>NC_060953.1:26632571-26687539 GCF_022045245.1 Lucilia cuprina
TAAATGCGAATATCTCCTAAACTATAATAATTTACTGCTATGACGACATTTTTAAGAGATTCTATATACGAAATTTTTTTTTAAATCGGAACTCAAATGAAGAAATAGACTCGTTTTAAAAATTGAACATAGCCGAGGTGTCTTAATTTTAGGACCCCCGCCGGGCCCCTGGTTGGCCTATAAGGTCCAAATTCAAAACCTAAACTCGACAACACCTCCTCTTTGTACCGTTTAGAAGTTACCGAATTATTTCCCTCTTTTTTTCTATACCATTGTGCGCTTGGCTTTAGCTAGTAACAAGAAACATGCAATATGTCTAGGTATGTATCAATATTGTACTTACCGCAATTAAAAGTCAATTTGTGTGTATTGTATGATTAAGTTAATATAATAAACATATATTTATTAAAACTAGTTAAAAACTTCAGGGTACATTTTATTACATTTAATAACAATTTCTTTTAAAATTCTACAAACATAATCACTTTGTGGTTTTATACTAGAGAGCGATTTATATAACTCATCTAAACGTTTAAAAATAGTTTTGTCCGTATATGCATTTATAAACCAACCGTCGCTACATTGCATTATAATATTCACAACGTATAAAGCAGCGTTCTGAAGTGTAGTTTCGGAGTTAAACTAAAATAAATGTAAAAATATAATTATATTTTATTTCTTACAAGTTCATAAAGTATTTTTTTTTACAAATACTAAAAAATTAAAATTATTTCTCCCCAGTATATGCGCCTTAAGTAGTTTTTCCATTAACTACTTACTTACAGAAAATTGGAGCACTACTGTAACTGTTAAAATAATTGGGAAATTTTAAAATAAATTTGTCAAATTATAATGAAATAAAAAATTCAATATTTATTAAAAGTTATTAACTTTTCCCCTTTTCAGCACCTTCATACAGTTAAGACAATTTTTATATGAGAACTGTCAATATAACTTAAAGTAAAAACAAGTAGGAAGTTATAATTGGGCGAAGGCGAACATATAATACCCTACACCTGTATTCGAATAAAATGTGATTTAGTTTTCATAAATCATTTAAGTTGAATTTTACCTTGCCTCAGATATACTAAAGCCATTTACTGTTTAATAAAACTGTGGATATTAAAGTAAAATTTTGAGGAGGGCTTTTTAGAGGGGATAGGGTCAAATGAGGTCCTATGACTATAAAGTTTATCAGCTTTATCAAGACTAGTATAGAACTTGGTTTTGCAGCTTTTTTTGCAGCTTAAAAGCCCTATTTGGCAGTTCAGTTCTATGGGGCCTAGGTGAAATAATGGACCGATGCACAGTGGGGCAGAATCGAAATTCTTTGGAAATAAATCTGGCATTTCTAAACGGCTGATCCGATCGGGATAAAATTTGGCGTGAACGTATCCAAGGAGTATTCGAGTTTAAGTTTTGAAGATGAACCCTGCAGATGCCCCAGGGACGGCGCTGTGGCGGCTCAAAGTAGAATACCTACAACATGTAAAATTTTTAAACTCGTGCATTTTTTTGTTTTTCATCTGAAAGCGCTCGACGAGATCTTGAAAAAAACATGCTTGGACATACTACTTATCTCTTATAATATCCGAGTTATTCTTGTTTGTTAGACAACAAAATTTTCAATAATATACAAAAAATTTCAAATCAATATCATTTACAGATCCAAAAATATACTTTTTTTAATTTAAAAATTCAAAAAATTTTAGATTTTTGCCGTTTTTTGCCAAAAATGTGTCTTAACTCTTTCATTAATAAAATAAAATTTTCTTTAAGAATATATAAAAATTTTATAGTTTTCTAAAAGGTATCTTTACGCAGAACGCTTTGGCGTAAAAAACTTGTCCTATTTTTTGAAAATGTTGCCACTGCGTTCCGAATATGACTTATTTTTTATCAAAACTTCAACTTTGGGCGACATGTTCTAAAGTCCCAAAACTGGGACCAGAAAACTGAAAGCAGTTTTGGAAACCTCAATATGTTTTCTATTTACTCCAAAAGTATTTTCCCAGCCCTGAAAGAAATGTGGACCCTATGGGCAAAAAAGTAAAAATCCCATTTTTGGGATTTTCATTCCTATTTTTGGGAATTGCGGGATGCCCTTTGACCTTTTCAATTTTCTTATTTGAAATGACAAATTTAACAAGCGTTGAAAATTTCATTGAGTTTTGTTCATAAATAAAGATTTTGTCATATATTACATATTTGTTTAATTTCTAAAACTATGATTTATATCAAAATTTTAATAGGTTCGCAGATAGCTACAACAATTTGGTACATATTTATCCCTCAATATTATTTTTTAGTTAGATATGGAAATTCTCGACCCTTTACAAAAAATTTCTAGCCAATATCTCAATTACATTCAAAAATATGTTCATGTAAACCTGTGTCCTTCAATTTCATCTTTTTCATATTTTAGTATTAAATATGACAAAACATATTTAAATCTCATATTAGACCCTATTATTCTTAAATTTTCAGAAATTTATAACTATTTTTTACCTAAATTTTTTCGACAGATCATTTCGTTCTGTTTCGTTTATGATCATGTAGGTAAAAATATACAGGTAATGATAATTTCGATTCATTCACTAACAAGAAATATCAATGACTGAATTACAGGTTATAGTAATATAGTCCTAAATTTTAATAGGTAGACTTATGTTCAAGGTAAAAAAAGAGGGTCACACAAAAACTTTTTTCAATCTCAAATGAGGAAATTGCTGATACATTTAACGAAATGCTGAAAAAGGAAAATCAACCTATGGATGCCGTACATATTGCAACTATTCTTCCTAATGCATCACCAAAACGACTTAAGCGAATTGTGGAAAGTATACCAACTCCAACATCACAATCAAATTTTACTGAAGAGGAAGCAATAGCGCTTATGTTGGAACTGGGTCTCAGTCGAAATAAGTACCAAATATTAAGGAAAGCTCTGCATGAAAAAGGACACAATATATTACCATCATACAAGGCGATCCAGGAAAAAAAACAAACTATCCTACCATCACCTATTGCTGTTAATGATGTGAAAGCTTGTATTGATATATTATCTTTGCACGAAAACACAGCATCAAGAATTGTGTCGGACTTTACAAAAAACCAACTAAGGAAAATTCATAATTGTGATGTTGTCTTAATTTGTAAGTGGGGAATACAAACAAGCTTGTGGAAGTCGGGCATTAGCAGACTACAAAAGTGTATTTACGTCATCGTTAGTGCAATTACGAATTCTTTCATATTCCCTTAATCCATCATCGTCAAGCATCGGAAATTCATTTGAAGATTTATGGATCAATACAACTCCGGGTTCAAAAAAGTTTTGTAGACCCATTGGATTTGAATATATAAAGGAGTCAAAGAAAACAACAAAAGATTTAGTGGAATATTTAAAAGATGAAATAAATGCACTGGAGCCCATTTGCATAAAAATAAAGGAATTCTCTATAACGTATCATATCAGCTAAGCTTAACAATGATTGATGGAAAGGTCATCAATGTCATAACAGAAACTTCTTCCTTTTGGAGATGCTCAATATGTAATGAGAAAAAGTCGCAATTCTCAAAAATAAACAAAAGCAGAAGTATTAATGAAGAAGTCCTGTCTTTCGGAATTTCACCACTTCATGTCAGAATACGATTTTTGGATTACTTTTTACACATAGCATACGACCTCAAATATAGAAGTGTGCCAGAGAATCTTACTAAATCAACAAAAAAATAATGAAGAATTGAAAGAACTGAGAGCTGCGGAAAAAAGCAGAATCCAAGAAGAATTTAAAGTTCAGATGGGATTAAACATCGACAAACCACTTCCAAGTTGCGCTAGTACAAATGACGGTAATACGGCGAGAAGGTTTTTTCGTGATTTTGAAATTACTTCAAAAATAACTAGAATCGACAAGGAGTTGCTTCGAAGAGTTAACCCTATTTTAATGACACTGAATAGTAAATATAAAATTAATGGAAATCGATTTGGGGAATATACATCTGAAATTTTTAAATTACTTGTATCTCTGTATTCATGGAGGGAACTAACACCAACAGTACACAAAGTATTGTGTCATGGTTAAATAATAATTGAATCGAATATTCTTCCACTTGGAGAGTTAACAGAAGAAGCCCAGGAAGCGAGTAATTGAGATTTTAAGCATGTTCAACTATTCAGCTCAAGAAAATGCTCCAGGCAATCAGAGAATGAAGATTTTTTTAATAGTTTACTTCTATCTTCTGATTCTGTTCTTTCAACTATGCGAGAAAGATGGATTTGTTATGAAACTCTATCATCTCAAAACAAGGAAGATTTAAAGGACTTATATTACCTTCTGGATATGTATATCGATATGACAGATTATTTTATAGAAAATAGGTAGTGTTAGGAATTAACTATATAAGTAGGTTGTAAGAATTAATTGTATTATGTTTAAGATAAACAGTTCAAATAAAAAAAGCTATTATACTAACTGATGATATTGTATTAAATTGTGTTTTATATTTCGGTGGGCGGGAAAGGTGGTTTGTGTGGGGTGATTTAGGTGTTATTGTGCGTGGCTCATAATAAAATTATATTTATTATTGTATATACAATGTTATAGTCTTTAATAATATAATTAACTAAATAATTTTTAAAAATTGTCCAAATATTTTATTCAACACCAAATGTATGTTCTGTCATACTTAATACTAAATATGAAAAAGATGGAATTAAAGGACACAGGTTTAAATGAACATATTTTTTAATGTAATTGAGATATTGGCTTGAAAATTTTTGTAAAGAATCGAGAATTTCCATATAAAGGGATAAATATGGACTAAATTGTTGTAGCTATCTGCGACCCTATTAAAATTTTGATATAAATCATAGTTTTAGAAATTAAACAAATATGTAATACATGACAAAATCTTTATTTATGAACAAAACTCAATGAAATTTTCAGCGCTTGTTAAATTTGTCATTTCAAATAAGAAAATGCAAAAAAAATTGAAAAGGTCAAAGGGCATCCCGCATTTCCCAAAAATAGGAATGAAAATCCCAAAAATGGGATTTTTTACTTTTTTGCCCATAGGGTCCACATTTTTTTCAGGGCTGGGAAAATACTTTTGGAGTAAATAGAAATCATATTGAGGATTCCAAAACTGCTTTTAGTTTTCTGATCCCAGCTTTGGGATTTTAGAACATGTCGCCCAAAGTTGAAGTCTTGATAAAAAATAGGTCATATTGGGAAGGACGCAGTGGCAACATTTTCAAAAAATAAGACAAGTTTTTTACGCCAAAGCGTTCTGCTTAAAGATACCTTTTAGAAAACTATAAAATTGTTATATGTTCTTAACGAAAATTTTATTTTATTAATAAAAGAGTTAAGACACATTTTTGGCAAAAAACGGCAAAAACCTAAAATTTTTTGAATTTTAAATTAAAAACGTATATTTTTGGATCTGTAAATGATATTGATCTGAAATTTTTTGTATATTATTGGAAATTTTGTTTGTCTAACTAACAAGAAAAAATTGAGTCCATTTGGTCCAAAATTACGCCCGGTATTCAAAAAAAAAGACGGACCAAGGTATGGTAAATTTTGTATCAATAAATTTTTAAATGCCTATAACTCGGATATTATAAGAGATAAGTAGTATGTCCAAGCATGTATTTTCAAGATCTCGTAGAGCGCTTTCAGAAAACATAAAAATCTTTCTATTTGGGTGAAAAACAAAAAATGGCACGAGTTTAAAAATTTTACATGTCGTAGGTACGCTACTTTGAGCCGCCACAGCGCCGTTACTGGGGCATCTGCAGCGTTCATCTTCAAAGCTTAAACTCGGATACTCCTTGGCTACGCTCACGTCAAATTTTATTCCGATCGGATCAGCCGTTTAGAAATGCCATATTTATTTCTAAAAAAATCGATTTTGCCCCACTGTGCGATGTTAACTATTTTCAATAGGCTTCGTCTACAGTACCATAAAAGATCATGAGCCAAATTTCATTGAATTATCTCCAAAATTGCGACCTGGAGTTTGATTACAATGTTTACAAGCCATATTCGGGGGTACAGTTGTATGGGGGCTAGGTGAAATAATGGACCGATCTTAACCATTTTCAATAGGGTTCGTCCCTGGGACAATAGAAGATCATGTACCAAATTTCATTCAATTAAATTCAATTAAAAATATACATACTTAATTTCATGTCGTGGCCTCCGGTAGGTTAGTGGTTAGTGTTCTAGTCTGGTAGACCGGAGGTGGTGGGTTCGATTCCCACCTGAGGCACTGGTTAGGGAGCGCGTTAAGGAATAAAAAAAAAGTACCTTTTGAAAAACGAAATAGTGCCAAAAATTTCCCTTTTATGGGTTCTCATCTAATTCCGAATCTACATACTAAATTTTATGTTCCTAGGTTCAATGTTATAGAAAATTCAAAAAATACTTTTTGAAAAACAAAAATGTACCAAAAAGTTCCTTTTTATGGCTTCTTACTTAAGCCAGACTGCGCGTACTTAATTTCATGTTACTAGTCAATAACAGCACACAAGTGCTACTCTCGTTCTGCCTTATTCAAGGCGAATTCATATAAGGTGGTGTTATTCAATCAGCTGATAATTTTTTTCTTAATTCGCCTGGTTTACGTAGCTGTCAAAGTTTGTTATTGTTTACATTTTTATATTTAAAAATGTTCGTTAAACGGAGAAAAACTTCGTTAATATTTAGAATCATTTATGTAAAAAATCTGAATATACCAAGCATCTCGTAAACAAATATCATTTTATTTAAATAATGGCATAATTGGTATGTATACAAATATGTTATTTACGAAAAATATTTTTTTTATATTAAATGTTAACATATTACACAATATTGATTTTTATTTTATATTAAAATTGTGTAGATAACGTGATTAACTAAAAAATCTCTTTTGGAACACTTAATATTAAGAAACGTTATGGCTTAATTTTGAAATCTATTAAATGTTAACAAATTAAACAATATTGTTTTATATACACACTATGTAGATAAAGAGATAAACTAAAAAAGTCTGTTCCTGAACGCTTTATATAACAAAATCCATATGAGGTATTTACCCGTCCGGCTACATTATGGCCAAATATTGTAAATAATTCCTCCGGAGTAGAATTATCCATTCACAACAAGTATTCATTCATTCGTAACATAATATTTTCATGAATATGTACTTTTTTATGATTATTTTTCACAAAATATTAAGATTTACTTAACTTAAGTTTTACTCACTTAAATTTTGCAAATTAAGCCGTAATATAAATTCGTAATTATAAATTTAGAATATATTTTCCTCACAAATTTTAATGTCTTTATCTTTATTTTTTATTATATAATATAAACATTTTACAAAAATTTTTCATCAAATGAATTCGCGTACATATGTTTTTGAAATCTACGTAAACCAAATACAAAAACAAAATACTTGTAAAATACTTGGTGGCAGAACTGCCACCACCTTATCTGAATTCGCCTTGGCCTTGTTTTAGTACAATAACAAAATTTACCGTTTGATTATGTATTTTGTTTTTTGCAATTTCTGTTTGAGGGTGAATAAAAAATCTCAATTTTTGATTAAATTTTCAGAGGTTGTCTCGAATTTTTGCTCATATCTTTTATTTATGGACCGATTTTGCTGATTTTAAATAGCGATATTCCTGAAAGCATGTCCAACAGAATTATTGAAGATTCGGACCTCGCCGATATCTATGGTCCTCTAAAAACTGATTTCAACAAACATACAGACAGACGGACATGGCTTAATAGACTCCACTATCTATAAGGATCCAGAATATATATACTTTATAGGTTCGGAAAATTATATTATAGAAATTACAAACGGAATGATAAACTTATACATACCCTTCTCACGAAGATGAAAGGTATAACAAGTAAGAAGTTATAGACGGGCGATGCCTACCATATAATACCCTACACCTGTATACGAATAAAATGTGATTTAGTTTTCATAATAAATCGTACCTTGCCTCAGATATACTTAAGTTGTTAAATAAAATTGTGGACATTTAAGTTAAATTTTTAGGGGAGCTTTTAAAGGGGCTAGGATCACATGAGGCCCTATAATTATAAAGTTTATGAGGGTCATCAGGAATAGACCTTGGTTTTGCAGTTTTTTGTCGAATTACGAGTATTTTAAACATAATTACGAACTTAAAAGCCCTATTTAGCGTGTTCAGTTGTGTGGGGCCTAGGTGAAATAAGAGACCGATGTTAACGATTTTCAATAGTCTTCGTCTACAGTACCATTAAAGATCACGTCCAAAATTTCATTGAATTATCTTCAAAATTGCGACCTATAGTTTGAGCCGACTGGTATACTGAAAGGTGGGTATAGGACCAATATTATTGTGCGTTACAAACTTCAGCACAAACCCAATATACTCTCCCCACTAAAGTGGTGTAGGGTATAAATACTGGACAAGGTGAAAATGGCGGTTAATGTCTTTAATTTGACCAATGTTTTTGTTTAAACACTAAAAAGGCCAAAAGGTAGGTACAGGAATAGTTATTATTGGGCAATTCACAATTACGTGTAATTGTAATTGAAGTTTTTACTATTACTTGTATATGTAGTGAAAAAACATGGTTCGACATGGTTAATATAAATATACTATGTTCACTGTCACTACAAATTGTTATCAACATATAATTGTTATTTTAATTTGATTTAAACAATATTTTAATTACTGCAACCTTTTTAATGTTCACGGCAATTATACTATATATTTGAGCATGATTCACTGAAACAAGGGTAGCAATAGTTGTGTTTTGTTGCTAAAGTTCAAAGGCAATTTCATATAAATTTAAAATTTATAAAAGTTAGGAATTAACATGTAAAATTATACAAGTTAATTTTAACATCAATAAAAGTGCTACACTCATTAATAGCTACAAAACACAATTAATGAGTTTTATGATAATTTAAAAAAATTGTCGTTTTGCTTCAAAGAAAAATGTTCCCAAATAATAACACCTTTTATGATGTGTTTATAGTTTTTGTCATAACAAGGGCAGTCAGTAACTTAAAATAACTTTTAACTAGTTTATTTTCGAATCAATGAATTTGCTACAAAATGGCATCGATTTGTTGTTGCATATTTTGTTATAAATGCATAAATTGCACATTTTTTAGTGCATGAAAATCCTTGCCCTGTTCATAACTTAACAGTGTAAATCGAAATTTTAAAAAATGTTTAACAAAGATTAAAAGAAACTGAAAATAGAGTTTTGAGACTGCCGTGTAAAAAATTATTTTTTTATCATAACTGAGAACAGGTTCACGATATCTTTTAAGGACAAAAAGTTATATTCCATGACTTCGGGTGACATAAAGTTCTCCCAAGTGCAAATGTGGAATCGTCGACTCCAATATCGAATTCCTCTACCAAACCCAACGATGTTTTAACTTGCGATGAGAAGCGTCTCCTGCGTGGGCGAAAAACATCCTGGCTAAGCGGAGGCAGAAGTGGTCAAACATGCTGCCGAGGCGTGTCAAAACGTCAGGCGCAAACTATTGTCATCAATAGGCCTTTCCGTGAGGTAGCTAGAAACCCACTGGTAAGGACTATTTTTAACCGCAACAACAGCGACGGAGTCATCTCCCAGGAAAAATGGTGGACTATCCGTCAAAAGATGCTAGGCGTATACTGGAAGATCCTAAAGAAAAATCCAGGACCCGCCCCCAAAATGATGATGCTGGCTGGTTCCAGGGTCATATCAAGCTGCTAGCTTGTTCAAATGAGCGCTCTGCGCATCTGCTTAAGCTAGTTATTCAGTCCCTTGGCGAAGTGGGGCAGGTGCAACGTTGGACGTGATCCCGGTAAGCGAAATTCCTCGCAGACCGAGATCTATTGCCACCATCCCAACAGAGCAGCAGGACCCGGTGGAAATTCTGTCGTTCCTCCAAAGCGGAAATCCTCACTTACCTACCCACGTTTGAAGTGGTATATCTCCATTTGATCTGATTAGTGATGAGAATACGGTAGCGGCTGCACTGGAGAATGAAAACATCATCATCTAGCTCCTTAGCGACTATATGACGCATGACCATGGCGACCAAACACCAAATGGCCTGGTCAGAGATCTTATACGCGAGGCGAATAGATGCCACGTTCTTGTGCTAATTGGCGGAGATGCAAATGCTCACCACAGCGTTTGGAGTAGCTTAAACAGTAGAGGTGAGTACTTACTTGACTTTCTATTAGATTTTAATATGTCGGTCGTAAACAGAGGTTCAGAACCCAATTTTATTGTGGTAAACAGAAATGAAGTTCTGTATATTGTTCCTATTAGTACAAACTTTTAAAAATTAAAAAATTGGCTCAGAATGCAAAACGGAGTTCGTTGGGGGTTTTCTGTAGCAATATCGAAAGCTCTTCCAAAACCAGCCGTCTCCGAAAAATTTTGAATAAGTCCCCTTCTGTACCTAAGTTGTCTTTCTTGGCCATACATTCCTAATCAAATAGGATCATTGAATCCTCTTTAAGAGATACAGTAATCTCTAAAGAAGCTTTATGAGGCACTCCACTATCATCACTCTTGTGGAACATGGCCATAAATGTCATTCTTGTAAAACTAGATTCTCTTGGCTATAAAACAGTCGCCTACGCCGATGACGTAGCGTTGCGGTATCAAGCGAGCATTTTGAAACCGCATCTCAAAGGCTAGAGCAAGCACTAAGAATTACCAGCTCGTGGAGTGTCGAATGTGGTCTTAAGGTGCCATTCTCTAGTATATACAAGATTCCTTTATTTCCTCTCCCTTGCCTAAACAGCGAGGTGCTAAAACTCTCGGACAACACTAAATATCTAGGCGTTATTTTTGATTGGAAGTTATCTTACTCCCTAGGGCATCTAAAGCGCAACTGACAAATCGAAACAGCACTCCATAGGCCATGCTAGGATCAGAGATCTCATACCAAATAATCAGAGTAATATCTCTAGTGAGAAAGTTTCGATATTATATTTCTTCGGAGTCTCAGAATTCTCTCTTTCCGCCAAATAATTGTTTCCGAGTGTACACAGACGGATCCAAGACGGCAAAAGGAGTTGGGCGATGTCATTTTCATTGAAGAATTTGGAACGAACGCATCATTCAGGCTGAAATATCGGCGATAAAGAGGGCGTTAAATTGGTTAGGTACTATAGGATATCTTATAGGGATATCAGAATTTATACCGATAGTCAAGCTGCTATTAAATCCCTAATTGGTGTGTTATCCACATCCATACTTGATGGCCATACATGCCGATGTATCTCAATGAGATGGCGAGACATTCAAACATCACCCTAGTTTGGGTAAAGGGACACGGGATTTCGTATGGAAATAGCATTGCTGACTCCTTGGCAAGAGCTGGCACAATACTTAGCAAACTGGAAATAGACCATTTCTGCGGTATTCCACTACTTGCAATAAAGAAGCAGATTACTGAATAACAACGTCTCGCGGATTTTATTAATCTGACAAAATGGATGTGAATCCAATATTCACACTGTTTCATCCATGGCAACTGGCCTGATGTCTTTTCTCTTTCTCAAAATTTTACTGCTATTCTCCCTTTCTCTTTTCCAACGTCTCTTTTTCCACTCTTTCCAAACTCTCTCTTTCTTCTCTTACAGGCAGTGTTGCCACTTCATGTGTAATTACACATATTGTGTGCAATTTTTATTTCCATGTGTAGCCCATGTATAATTGATCTCATGTTTAAATTATGTGTAATTTAAAATCTCATTGTATTTACATAAGTATTACTTATTTTATATCAAAACGATCCACACACATACATAGAAATTTATATTCCCTTTGAAACACTTAACTTCAAGTTTGTTGAAAACCGGTTGTTAAAAAAAGTGATTCACATACATACATTTAAATGGTACATATACATATTTCTATATTCAAAAATAACGAAACAAGAAATAAGAAAATTTCTAAATAATCAAATTTAACTCAAACTAATTTCTAGTGGTAATTTTGTTTCAAGTGTGTAAAAGTTACGTTGTTTTTTAGATCTAGTTAAATAATAATTAATTTTAGGGATGACTGGAAGAAATGGATTCCAATCTGATTGGCTAAATAAATCTGAAATGATTGTCATATGCTTTAGCTATTCTAGTTTCTTTTAATGTCATTTTTCAATCAGAAAAGCCAATTTTATATAAAATGAAAAGTGAAGTTTTTAATATATTGCAAATATATTCTTCAAATTATATAAAAATGGAAGTCAAAAAACGTATGGCAAGTCAACGAATCAGATGAAAACCTATTTTCAAACATAAATGATATTTATATTGGAGTTGCTGCATATGAATCATTAACTCAGATATCTGCATCACAAAAAAACAATCATTCTTCAAGATTGTAGAGAATTTTACATGGTGGCAATTCGTCAAATAAAATCAAGATTTGATTTTAGTGATCAAATTTATTCTATGGTAGATATTGTTAATACAAAAGTTGCTCAGTCTTTTGAACCAAATACATTATCCCATTTAAAAAAAGATTTCCGTCATTCGACACAGATTTACAACAACTTGATAATGAATGGCGACAGAATGCTCTATTAGACTTTGAAAATTTTGAACATAATGCAAGTCTAGAACCAGAAGTATACCGGCCTAAAGTTTTTAAATTAAAAAATTCTTTAGAAGAATGTTTGTTTCCCAATCTACAAAAAGGAATTCAGTTTATTTTAATATTACCTTTATCAAATGCTTCTGCTGAAAGAATTTTTAGTTATTTGAAATAGAATGTTTTCTAAAACAATTGAATAAATTTATTTTACTAATGAAGGAATTTTAAGAAACGGTAAAGAAAACTATGAACCTAGTCAAGCAATTGAAGCATGGAGCCGAATAAGGGCGTATAAACCATTTGGGAAATTTTACAGGAGACGATAAAAACATCATAAAACTTTAAAATCGGCATTTTTTCCTACTTTTTTCACATATACGCATAAATATAACTCACATCTATCCCTGTGCTAAAACTCAGTAAAAAATTCGAGTCACAACTTGCCAAAATTAATACTTGAAATTTTGCTAAAATGGAATAAGGGCATATATCCATATATTTTAGTTGAAAGTATATATAAATAAATGTTATTTTTATATACTTCTTAATTATTTTATTATATAAAACTTGGACAGCTCAACATAACAGTCTAGAGCATTATTTGCTAAAATTTCAAGGACATCCTTCATTATCCTTATAAGTAATTAAAACAAAATCTTTCTTAGAAAAATCTTTAAATCGCACCTTATTGCGTTATTGTCAAAATCAGCGAACCACATTGTTATCTTAGTTCATTATCAAATTGGATAGGACCTCTTTAACTAAAATAATCCGAAAATAACAAGATATAATAATTTTTTAAAATATAACTATAGTTATGGATATACGCCCTTCTTCTTGTCCACACTTTCATACTTAAATAATTCATTCAATAATATCTTTTTTGCAATATAATTAAAAAATTAATAAATTTGAAATGTTTTCCAACCATTCTGCAAATTTGGTGCAATTACAATTAAAATTTATATGATTTTTTACAGAAAAATACATTAAATTGCTAATATTTTTTACCCAAAAAAATAAATAGTATTTAAAAATCGTGCTTTTAAAACTATCTATTTTAGCGAAAAATTTATATTTTTCAATTTATTTTTTTATGAATAGATGTAAAAAGGTTAGTTTAATATAATTATGCGAAAAAACGCGATTTTGAAAAGGTGGTCTTTACGCCCTTATTCGCATCCATGCTTCAATTATCGAAAAGAATTGGAAATAGTGATCTCAGTTATAACTATATATGTATATATTATCTATTTTTATATTTTGTTTATAAATGAATTAATTGTAATTATTTAAATATTCGTATAGAAAAATATGTATATGATTTATTTTTGTTTCATTGTTTATGTTTAAATAAAAATTAAAAAGGGGCATGTGTAATTTTTTTTTAAATGTGTAATTTAGAAGTCGATCAAGTGTAGTTTCTAAATTTTATGGTGGCAACACTGTTTAGTAATAATGTAGACGGGAAAAATTTAAAATTTATAAAGCTAATATGTTTAAAATGCACTATGGTGAAGGGTATATAAGATTCGGCAAAACAGAATATAGCACTCTTACTTGTTTTTATTATTAATTGTAACATTTGGTTAAACTAGGTACCTTACTAGGTAAGCTCTTCTTGACCCTAATAACAGATTTTAGACTCATTCATTAAAACGTACTACCTATCTTAAAAAACTATTTATTGTCATTCCGAAGACATACAGAAATCAGTTTTTTTAGAAGCAGCGTTAAAGTTAAGACGTTTGTTATTTACATAAATACTTACAAAATTCAAAATGTCTACGACTTCTAAAAAGGCTAAGGTTAAAATGAAATTTATTCGTCTTTTTGTATTAATCCCTTTAACAAAATGAAGCACAGATCATCAGATATGCGAAATATTTCCGACGGCTTATTAAAAAAATTCCCTACGCTGTCAAAACGATTGAAAATTTGTGGATCATGCAGGAAAGTTGAACGAATTACTGAATTGTCTTCAAAGATGAAGACAAAAGTTATTCCGAGAATGAAGACACAACTGTTGATGATGATGCTTATTCTAACTTTTCAAATTCAACTAATGAGTGTCGAAACCAATACCATAAGGATGCAGTAACAGTTCTTGCACAAATAAAAGAGAAATACAAAACGTCACAGAGTGCAGCTGAAAGAATTCAACTTCTCACGCTTGCTCTAAGAACATGAAGTTCTGCAAAAACAATGACTGAGATTGGAACGTCTCAACGAAAAGCAAGAATTGCTTAGTTTTTAGTAGCAAAGAGGATCATGAGGAAACATTGAAAACACTAAAGAGCAGATTCGATGCTGCGGTAACAATCGATGGCACTGCTCAATATCATGCTTTCATACCGCTTGTCGATGGAAGATTCAAATTAAAAAAGTTTTCTGCATCTACTCAATGCGATTTCTTTCCAAAGCCAAAAAAGAAGCCAGCAGCGAAATCAGTAGCTGAATCTAATAACGCCAAGAAAGTATTGACAAAAAAAAGCAGCTAATAAAGTTGACAAATAAGGAGGATAAAAGTATGGATATTTTAAAATTTAAAAACTTCATAAATAAAGTGAAAAAATAGTTATTATATAAATTGATCTATTGTGATTAAGATTAAATTTTACTAAATTATACATCTTTTTATTATTAATATTATTATTATTATTATCATTATATATTAAATTAATTATTATTACAAATAAATAACAAAATTAAATTATTCAAATTATTCAAAAAGTGATTTTAATTCCTGAGGTTAACATATTATGGGTATTACAGTATCGAGACTATGAAATTTTAGTTGTGTATGTTACATACCTTTGGAAAGGCTAATGTAACAAGGGTATGTAACATACAGAACTAAAATTTCATAGTCTCGATACTGTAATACCCATAATATGTTAACCTCAGGAATTAAAATCACTTTTTCCTATGGAAATGTTGAATGGCGGTATGAAAGCATGATATTGAGTATATATATATATATATATTATATATATATATATTATATATTATATATATATATATATATATATATATATATATATATATATATATTATATAATATATATATATATATATATATATATTATATATATATATATATATATATATATAATTATATAATATATATATATATATATATATATATATATATATATATATTATATATATATATATATATATATATATATATAAGCGAAATTCCTCGCAGACCGAGATCAATTGCCACTATCCCAACTGAGCCACATGGCCCGCCGGAAATTCTGCCGTTCCTTCAAAGCGGAAATCCTCATTTGCATACGGTGAAGGTTTCCTCCCCAATGGGAACGATGGTCGGCAAGGGCATCAGCTGCTATGCCAGTTGCTAAGCTCCTACGTATGCCTGGGAGAGGGTAGGAACTCATCTTAGTCCAAGAACCGTGGACCCTTCACGGAAAAATCCTTGAACTACCTCTCAGAAGTTACAAACTTCTGTATTTGAATCCTGCAGGTAATATTAAAAATATCAGAACCTGTATTCTGGCCAAAAACCACTAAAAACATTAATAAATTTAAAAATTTTCGTCAAAGTCGCCTTCTGTTCCTAGCTATATACAGAAAATGGATGGGAGCTAGACATCAGGTAGTCAGGAGACTTCAGAGCTTCTTCTTAATACTCACTTTCCCGGATGTATCTCAATAAGTGATATGAATAGTTTCTCTCCAACTTCAATGTGCACTGTAACACACGTGCCTATTGAAGATGACATTGTCCGTTGGTCAATTAAAAGCTTTGATCCTTACAAAGCGCCAGGCTCTGATGGTATTATTCCTGCAGATCTTCAACACAATATAGATCTTGTAGTTCCTTAATCTCTCTTGGTCATACATTCCTATTCAATGGACCAAATGCAATGTGATTTTTATTCCCAAGGGGGGTAAAATTCACACACTAAGGCAAAAAATTACACACCAATATGCCTGGCATCATTTATGCTGAAAACATTGGAAAGGATAATCGAAATCTGTTGAGACGGCTCTTCATACACTCGTTGGTCATATTGACAAATACATGGGGTATGGAAATTATTCACTGGTTGCCTTCCTTGATATAGAAGGCGCTTTTAATAACGTCAAACCTACTTCTATCTGCCAATCTCTATCTCGGGCTGGGCTTGGTAGGTCCGTTGTGAGCTTTGTTGTAAATATTCTCTCAAATAGGATCATTGAATCCTCCCTGGGAGATACAGTAATCTCTAGAAAAACTTTAAGAGGGAGTCCACAAGGTGGAGTACTAACACCACTCTTATGGAATATGGCCAACTCCTTCGAAGGCGTTGTTCACTATGCTCAACTGGCTCTCGGTCGATCTCCTTGCAGGGAAATTGGCTATGTCAAATGCGGCCAGATTGAGTGTAACTGACAAGTGGAAACAATGCTCCATAGAATCATAGGATCACAGGATCATAGATCTTATACCGAATGATCAGTATATTGTTGATTATTGTATTCCGGTACCGTTTCTAGTGAAAAAAATCCAATATTATATCTCTTCGGAGTCTGAAGAATCTCTCCTTCCGCCAAGTAATTGCTTCCGAGTGTATACAGACGGATCCAAGACGACGAAAGGAGTTGGTGGTGGCATTTTCATTGATGAATTTGGAACGAAAATCTCCCTCTCAATATTAAATGTAGTAGGCTGAAATATCGGCGATAAGTAGGGCGGTAAATTGGCTAAGGTATTATAGGATATCTAACAGAGATATCAGAATTTATACCGATAGTCAAGCTGCTATTAAATCCCTAACTGATGTGTTCTCCACATCCAAAATTGTCCATGAATGCCGGACGTCTCTCAATGAGATGGCGAGACATTCGAACATGACCATAATTTGGGTAAAGGGGCATGGGATTTCGTATGGCAATGGTGTTGCTGATACCTTGGCAGACTTAGCAGACTGGATATAGATCAGTTCAGCGGTATATCACTACATGCAATAAAGAGGTAGATCACTGAAAATTTCCTCTGCATTGCTCGCGACAAATGGTCGCGTGAACACACATGCTCAATTTGTAGAGTACTGTGGCCACAAATGGATCCACACAGGACTATTACTCATCTTCTCTGCAATATACCTGCTCTGGCGGAGGCCCGCTTTCGGACGCTTGGATCGATCCGAATTGTTAAACATTCAACAACGCTAAAAGAAATAAAAAACAAAATACACAAGACATCTAAACATACATAACGAAAAACACAGAAAAACAAAAACAAAATAAACAACGCAATAAAACCAATCTACATCCAAATATACGAAAAGAAACAAAATACACAACTCAATGACGCCAACAGCATCCAAACATAAAAAACACAGCTGAATAAAAGCAAATACATCTACACACACATGTATCTTTTTCTAATAAACAGTGTTGTTGTTGCTTATTTAACAAAGCATGAAAAAAATATGACATTTTTTAATGAAATTTTCAGAGGTTGTCTCGGATTTTTGCTCATATCTCCGTTATTTACCGACCGATTTTGCTAATTTTAAAAAGCGATCTTCTCGAAAGCATGTCTAACAGAATTATTGAAGATTCGGATCTCGCCGATATGTGGGGTCCTCTAAAAACTGATTTCAACAGACAGACGGACAAGGCTTAATCGACTGCGCTATCTATAAGGATCCAGAATATATATACTTTATAGGGTCGGAAAATTATATTATAGAAATTACAAACGGAATGACAAACTTATATATTTATATTATATTTACCGTATGGTTATGTGCTTTGTTTTAGTTAGTTTTCAATATCGTCTGAGAATGAATAAAAAATAGAATCAAATTTTCAGAGGTTGTAGCGTTTTTCCAGTTCCTATGTTTGGTAGAATTATGCTATTAGTCATTTCACTCCTCGGCTTGTCGTTGGTATGATTTGAGAACCTAACCAGAGAACCACACTATCTGGTACTACGGGTGGCCAGTTGTCCGCAGGACTATGGCTGGTCAGTTGGTTGAGGTATGCGGGCCTCGCCCAACCGTGTGTCGGATAAATGAGATGATGGTAGATGATAGGTATCATATATAAGTTATACCATTGAATTTCCCTTTCTTGTCCAGGTATGTTCAGAGTAAACTCTATTCATTCCAGAATAACCGCAGTGTGTCCCTGTGAGCAAGAACAAAGCCTCGGTTTATTTGATGAATTCTTACTTTGGTCTACCGGATACGTCGCTAGATGCTTTTGCCGACTCAACAGAGGCTATCTCATCTGCGTGATTGTAAACAAGGCAGCAATGGTCAGAGATTAGATAGCTCAAGTACTTGAGCAAAGTGCTTGTACATGGACATGTACAAAAATCGCAACCTGCGTGTAAGATACACATTGAGCAGTGGTGAGTTGTTATTTTAATCGCCCGAAAAGCCAGGAAAAGGAAAATAGCCGCGGACAATAAAAAAGTAAAACAGCAGCCATCTTACGCCAAAGTTGCCAGAAGAAAACTCCGGGACGATCTCTGATAAGCAGTTTACGATGCCGGTAATCCGACAGGCAAAATTCTAATAGACCAATAGAGCAAGGTAGAAGATCTGGTGAACAGATCTTAAAATGGCAAAAAACCAATTAAGAGCGTGAGCTGCGAGTTTAGCATGGGCGTGATGTTGATGTGGTTGGCATCTAACCACTGTGCTAGCACAGTGAAGAACTCGGTGGAAAGCAAACCTCCTGCCTGGGACGGCGCTAAGCTGGGACTAAAAAAAAGAGCGAACTTCCGGTACTCTTAAAGTCCTCTACATAAAAGGATGGGGCAGTAAACTGGCTAATGAATGTATACTGGAAATTCTTGGCGGTCAAAATGCTGAGCTGGCCATGGAAAAATGGGACGTCAGGAAAGAAGAACCCGAGAGAACTTTATTTGTAATAAGTATCGATCAGAAATCTATGGCTAGTCTTGCCAATAATAAAGGTAGGGCTTACTTCGCCTCTAAAGCTGTCATATTTAAAATTGGGAAGGAGCCGATTGGAAGGACTATTACAACAAGCCTCGAAAAGGACACTTAAATACCTAAGACCACAGCATCAGTTGCAACTACTGATAACATTAAGGAGTGAAATCCTAAAAGCTTGAAAGGTACAACTAACCCGCCAAAAGCAGGTGGCCCCGATAAGGACACTGAAACACCCAACGATACCCAACGCATCATTGCCAAGTACTGGTAATTCCGAAGAGTTAAAGGTTAAGGAAATCACTCACTCGCAAGAAAACAGAACAGCAGTGCTCTTTATATGCCTGATATGGACCCCGCAGTATCATCAATGGTACCGACTGCATCAATAGCCACTTTAGGTTACCCGGAGGAGTCAAATCCAACGAGCGGGAAGGTGATCACTAACACTCTAAAAGAAAATTTAAATGGACGACAATGACTGAGGTTATAAAATAAACCTCCATCGGAGTGAGACGGCTGCCAACGCTCTGATGGCTAAAATTAACTAAGGCAAGAGCTTTAATCCAAGAACCATGTCGATTCGCAACAAGGTTTCTGGATTAAAGCACGTAAATGTCCAACTTTTTTACGCTGATACAGGGTCTCAACCGAGAACATGTAACTTATGTCACAAGAACTCATGTTTTCTCCTCTTAACAGGATTATCTACATCGGATGCAACGGTGCTGAAGCAAGGTCGTGGCAACATATACCTTGCATCTGTTTAGCTGGCTTTGGTCGGTAAGGTCGAAGAGGCACAAAGGAAAAATAAGAAAATTGTAATAGGTTGTGATGCCAACTCTCACCATGTAGCTTGGGGTAGTACAAACACCAATCGCAGAGGACAAGCCCTTATGGATTTCCTAAATACTAAAGACTTGATCACATCGAACTTAGGTAATAAAGCTACCTTCGTCAATTCAATTAGAGAAGAATTGTTAGATATAACTAAATGTTCAAAAGAATTATAAACGAAATTAAGGATTGTAGAGTTTCGGACAAGCACTTTTTTTCTGACCATCGGTAAATAAGATTCAAAATACTACGGCCGCCACCAAAGTCGATAAAGTTTCGGAATAAGTCTAAAACTAATTGGACAATGTTCGGTTCTTTACCAAAGAACCGTTTATGTCAGGACACTTTTCAACATCAAAATAAAGAGAACGTAGACTCCAAAGTAGAAATGCTCACAAGTGCATTATTTGAATCTTTCGAGGACAGCTGCCCTTTTTGAGAGCGGAGATCTGTCCAGGATAAATCCTGGGTAACCAGTGAGATCCGAATCCTTGGTCAAACTCTTCACAAACTATTTAACTGGGCACGGTGTAAAAAGACCATATTATACTGGGATGAGTATCGTAGTAAACTTGGTGAATACAAGAAAGTTGTTCGTAAAGCCAAACGAGACTCCTGGGATCTTTTCTGTGAACAGGTAGACAGCGTAAATTACGGTACTATTTATACCTAAGCCAGGGAAAGCTAGCTATGCGAAACCTAAGTCTTATCGATCGATAAGTCTTACTTCCTTCCTACTTAAAACCTTGGAACAGATAGTCGATAGTATAGTGAAAAGCAGAATACCCGAAAAAGACATAAAATTTAAGCACCATGCTTATATAAAGGGACGATCGTTGGAAACCGCCTTGAACGAAGTTGTCCACTACATAGGTGCATCCTTTAATAGCAAACTATATACACTGGCGGTATGTATTGACATCGAAGGCGTCTTCAATAACGTGCACACTGATACTCTTATCCAATCTCTAGACCAGTTTTATGTTGACCGGGTGCTCCGTAACAGGATCAACCACATGCTAAGGAATAGATGGATAATCTGCGAGATGTGCGATATTTGTCACCTTTACTCTGGGTTACCACTAGTAATAGCCTTCTAAGGACCCTAACCGAGAAAGGACTTAGACCTGTCTGCTATGTAACGATGTCGGGAAAGGATCAAAATTACTTGTGTAGAAGAACTGAGGAGAATCTGAATACGGCTGGACTAAACCGAGAGGCCTCAATATTAACCAGGCAAAAACGGAAATCTGTCTTTTCACAAGAAAGACAAACATTTCTTTGTATACCGAACCTTGCTTCCTGGGCAAGAAGATACCAGTGACAGACAAAGTAAAGTACTTGGGTGTAATCCTATACCACATAGAGGATAGGATCAACAAAGCATAGTGGTGCATATAGGGTACATGTATAAGTGGTGCATATAGGGTACATGTATAAGTGGTGCATATAGGGTACATGTATAAGTGGTGCAATATGTGCTACTTCAACCAAGGCTCCGGAAACTTTTTATTTACCAATGAAATTACAATTTATTACTCGCTAATTACAATTAATTTAAAACGTATTTTGTATATAAAGTAAAATGTAAAATAATAATGATAAAAGTAAAATGTAGTAATAATTCTGCACTAATAGGAAGGATCATCGATTTTTCCCCCAGCGTTTTATAAAACCCAATACACCGTTCGCTTTATTGACAGTTTGGGAAATGTGGGAATTGAAACACATTTTGTTATCAAGTAGTACGCCAAGATCATGGAAGACTTCAAATTTATCTAGTTTATACTCATTTATTGAGTACATACAGACTACTGGACTTCGTCTGTAGAACGTCATATGCTTACATTTTTTCAAGTTTGAATCCTTTAAATTCCTCATTGCACTATTGACTAAAATTATTTAGATCTGATTGAAGTAAAGAGTAACCAATGGTTCTAATTATGGAAAAGTTTGACGTCATCGGCATACATTAATATTTTGGAATTCGTGATGCAAGATGATAAATCGTTTATGAATATTAAAAATAATGTAATAATAATATTGCTAGATATTCCACATATTGAAACATATATAAGATATGAGGCGGCGCTTACAGCCGAACGGCTCTTTGCTTTAGGTGAACTGGCCAAAAGCGGTTATAGGACACGTCATCAATGTACACTGGACACACTGGAAGGTTATACACAATCATCGGATGTGCCTGATCGTATACCAGACACATAATATGCACGAAGTTTATTTCATATACGAACAATGCGGCTGAAGAATGCATTTTCCTTGTAATGTGTTGTGCGGTCCACTGGCCAATCTACCACAAATGGGTGTTTTCTTGAAGAAAGACGTGTGTTACGCAAGAATATACAGGTATCGTGAACAAGTTCCCTAATTTCAAAGCAACACATTTCATTGTAGTATCAATAGAACAGCGAAATACACCCCACGTTGCGACGGTGTTCCAGTGAATCAATAGAGTTGGATACCCTACTGTCACCGATAAGTACCTTCGTCCACTTCTGCATGCGGTCGAGTAGCTCAAAATAGACTTCGAAGCTCCGGCCCATACATGAGAGTTGTATTCCATTTTCGATCGGATACAGGTGGTGTAAATAGTAAGAAGATTCCTTAATATTTCTGATTCCTTAATATTTACACCACCCATATATAGATGGAACAACAATATCTGCCAAGCGTTTATGTGTTAAAAAACAACATTGAGTCTTACGGGCGTAAATATCGACTCTGTTAATACGACCCCATTTAGACATTCTTATCAAGTCGTGATTAAGCGATTCATTCATATTGCTCCTCATTGCCCTAATCTCTAGAGGGCTTGGTCTATGATTGAACGAATCAGAATGGCAGATACTGCTGTCATCCGTAAAAGAGTAGATAGAGTTGGAAGTTTGACATAGGTCATTTATAAAATAAGAAATGTGGTAGGGGAAAGAACGGAGACTTGCGGTACCCCTGAATTAATCTTGAACTCGTTTGATGAGATCTCATATATAACAACTCGTGTAGTGCGATCTCTGAGAAAGGTCGAAATAAATCGAGAGAAGTTATTACTGACACCAAATGCAATTAGTTTTGATACAAGTGCACCATGCCACACTCTATCAAACGTCTTTGAAATATCTAGAGCCAACTTTAGCAATCTTCCAGCATGCAGGAAATTTACCGGCATGGTATAGAAAGCTGAAAAGATTAGCTAATGGACGAAGAGCTCTGCTTCAAGACCAGTGCCGGTATGCCACCTGGTCCAGGAGACTTGTTAATGTTGAGATCTGTTAGAACCTTTTTAACGGCACGCGCTCGAAAAAATATATTTGGCATAGTTACTGATACCCTTTCGAGCTTAGGCAATGCTTGATCGCTAACCGGCAAGCAAGAATTGTTTGCGAATAACACAGCCAAAAGGTTAGCTTTATAAACCGGTTCTGTGAATGTTTGGTCGTCCTTGAAAAGCGTCGGAATTAAAGAACTAGCATAATCCTTTACATAATCCTTTTGCTGCCCCTAGGAGCAAAGACCTCGCCTTTTTGCGCAGCTTATCAGTTTGGACGTTTTTGTTGTTACGCCAAATTCTGAAAGCTACCTCTCTGAATCTGATTGCATTTTTGCACCTCTGATTAAACCGAGACTTATGCCTAGGCCTAATAGACGATTTTTTGATGGAATGAATGTTTTCAATGCCAGTATAATTATATTTTCAACCATTTTCGCCATGGCATTGACATTATTTTCTAGGAAACAAAGTTTCCAATTGAATTTCCTATAGAATTTGTTGAGCTGAGCCCAGCGAGCCTTTTCGAAGCTGTTTTTGAAACGTTACGAAGTTCAGAGAGCGAAAAGGAGGCGGAGATGGTGCAGTGACCCGAATTTCCGAGAGGTACAAGAATATCAACTTTATACTTACCAGAATGTGAGGTGAGAAAGAGGTCGAGGGTATTATTTTGGTGCCATTAAACACATGAAATATGTGTTGGTTCATTCACTAATTGCGCAAGGTGGTTGTGCGCGGCAAATAACTCAACATATTGGCCTTATGGAGTTGTATGACTCGAATGGCGAAGCCTTGTTGAGTTGTGAACATTGAAATCACCAGCAACTACAATTTCACTGCTCGGACAACCCTCAAGAATCTTCAGTATGGAATCGGAAAGGGCGTCGAAGTTCAATATGGTAGCATCCTTTCCCGCGTATGGACTTCTGTAAAGAAACCCGAAGTGCAAATAGTGTGTCTTGATTTTGAATTTAACCCAGAGACAGCTAAATTCAGTATCATTTGTGCCGTGGTTAGTGTTCTAGTCTGGTAGACCGAAGGTGGTGGGTTCGATTCTTACCTGTGGCACTGGTTATGGAGCGCACAAGATGCCCGATAGAGGCCAAGGTGTATTTCTTAGGATTTGATGTATATACATCCTCTTTTCCAACTAATTAACTATTTTTAATTTTAAATATATTTCAATATTTCTTGTTTGATTGTTTGTTTGAATTTTTTTCCTTTTTTTGTTTTTCCGACACGGACACAACGGTGGGAACAATATAAACATTAAATCACACAATGAACAACATTAAATTGTGGACAGAGAAAAACATACTAACATCTGATGTTAGTATGATAGTACGTATCCTGAGTGGACACACAGGATTACGAGCACATTTATGAATGCGGATTCTGACGTATGTAGAGCATGCGGAGAGGACAGTGAAACTCTGGAGCACTTTCTTTACGTTGAGGAAACTGAATTTCTGAACACTGAAAAATAATTCATTCAGTTTTCACTTTTTTTTCTCACGATAAGGAGCGCACAACAGGCCCGATTGTGACCTAGGTATATTTCTTCGGACTTGATGTAGTATACATCCTCCTATCTTAGACCCATAGAAGTATATATATTCTGGGACCTTATTAAATTCTAAGACGATCTAGCCATGTCCATCCATCTGTCCGTCCGTTGTCTGTTGAAATCACGATAGGGACCACAAGAGAGAAACTAGACAGTTGAAATTTCGGTTTGTTTGGTATTGAAAATGGGCAATATCGATCCACCTTTTCGGATAGCCCCCATACAAGTGGACCTCCAAAAACAGATTTAACGAGCATAACTGCTTTAAAAGCACGAGTATGAAGATTAGTGATTAAAATTAATCTTTGAATTTTGTTCTCGACTTCTCGATTATTTAAGTGGTCATTCAGTTTTCAAAATATAATATTTATGTTATAATTATGTTTGTATAATTATATGTTTCATCGTTATAGACTACTAAACGGCTGAACCGATTTTCTTGAAATTTTCACAGCGTATTTCTATGTGTCTGGAATAGGTAATAGGCTGCTTTTTATTTTGAAAATTCATACCCACATTAAGAAAACATAAAATTCATATATTTTAGATAATATAACAGTTAGAGTCCTCAAATTTTGTACTAGCCACTTTAGTGTCAATATGATTATTTAGGATAAAAAGTACTAGCATAGCGGGCGTGGCACCTCTCATATTAATTAAGTAAAACAAATTGCTTATCTTGAAATAATATAACAGTTAGAGTCCTCAAATTTTGTCGGAGTCACTTTAGCGGCAATATGATTATTTGAGATAAAAAGTAGGCGGACTAGCGTTAGGGAGCGTAGCACCACCCATATAAATTAAATACAAAAATTCGTTCATCTTGGAAACTAATAGTTAGAATATTAAAATTTTGTAGGAGCCACTTTAGTGTCAATATGATTATTTACGATAAAAAAAATGGGCGAACTAGCGTTAGGGGGCGTGGCACCTCCTATATAAATAAAATACAAAAAATCCTTTGTCTTGGATATTATTACTTATCTGAACATTTTTAAGAAAAAAGAGCGGACTTTCATCTGAGGGCCCCCATAAAAATAAAATAGAAAAATTCGTATATCTGAGAATCTATTAGAGCTAGAATCTTAAATTTTACTTGAAGAATTTTGACATTAATCAACACATTTAGAGTATAACGAGCGAACTTTTAATGGGGACTTGCATGTGGGGACATCTCCCAAAATACAAAATATTGTTTATTTAAGAAAATATAGAACTAAATTCATAAAATTTTGGATAAATTATATTCATCTGAACATTTTGGAGGAAAAAGAGCTGAACGTATTTTTTTAGAATTTAAATGAAATATATTGTCATCAAAAGAAATTATAATAAACCTTTAGGAAAAATTTTACAATTTAGTAACTAAATAAATAATTTTTGATTATTATGCATTTAATTCCGATTGGTGTAGCGAAGCACATCTGGTATTAGCTACTTTTTTTATAAAATTACTGAAACTAGAACTCAATCAGAACAGCAAAGATTAACTAATCTGATTAACGTTTGATACTTTATTTAAAATTTGAATATATATAGATTTATATATATACATACTTACCAATAACTCACAAACTATATCCATTATATTATAATTTGTTGTTATGTAGTCTTTTTGACTCATTGAGGCAATGTTTCCTAGAATGCACAGCACTTGCTCTTTTATATCAGGTGAATAATTATTTTCTAAAACTATGCAAAGGCAATCCAGTAAATCTTTCGAATGTGTTGTCATTATTAATTCAATATGATAAGTATAGCAAAGAAGATTTCGTAACAAACCCAACGTTTTTAGGACAACCATTGGATTGGATTCCTTTAAAGTCTTTAGGATTCTTCTTAAACCAAATGTATTAATAATATTAGTTTTAATATTATCTTCGCATTGATACGCTAAATTCATTAAAGCCCATATGCAATTCAACTTTAATGAAGATTCTTCATGGTCAGATAAATTCGATAATTTCTCTATAATTCCTGAATTAATAAGTTCCATTTTTGCTGGAGAAAATTCAAGAAGAAGATTGCAAAGCGTGGCAATTACTACAACAAGAAGCTCTATAGAAGGATCATTATTTATAATATCAAGTAGTGGTTCCCAAATGGTGTGGTCCTGAAATAAAAAAAATATTTTATTGAGTAATAAAAATCAGTTTGTATAATATGAATCTACTTTAATTATTTTAATTTAAACAAGTGAGAGTATTCTACTTGGCTGTGCCAAATCTCATATACCTACCTTCTTTTGAATTAACAAAATATTTTTTTTTAATAACAAAATATTTTTCTTCAATTTTAAAAACGTGGACATATGAATATTAGGGAGTCAAGTGGATCACTTTTTACGAATTCCTTTAAAACGATGCGTTATAATGCACTAAACACGAGAAAATTTGAAAAACAATATTTTTAAAAAGATCCACAGTACTCTACCAGCGATTGAAAATCTTGATCTCAGTATATTTTCGACTTGGGTGTCAAAAAATTAAAACCCATTTCGAAAAAATCTAAAATATTTTATTTTATTTTTCAAAAATATACTGAGGTCAGGATTTTCAATCGCTAATAGGGACCTAAGGATCATTACAAAAAAAATATTTTACTCGTGTTTAGTACATTAATACGCATCGATTGAGTGGTATTCTTACATGGAAACTTTTTTAGGCTCGGGAAGAAGTGATATACTTTTAAAACGTATTTTTTATACTCTATGCGAATGGGAAGAGTCGATTTAATATTTTCAAAAATTGTATAAAAGTTATGACCCTAATGTACATATGTGGACAGTAAAGTCAATTATGGACCGATTTTCATTACATTTGATAGAATAGCTTCGGTTTGTATAATAATTATACGTTTCGAATTTCATCGCGTGTGTCGAGTTTATAAAAGGGGTTATAGTAATTTTATGAAGGGGAACTTATATTATAGACAGGTACTCAAAATATTTAGCTCATATAAAACTTATTTATGTTGAATTTCATCGCTATACGCGAACTTTTTAAACAGATATTCCCGTTAAAGCTGCTTTTCAATGGTTCACTTGTATATTTTCAATACCAAAAAAATTTACCTATATATAATATAGATAAATTTCAACCCTCGGGTCGTTCGGATCTATAATATATGTATATGCTTTTGTGGGTCTATGGCCAATATTTTATGTAAACGGATTTACAAAATCAATTTACCACTTTTTTTTTCAAGGTAGGTATAAACTGAAATTGTATAAAATAAATTGTTGGAGTTGGCAACATTGTTGAGTTAAAACTTAAAAAATATTTAGTGAAAGATCAGAGAAATAAAATTGGTTATTTAAGTAATAAAACTAGTAAAAAAACAAGTAAGAGTTTTATATTCGGCTATTCCGAATCTTATATACCCTTCACCATGATGATTAAAAAACAGTCAATACGAATTTTATTACAAAAAATCAAAAAATACCAATTGCAAAACGGTAAGGTACCAAAAAGTCCCCTTTTATGAGTTCTCACATAATCCAGACTCTACATGCTAAATTTCACGTTTCTAAATTCAATATCAAGGGAATTTCAAAAAGTACCTTATGAAGAACGAAAAAGTACCAAAAAGCCCCTTTGACACTTAATCCAAGTGTACTTAAAAGTCCCCCTTTATGTGTTCTCACCTAATCCGGATTCTACAAACTTAATTTCATGTTTCTAGGTTCAATTTTATAGAAAATTCAAAAAGTACCTTTTGTAGAACGAAAAAGTACCAAGAAGTCCCTTTTTATAGGTTCTTACCTAGTCAAGGCTTTACATGCTAAATTTCATTTTTCTAGGTTTAATATTATAAAAAATTCAAAAAGTACCTTTTGTAGAACCAAAAAGTACCAAAAAGTTCCCTTTTATGTGCTCTGATCTAATCCGGGCTCTACATACTTAATATCATGTTTCTAGGTTCAATATTGTAGAAAATTCAAAAAGTACCTTTTGTAGAACGAAAAAGTACCAAAAAATCCCCTTTGATGTGTTCTCGTCTAATCCGGACTCTACATACTTAATTTCATGTTTATAAATTCATTATAATAGAAAACCCAAAAAGTACCTTTTGAAAAACGAAAAAGCAACAAAAAGTCACCTTTTATGGGTTCTCATCTAATTCCGAATCAACGTACTAAATTGCATGTCTTTTGGTTTAATTTTATAGAATATTCCAAAAGTTTCTTTTGAAATTCTCACCTAATTTAGACTCTACATACTTAATTTCATATTTCTAGGTTCAATATTAGAAAAAATTCCAAAAGTACATTTTAAAAACAAAAAAAGCACCAAAATGTTCCCTTATATGGAAGCCAGGCTCCATATACTTATTTTCATGTTTCTAGCCAATAACAATACACTAGTGCTGCTCTCGCTCTGCTGTCCACGCTCTGCCTTGTTTTTATAAACAAAAGTACAATAACAAAATTTACCGTGCGATTGTGAATTTTGTTATTGTTTTTTGCAATTTCTGTTTGAGCATGAGTAAAAAAATGGAGATATCTGGGGTCCTCTAAAAACTGATTTCAATAAACATACAGACAGACAGACACACAGACGGACATGGCTATCTATAAGGATCCAGAATATATATACTTTATACTTTCATATTTCCAGGTTCAATATTAGAAAAAATTCCAAAAGTACTTTTTAAAAACAAAAAAAAGCACCAAAATGTTCCCTTATATGGAAGCCAGGCTCCATATACTTATTTTCATGTTTCTAGCCAATAACAACACACTAGTGCTGCTCTCGCTCTGCTGTCCACGCTCTACCTTGTTTTTATAAACAAAAGTACAATAACAAAATTTACCGTGCGATTGTGAATTTTGTTATTGTTTTTTGCAATTTCTGTTTGAGCATGAATAAAAAAAATGGAGATATCTGGGGTCCTCTAAAAACTGATATCTATAAGGATCCAGAATATATATACTTTATGGGGTCGGAAAATTATATTATAGAAATTACAAACGGAATGACAAACTTATATATACCCTTCTCACGAAGGTGAAGGGTATAATAACAAAAAACTTGATTGAAGTGAAAATTATTGATGCTCTTTATATATGAGTAAAATCAGAATGCTTGCAAACAGACGAAAAAGTTTAAATAAAAATAAAATAATATGTATTCAATGCAAAACTGAAGTGTTGGAATACGAAGATGCTTTAAATTGCGATGTATGTAAACGAACTCTCCACTCAGTTTGTACGAAAATGGATAAAAGGCAAATAGAAAAATTGCTTACAAACAGAATTTTTGCAATTCTTCTGAAATCAATATAATAAACGAATTAGCTGAAATCAAAACAAATTTAAATCAGCTTGAAGATATTAGGGAGACAATTGAATTTATGGCCAACCAGTATGATAATATTGTTACGATTTACCTTTTAAAACGTTCGTTTATTTACTTTTTGAAATAAACCGGATTCTTTTTATTGCAAATAAAAGCGCCAATTAGTTTTTAAATTACAACAACTCTTTATTTACACGGTTTCGTACTCGATCTCTTGACGGCGTTATTTATACCTTGTCAAAAAAGCACTCACACTAAGTGAAATAGACTGTTTCTAAATAAATACTGTTCAGAAACATTCATAATGAATCTTGAAACTGGCCGTTAAGAACTGTTTAATTTAATCCTAAAGCTCGATCGTATCTGGCCTTCATTTTATCACTAGTCATTTTTATTCGTGTCCGCACGAATTCATGAAGTTCATTAAGGTCATCTTGCTCTTAGAAAAGCTTTCATCATCCTTACTTTTTGATGACGGCGTTATACCAAATTCCAAATCACCAGGCAGCTTGAGTTCTGTTCCAAAAATAATTTTTCCAGGTATTCGAGAGGTGGAGTCGTGAACGGCTGTTCGGTAGGCCAGCAGAAATTTTGGTATGTGTTCTTCCCAGTCCTTCTGATGTGCACTAACCACTTTTCTAAAATATTCCTCCAGTGTGCGATTGAATCTTTCGACCATGCCGCGTGACTGAGGATGCAGTGGAGTTGTTCTTGTTTTTCTTATTTCGTATATAGCACATTTCTTTGAACACAGCGGATTCAAAATTTGTGCCCTGCTCCTAGTGTAATTCCAATGGTACACCATAACGACATATCCAGTTGTTCACAAACACGCCTACAACTGTTCTAGCTTCCTCTGACCATTTGCTGAAATAATCCATAACCACTAGAACGTAACGGTTACTGGCATCACTAACAGGGAAAGGGCCTGCTACATCCATTGCAATCCTCTCAAATAGCGCACCTGAGTTGTAGCGCACCTGAGTTGTGGTGCACCTGAAGTTGTCCACGACTTCTTCTTACTGGACCTTTGGATGCTAAGCATATGCATATGACGCTTTCTTTTACCTCAGCCTTTGCGCAATGTTTGCATTGCATGTTGCATGGTATTCTCGATAGAGCATCCGCATTACCATGTTTTCCACCTTTCCTGTGCTTAATGCTAAAATCATAAGACTGAAGGCGTTCAATCCAACGAGCGAGTTGCCCTTCAGGTTCTTTAAATTGCAGCAACCAACTGATGGCAGAGTGATCGGTTCTCAGTTGGAAGTGTTGCCCATACAGATAATTATGGTAGTGGTTGACACATTCAACTACTGCTAAGAGTTCACGTCGCGTAACGCAATAGTTTCTCTCAGGCTTTGAAAGTGTTCGACTGAAGTAACCGATGACTCTTTCAGTGCCATTGACCACTTGGAAAGTACACCGAATATTCCATATCCGCTCGCATCGCTATCTACTACAAACTTTTTTCCTGGTGTGGGATATGACAGCCGCTGATATTATTTTAAGGTCTACTTCAAGGTTCTTCAGGTGTTCATCAAAAGTCCATTACAATTATGTCGTCGAGGTACACCAAGAATGTCTTCCCATGAAGTCTTTTTAATACCTGTTCCATTAAGCTCTGTTGTTGGAGCATTGCAGAGTCCAAAGGGCGTCACATTAAACTGCCGTAGTCCATCACTAGTACTAAACGCTGTCTTTTCTTTGTCTTTGTCAGCAATCTCTACTTGCCAATATCCACTTTGCAAGCCCAATTTGTTCCAGCTAGCGTGGCCAGAGTATCATCAATTCTAGGTAGCGGATAGCTGTCTTTCTTGGTGACATCATTCAGCTTTCTGTAATCGACACAGAATCTTGTACTGCCATCTTTCTTCTTAACAAAAACCACAGGCGAGCTCCAAGTACTACAAGATGGTTCGATTACGCCGTTCCGCTCCATTTCATTCGCCGACTCCATCACTTTGATTCGTTTTGCTAAAGGAATAGGACAGATGCTTGTCTTTTCAGAAGTTGTTTGGCTTTATTTTTATCTGACGGTGCTAGTTTTTCTACCCATTTCCCCACATAATCCGCTAGTAACTCATGTTCTTTGATGGATTTATTGGCAGGCTTTTCTACACAATTGACTACTGCCTCTGCTGAAGCACATTCACCTAGTTCGGAATTTGGCTTGATGAATTTTTCATAGCTGGTTAAGTTAAGCACTCTTACTAGGAACTATTTTGCTTTTACAGGGTTTGACAAGGGCTCTAGCTGTTATAATATCACCTTTTATTTCTGCTGGTTCTACTACCCACAAGCTCACAATATCCCTCAAGGCGGGCCCACAGCAAAACTTCTGACTGTGGAGGCAATTTTTGATGTTCAACGGCAACTAACTTTTTTACTTGGGCCTTGCTCTCATATTCAACATCAAGAGGTATTTCAACATTTCGCCAAATCATAACATTTGGTCCCATAAGCAATATAATGCCATGTTTAATCATGAAGTCTGCACCACTGATAACCATGATATCGGCAACAATAAATACATGATATACGCTTAAGTTGGCAATGGTTACTTTCGCATTTAATTTACCATGGATAGAAGCAGCCTCTCCAGTAGCGGTACGTAGACTTACCCCGTATAGTGGTTTAATTATTTTCTTTACAAAATCAGGTCTTATGATAGACTGCGATGCTCCTTTGTCTTTAGTAAAAATTTTCCTTTGACCATTGATGTACCTATTAGCAGTAAGATTACTATTTTTCTGCTGCATTACAGATATGGAGATTGTGGGGCCCTCAGATGTGGGAGCTAGCACTTTCCCCTCAGTGCTAGCTCGTTTCAGTTTAAAAGTGACTCTTGTGATGGTTGATGATTTCTCCGTTTTCTTGGTGCTTTACAGTTTCGCTGGATACGACCGCTTTTACCGCAGTTATAAATTTGGTTTTGGCTTTACTTTGTTTCTCGTTTAAAGCCTCTAAAACTGCCTCTTTTAATTCCTCGGTGACTATATTTCCCTCGTTCTCTGCGACATTTCGCACCTTGCATATTTGAGGCTTTGAAATTATTTTCGCCGTTTCTTGTGCCAGCGCGAAAGAGACGGTTTCAGCGAATGACGACTTTGGTGTGGCACAAACCGCATGTTTTATCTCAGGATCGCGAATGCCATTTACAAATGCCTCAATCTTGAAAATGTCTAAAAATGGGTGGTGTTCTCCTGGATAAGCCAGCTGTAACAAGCGCTCGATTTCCAAAGCAAAGTCTTGTAGTGTCTCATTGGCCTTCTGCACTCTACCACGCAATTCCATTCGGTATAATTACTTTTTGTGTTCTCCACCGTACTTGCGTTGTAGTGCCTCCATTATACAATCGTAATTATTTCTGCTGCTCACTGGTACGCTTTCAAGAACTACTGAAGCATTTCATTTTAAAGCAAAGATCAGTTCTATAACTTTTTCTAGGTTGTTTCACATGTTTCTGGTGGCAACTGTATCAAACTGGAACTTGAACACATTGGAAGGTGTAGTGCCATCAAAACTTGGGGCCTTTATTCTACAAGAGGTTTCTGGAATAATTCGTACCGCTTCTTCTTGATTCTAAGTCTGACACATTTTTATCAATATTTATTTCTAAATCGTTTGTCAATGTTTGTTTCTAAATCGGCCACTTTTCTGTCAATGCCTGTTGTTAATAACCTCAGACATTTCTTGAATTTCAGTTTTAAACTCAGCAAAGTTGGTTTTAGATGTTTCTTTGAGGTTTTTAAATAGGAAAATCAAACAAGTTTTCATGAACGGGAAAGCTAAAATGAAGACTATTGATTATCTCAAAAGTGTGTACGTAAATGATTTTATGAGCAGAGAAACTATGTAGATTTTTAATTATGCTAAAATATTAAAAGAAGTTGGATTCAAATTTGCTTATACCAGAGGTAGTAAAATATTTGCGAAGAGAGATGAGAAAACCAAACAAAATCAAATAAGGTCCATGGATGATGAGGACAAGAAATTAATGTCATCTACTGCTGGTAAGTAAATAATACTTCTTCAAAAAATGGTGTTTCTGATGTTGATGATGATGACAGCGAAGATGGAGATAATGCATTTGTATCTTGTAACTAACTAATTTATAAACTTTTACTGTTTTTTGAATTAGTTTTAACATTTTTCTTACTAATCATGGTGTATTCAACTCTTTTCATAACGAAAGTAATTCCGAATTGCTAAATATTTTCTATAAACATAAGAAGTGTTTCATCAATCAATAAAATAAACAAATTCAAATTCCAACTTAGTCAATTGAAAAAACTCCCTAATATAATATCTATTCAGGAAACCAGGTTTAATAAGTCATATCTAAATTTATACAATATCCCCAGTTATGAAGCAGTTCATTTTTTGGAAATAAATCTGGCATTTCTAAACGGCTGATCCGATCGGGATAAAATTTGGCGTAAGCGTAGCCAAGGAGTATTAAGTTTTGAAGATGAACCCCGCAGATGCCCCAGGGACGGAGCTGTGGCGGCTCAAAGTAGGGTACCTACGACATGTAAAATTTTTAAGCTCGTGCCATTTTTTTGTTTTTCACCCAAATACAAACATTTTATATTTTCTGAAAGCGCTCGACGAGATCTTGAAAAAATATGCTTGGACATACTACTTATCTCTTATAATATCCGAGTTATAGGCATTTAAAAATTTAGTGATACAAAATTTACCATACCTTGGTCCGCCTTTTTTTGAATACCGGGCGTAATTTTGGACAAAATGAACAATTTTTTCTTGTTAGTTAAACAACAAAATTCAATAATATACAAAAAATTTCAGATCAATATCATTTACAGATCCAAAAATATACGTTTTTTAATTTAAAAATTCAAAAAATTTTAGATTTTTGCCGTTTTTTTTTGCCCAAAATGTGTCTTAACTCTTTTATTAATAAAATAAAATTTTCTTTAAGAACATATAACAATTTTATAGTTTTCTAAAAGGTATCTTTACGCAGAACGCTTTGGCGTAAAAAACTTGCGTCCTTCCGAATATGACTTATTTTTTATCAAAACTTCAACTTTGGGCGACATGTTCTAAAATCCCAAAGCTGGGATCAGAAAACTGAAAGCAGTTTTGGAAACCTCAATATGTTTTCTATTTACTCCAAAAGTATTTTCCCAGCCCTGAAAGAAATGTGGTCCCTATGGGCAAAAAAGTAAAAAATCCCATTTTTGGGATTTTCATTCCTATTTTTTGAAATTGCGGGATGCCCTTTGACCTTTTTAAATTTTTTTGCATTTTCTTATTTGAAATGACAAATTTAACAAGCGTTGAAGATTTCATTGAGTTTTGTTCATAAATAAAGATTTTGTCATATATTACATATTTGTTAAATTTCTAAAACTATGATTTATATCAAAATTTTAATATCTCAATTACATTCAAAAATATGTTCATTTAAACCTGTATCCTTTAATTTCATATTTTTCATATTTTAGTTTTAAATATGACAGAACACGTTTAAATTTTATATTTACCTATTTTCTATTGGTTTGCTTATCCTTATAATTGAAAGGTCCTATTATGCTTAAATTTTCAGAAATTTATAACTATTTTTTAGCTAAATTTTTTCGACAGATCATTTCGTTCTGTTTCGTTTATGATCATGTAGGTAAAAATATACAGGTAATGATAATTTCGATTCATTCACTAATAAGAAATATCAATGACTGAATTACAGGTTATAGTAATATAGTCCTAAATGTTAATAGGTAGACAGTTCGTAATTTTTTACTTTGGAATACCTGTATCGGTATATAAGTAAACTTCTCAGATTTTAAGTACCATATTTAATATATCTACAATGAAGATTGCATTAAAGTACGAAGAGTTGTGTTCCGTTTTATGGAGTGTATTTTCAAAAGGATAGTTGAAAGAACAGAATCAGAAGATAGAAGTAAACTATTAAAAATATCTTCATTCTGTGATTGCCTGGAGCATTTTCTTGAGCTGAAAAGTTGAACATGCTTAAAATCTCGATTCCTCGCTACCTGGGCTTATTCTGTTAACTCTCAAAGTGAAAGAATATTCGATTCAATTATTATTTGACCATGACACAATACTTTGTGTACTGTTGGTGTTAGTTCCCTCCATGGATACAGAGATACAAGCAATTTAGAAATTTCAGATGTATATTCCTCAAATCGATTTCAATTAATTTTATGTTTACTATTCAGTGCCATTAAAATAGTGTTAACTCTTGTCGATTCTAGTTATTTTTGAAGTAATTTCAAAATCACGAAAAAACTTTCTCGCCGTATTACCGTCATTTGTACTACCGCAACTTGGAAGTGGTTTGTCGATGTTTAATCTAATCTGAACTTTAAATTCTTCTTGCATTCTGCTTTTTTTCCGCAACTCTCAGTTTTTTCAATTCTTCATTATTTTTTGTTGATTTAGTAAGATTCTTTGGCACACTTCTATATTTGAGGTCGTATGTTATGTGTAAAAAGTAATCCAAAAACCGTATTCTGGCATGGAGTGGTGAAATTCCGAAAGACAGGACTTCTTCATTAATACTTCTGCTTTTGTTTATATTTGAGAATTGCGACTTTTTCTCATTACATATTGACCATCTCCAGAAGGAAGAAGTTTCTGTTGCTGACCTTTCCATCAATCATTGTTAAGCTTAGCTGATATGATACGTTAATAGAGAATTCCTTTATTTTTATGCAAATGGGCTCCAGTGCATTTATTTCATCTTTTAAATATTCCACTAAATCTTTTGTTGTTTTCTTTGACTCCTTTATGTATTCAAATCCCATGGGTCTACAAAAATTTTTTGAACCCGTAGTTGTATTGATCCATATATCTTGAAATGAATTTCCGATGCTTGACGATGATGGATTAAGGGAATATGAACGAATTCGTAATGGCACTAATGAAGACATAAATACATTTTTGTAGTCTGCTAATGTTCGACTGTATTCAGGAAGTGCTGATAAACCGTCACATCCCCACTTACACATTAAGACAACATCACAATTATGAATTTTCCTTAGTTGGTCTTCTGAAAAGCAAAGATGATATATCAATACAAGCTTCCACATCATTAACAGCAATAGGTGATGGTAGGATAGTTTGTTTTTTTCCTGGATCGCCTTGTATGATGGTAATATATTGTGTCCTTTTTCATGCAGAGCTTTCCTTAATATTTGGTACTTATTTCGACTGAGACCCAGTTCCAACATAAGCGCTATTGCTTCCTCTTCAGTAAAATTTGATTGTGATGTTGGAGTTGGTATACTTTCCACAATTCGCTTAAGTCGTTTTGGTGATGCATTAGGAAGAATAGTTGCAATATGTACGGCATCCATAGGTTGGTTTTCCTTTCGTTAAATGTATCAGCAATTTCCTCATTTGAGATTGAAAAAAGTTTTTGTGTGACCCTCTTTTTTTTGACCTTGAACATAAGTCTTCGTATGACTTGCAAAGCGCTCCTGCTGATGTGTTGTAAGTTGAGATTTCCGTAGTAGTTTCCATCCAACTACAAAATTTTAATCGAAATTTCTTTTGATTTCCATCCACAGACTTACTTTTTACATCAAAAAGTTTTAAATTTTTGATATGCCTGTTTTGTCTACTTTTCTACTATATGTAGTTTTTATATAATTTGAAATGTCTTCAATTCTTTCTGGCCCTTTTGAAGATACACTCCATAAAACGGAACACAACTCTTCGTACTTTAATGTAATCTTCATTGTAGATTTATTAAATATGGTACTTAAAATCTGAGAAGTTTACTTATATACCAATTCTTGTCATTTCCGATACAGGTATTCCAAAGTAAAAAATTACGAACTGTCTACCTATTAACATTTAGGACTATATTACTATAACCTGTAATTCAGTCATTGATATTTCTTATTAGTGTTTGTGTGGGGTGATTTAGGTGTTGTTGTGCGTGGCTCATAATAAAATTATAATTTTTTTATTGTATATACAATGTTATAGTCTATAATAAAATAATTAACTAAATAATTTTTAAAAATTTACCAAATATTTTATTCAACACCAAATGTATGTTCTGTCATACTTAATACTAAAATATGAAAAAGATGAAATTAAAGTACACAGGTTTAAATGAACATATTTTTGAATGTAATTGAGATATTGGCTTGAAATTTTTTGTAAAGGGTCGAGAATTTCCATATCTAACTAAAAAATGATATTAAGGGATAAATATGGACTAAATTGCTGTAGCTATCTGCGACCCTATTAAAATTTTGATATAAATCATAGTTTTAGAAATTAAACAAATATGTAATATATGACAAAATCTTTATTTATGAACAAAACTCAATAAAATTTTCAACGCTTGCTAAATTTAGCATTTCAAATAAGAAAATGCAAAAAAAAAAATTGAAAAGGTCAAAGGGCATCCCGCAATTTCAAAAAATAGGAATGAAAATCCCAAAAATGGGATTTTTTACTTTTTTGCCCATAGGGTCCACATTTCTTTCAGGGCTGGGAAAATACTTTTGGAGTAAATAGAAAACATATTGAGGTTTCCAAAACTGCTTTCAGTTTTCTGATCCCAGCTTTGGGATTTTAGAACACGTCGCCCAAAGTTGAAGTTTTGATAAAAAATAAGTCATATTCGGAAGGACGCAGTGGCAACATTTTAGAACACGTCGCCCAAAGTTGAAGTTTTGATAAAAAATAAGTCATATTCGGAAGGACGCAGTGGCAACATTTTCAAAAAATAGGACAAGTTTTTTACGCCAAAGCATTCGGCGTAAAGATGCCTTTTAGAAAACTATAAATTTGTTATATGTTCTTAAAGAAAATTTTATTTTATTAATAAAAGAGTTAAGACACATTTTTGGCAAAAAAAACCGCAAAAATCTAAAATTTTTGGAATTTTTAAATTAAAAAACGTATATTTTTGGAAATTTTTTGTATATTATTGGAAATTTTGTTGTCTAACTAACAAGAAAAATTACGCCCGGTGTTCAAAAAAAGGCGAACCAAGGTATGGTAAATTTTGTATCACAAAATTTTTAAATGCCTATAACTCGGATATTATAAGAGATAAGCAGTATGTCCAAGCCTGTTTTTTCAAGATCTCGTCTAGCGCTTTCACAATATACAAATCTTTGTATGTGGATGAAAAACAAAAAAAATGGCACGAGTTTAAAAATTTTACATGTCGTAGGTACCCTACTTTGAGCCGCCACAGCGCCGTTCCTGGGTCATCTGCAGAGTTCATCTTCAAAACTTAAACTCGAATACTCCTTGGCTACGCTCACGCCAAATTCCTGATCGGATCAGCCGTTTACAAATGCCAGATTTATTTCCAAAAAATTCCATTCTGCCCCACTGTGCGCTGCAGCAGAAAATGTATTAATAAAGTTCTCACACAAATCGGATGAGTTGGTAAATGTATTTATATTCTCCAGATTATTATCAATAAATCTTCCAAATTCGACATAATTAAATTTAAGTTTTTCTTCAACAAAAATGTTTTTCTTTAGATCTATTTCGAACCTTAGTAAATACACAGTCAATTGATTATTGCACGAATAAAGCAAGTTTTCCGTCTCCGTTAAAAACGTTTCCATATTGAATTTTTAAGATCTATAAATAAATGTAAGAACTAGAGGTTTATTCATCATTTTCACATCAATTAATTGAATCGTCACAATTTCCATGTAATTATACCCTTCACCTTCATGAGAAGGGTATATATAAGTCTGTCATTCCATTTGTAATTTCTATAATATAATTTTCCGACCCTATAAAGTATATACATTCTGGATCCTTATATATAGCGGAGTCGATTAAGCCATGTCCGTCTGTCTGTCCATTGAAATCAGTTTTTAGAGGACCCCAGATATCGGCGAGATCCGAATCTTCAATAATTCTGTTAGACATGCTTTCGAGAAGATCGCTATATCGCAAAATCGGTCTATAAATAACGGAGTTATGAGCAAAAATCCGAGACAACCTCTGAAAATTTCATCAAAAAATTTCATATTTTTCATGCTTTGTTAAATAAACAACAACACTGAATATTGGAAAAATATGTACACGTGTGTGTAGATGTATTTGGTTTTATTCAGCTGTGTATTTTGTTTTTTATGTTTGGATGCTGTTGGCTTCATTGAGTTATGTACTTTGTTTTCTTTTTGGGAATTCTGTCCGTATATTTGGATGGTTGGTTGGTTTTATTGCGTTGTTTTTTTTCTGTGTTTTTCGTTATGTATGTTAAATGTCTGTTGGTTTAGATGCCTTGTGTATTTTGTTTTTTATTTCGTTTAGCGTTGTTGTTGTTCATTTTGTTTTGCTTTTGGTGTAATAATAATGTAGTCGGGAAAAAATTTTAAATTTATAAAACTAATATTTTTAAAATACAGTATGGTGAAGGGTATATAAGATTCGGCACAGCCGAGTATTCCACTTTTACTTGTTTTTACTAATATTATTTAAAATCTTGTAATTCAGTTTAGATTTAATAAAAACAGAGTTTCTTCCATAACTATCCTGTCTGCAACAATGCACAGTGGGGCGGAATGGAAATTTTTTGGAAATAAATTTGGCATTTCTAAACGGCTAATCCGATCGGGATAATATTTGGCGTTAGCGTAGCCAAGGAGTATTCGAGTTTAAGTTATGAAGATGAACCCCGCAGATGCCCCAGGGACGACATGTAAAATTTTTAAACTCGTGCCATTTTTTTGTTTTTCACCCAAATACAAATATTTTTATATTTTCTGAAAGCGCTCGAGATCTTGAAAAAACATGCTACTACTACTTATGGACATACTACTTATCTCTTATAATATCCGAGTTATAGGCATTTAAAAATTTAGTGATACAAAATTTACCATACCGGTCCGCCTTTTTTTGAATACCGGGCGTAATTTTGGACCTAATGGACTCTATTTTTTCTTGTTAGTTAGACAACAAAATTTCCAATAATATACAAAAAATTTCAGATCAATATCATTTACAGATCCAAAAATATACGTTTTTTAATTTAAAAATTCAAAAAATTTTAGATTTTTGCCGTTTTTTTGCCAAAATGTGTCTTAACTCTTTTATTAATAAAATAAAATTTTCTTTAAGAACATATAACAATTTTATAGTTTTCTAAAAGGTATCTTTACGCAGAACGCTTTGGCGTAAAAAACTTGTCCTATTTTTTGAAAATGTTGCCACTGCGTCCTTCCGAATATGACCTATTTTTAATCAAAACTTCAACTTTGGGCGACATGTTCTAAAATCCCAAAGCTGAGATCAGAAAACTGAAAGCAGTTTTAGAAACCTCAATATGTTTTCTATCTTCTCCAAAAGTATTTTCCCAGCCCTGAAAGAAATGTGGACCCTAACATAACAAATCCACCTTTTTCGCATAGTTGAAAGAACAGGATCAGAAGATAGAAGTTAACTATTAAAAATATCTTCATTCTGTGATTGCCTGGAGCATTTTCTTGAGCTGAAAAGTTGAACATGCTTAAAATCTCGATTCCTCGCTACCTGGGCTTATTCTGTTAACTCTCCAAGTGGAAGAATATTCGATTCAATTATTAATTGACCATGACACAATACTTTTTGTACTGTTGGTGTTAGTTCCCTCCATGGATACAGAGATACAAGTAATTTAGAAATTTCAGATGTATAATCCTCAAATCGATTTCAATTAATTTTATGTTTACTATTCAGTGCCATTAAAATAGTGTTAACTCTTCGAAGCAACTCCTTGTCGATTCCAGTTATTTTTGAAGTAATTTCAAAATCACGAAAAAACCTTCTTGCCGTATTACCGTCATTTGTACTACCGCAACTTGGAAGTGGTTTGTCGATGTTTAATCTCATCTGAACTTTAAATTCTTCTTGGATTCTGCTTTTTTCCGCAGCTCTCAGTTCTTTCAATTCTTCATTATTTTTTGTTGATTTAGTAAGATTCTCTGGCACACTTCTATATTTGAGGTCGTATGCTATGTGTAAAAAGTAATCCAAAAATCGTATTCTGGCATGAAGTGGTGAAATTCCGAAAGACAGGACTTCTTCATTAATACTTCTGCTTTTGTTTATATTTGAGAAATGCGACTTTTTCTCATTACATATTGAGCATCTCCAGAAGGAAGAAGTTTATGTTGTGGCATTCCATCAATCATTGTTAAGCTTAGCTGATTTGATACGTTAATAGAGAATTCCTTTATTTTTATGCAAATGGGCTCCAGTGCATTTATTTCATCTTTTAAATATTCCACTAAATCTTTTGTTGTTTTCTTTGACTCCTTTATATATTCAAATCCAATGGGTCTACAAAAATTTTTTGAACCCGGAGTTGTATTGATCCATATATCTTCAAATGAATTTTCGATGCTTGACGATGATGGATTAAGGGAATATGAACGAATTCGTAATGGCATTAATGATGACATAAATACACTTTTGTAGTCTGCTAATGTCCGACTTCCACAATCTTGTTTGTATTCTGGAAGTGCTGATAAACCGTCACATCCCCACTTACACATTAAGACAACATCACAGTTATGAATTTTCATTAGTTGGTCTTCTGAAAAGTCTGACACAATTCTTGATGCTGTGTTTTCGAGCAAAGATCAATACAAGATTCCACATCATTAACAGCAATAGGTGATGGTAAGATAGTTTGTTTTTTTTTTCCTGAATCGCCTTGTATGATGGTAATATATTGTGTCCTTTTTCATGCAGAGCTTTCCTTAATATTTGGTACTTATTTCGACTAAGACCCAGTTTCAACATAAGCGCTATTGCTTACTCTTCAGTAAAATTTGATTGTGATGTTGGAGTTGGTATACTTTCCACAATTCGCTTAAGTAGTTTTGGTGATGCATTAGGAAGCATAGTTGCAATATGTACGGCATCCATAGGTTGGTTTTCCTTTTTCAGCATTTCGTTAAATGTATCAGCAATTTCCTCATTTGAGATTGAAAAAAGTTTTGTGTGACCCTCTTTTTTTTACCTTAAACATAAGTCTTCGTATGACTTGCAAGGCGCTCCTATTGATGTGTTGTAAGTTGAGATTTCCGTAGTAGTTTCCATCCAACTACAAAATTTTAATCGAAATTTCTTTTGATTTCCATCCACAGACTTACTTTTTACATCAAAAAGTTTAAAAAAGTTTTCAATTTTTGATATGCCTGTTTTGTCTACTTTTCTACTATATGTAGTTTTTATATAATTTGAAATGTCTTCAATTCTTTCTGGCCCTTTTGAAGATGCACTCCATAAAACGGAACACAACTCTTCGTACTTCAATGAAATCTTCATTGTAGATTTATTAAATATGGTACTTAAAATCTGAGACGTTTACTTATACAGTGGACGTCCAATAGTACGTACCCTCTTTATTACGAATGTCCAATAATACGAATGGCAAAATTGTTGCATTGTCTACTCTATAGTACGAATAAAGTCACAAATTTTTAGTTCGATAGTACGAATAACGCATTTTTATTGGAATTTTGGTTTTATTTACGTATGAATGAAGTTTTTATTATGCTTTTATTTTATTATTTCGGTATCATTCACCTTTAGCTCAGTAATTTTGAAGTTTTTTTTTATATTTATTACAAGTGTTTTTTGTTTTTAAAAGTCCTAACACACAATTTACTGCATGTAAATTAGCATTACTATATGTGAAATATTCCAAGTTTTTAAGAGAAAATTTTAAATTATAGAATTGTTTTTGAAAGTGATATATTCCAATCAAGTTTCTAATAATAGTTTTATGTAATCTGAACATGTTTAATACATTTTTTTTAAAAACATTAAAATTAAGGACCTTCTATATCTCATTTATACCATTGGACTCACGATACTTTCAAAACTAACAATTCGTATACGTAAATATGTCCCTTTTATTTGAAATAATACACATTTATTATATTTTGTTTCGTTATGTAATTTTTCATGAAAAATAAAACAAAAATAAATAAAATCCAAAACTTTATGTGTATTATTTGAATTTAAACATCGTACTAGTGGAAGTCCACTGTATACCAATTCTTGTCATTTCCGATACAGGTATTCCAAAGTAAAACATTACGAATTGTCTACCTATTAACATTTAGGACTATATTACTATAACCTGTAATTCAGTCATTGATATTTCTTATTAGTAAATGAATCGAAATTATCATTACCTGTATATTTTTACCTACATGATCATAAACGAAACAGAACGAAATGATCTGTCCAAAAAATTTAGTTAAAAAATAGTTATAAATTTCTGAAAATTTAAGCATAATAGCCCCTTTCTATTATAAGGATAAGCAAACAAATAGAAAATAGGTAAATATAAGATTTAAATATGTTCTGTTATATTTAATACTAAAATATGAAAAATATAAAATTTAAGTATACAGGTTTAAATGAACATATTTTTGAATGTAATTGAGATATTGGCTTGAAATTTTTTGTAAAGAATCGAGAATTTCCATTTCTAACTAAAAAATGATATTAAGGGATAAATATGGACTAAATTGCTGTAGCTATCTGCGATCCTATTAAAATTTTGATATAAATCATAGTTTTAGAAATTAAACAAATATGTACTATATGACAAAATCTTTATTTATGAACAAAACTCAATGAAATTTTCAACGCTTGTTAAATTTGTCATTTCAAATAAGAAAATGCAAAAAAAAATGAAAAGGTCAAAGGACATCCCGCAATTCCCAAAAATAGGAATGAAAATCCCAAAAATGGGATTTTTACTTTTTTGCCCATAGGGACCACATTTCTGTCAGGGCTGGGAAAATACTTTTGGAGTAAATAGAAAACATATTGAGGTTTCCAAAACTGCTTTCAGTTTTCTGATCCCAGCTTTGGGATTTTAGAACATGTCGCCCAAAGTTGAAGTTTTGATAAAAAATAGGTCATATTCGGAAGGACGCAGTGGCAACATTTTCAAAAAATAGGACAAGTTTTTTACGCCAAAGCGTTTTGCGTAAAGATACCTTTTAGAAAACTATAAAATTGTTATATGTTCTAAAAGAAAATTTTATTTTATTAATAAAAAGTTAAGACACATTTTTGGCAAAAAAAAAGCAAAAATCTAAATTTTTTTGAATTTTTTAATAAAAAAACGTATATTTTTGGATCTGTAAATGATATTGATCTGTATATTTTGTATATTATTGGAAATTTTGTTGTCTAACTAACAAAAAAGTATTTAGTCCATTTGGTCCAAAATTACGCCCGGTATTCAAAAAAAGGCGGACCAAGGTATGGTAACTTTTGTATCACAAAATTTTTAAATGCCTATAACTCGGATATTACAAGAGATAAGCAGTATGTCCAAGATCTCGTCGAGCGCTTTCACAAAATACAAAAATCTTTGTATTTGGGTGAAAAACAAAAAATGGCACGAGTTTAAAAATTTTACATGTCGTAGGTACTCTACTTTGAGCCGCCACAGCGCCGTCCCTGGGGCATCTGCAGAGTTCATCTTCAAAACTCGAATACTCCTTGGCTACGCTCACGCCAAATTTTATCCCCATCGGATCAGGCGTTTACAAATGCCAGATTTATTTCCAAAAAAAATCCATTCTGCCCCTCTGTGCAGCGTCCCATTCAACAAAAACTATAACTAAACGTTTGAATATTCGAAAAAAATTAAGTCCCTGGGTTTCGGATAAATTGTTATCCCTAATATCGTATTAAGGAAACGAAGGAGAGATCGAGGTAATGTCTTAATTTTAATACAACTTAAAAAAATAGCAAAGTCATCGAACAGTGCAATAAATACCTTTTCTTTGTAGAAACAATCACAATTTAAGAGCTGTTATAAATGAAAAGAATGACATTTTACTAGATGATGATGAGAAAGCCGTAGCGTTTAATAATTTTTTCTTTGAAGATGTTGAAAATAAACAAACTAAATAACAGATAATCAAGAGGATGACATTAAGTTTTTTCAACAAATTGTTCGAACAATGTTGAAACATGTTTTGGATAGTTTAAATAAAAATAAAAGTAGTGGCTTTGATAGTATTACGCCTAAATGCTGTTAATAAGAAGAGAATGCGTGGTTGCCATTTTAATTTTTTTAACAAAATATTAGGGTCGCATAAAATTGAAGCACTTTGTTTCCAGTTCCTCAAGGTAGCGTATTGGGGCCTGTTGAGTTTAAAATTTTCATTAATGATATAAAAAATATTAATTTTAATGGAAGGTTATATATGTATGCAGATGATGAGTTTAGCATACGCAAATTGAGTATGATTCGGCTATACGTTTGATGTTTTCGAGACTAAATAAACTAGCTATAAATGCTGAAAAAATTGTGATATTTAAACTATATCGCTCTAGAAGTGAAGATAAAATGGTTGTGCATATTGACGGATCTCCAATAACAGAGTCAGATGTAGTAAAATATTTAGGTATACAGCTTAACCATAACCTCTTATGGGATGCCCATGTGAACATGATCAAGTGTAAGATTTCATCAGCAATTGGTATTTTGTATAAATTTAAAAACAAACTCACTTCTGATATAAAAAAGGTCATTATCTACCTAAAATACTAGGATTTAAAGGAATCCATATACTGAAATCTCTACAATATGCTCAAAACAAAGCATTGAAGCTTTTATTTAATATGCCACCGCGTTATTCTACAGTTGATCTATTTAAGAACCATACTACAAATATTTTACCAGTTAGAGGTCTGTACAAACACAAATTATTAACGTATATTTTTAAAAATATAAGAGGAAATGCTTATAAAACAATAAAATTTGCTTATGCTGGACCACATTAATCTATTGCCTAATGAATTGCGAAGTATTCAAAATCTTTCGAGATTCAAAAAAGAATTAAAATTTTACTTGTTGCAAAATATAGAAACACTTCTTATGTAATTTAGTTAGCAACGTTACAATCATGTAAAGAATTAAATAAATTAATTTTTTATATATATATAATTGTTCATTAAATAAGGCTATGTTGCCAAATAGCCTCTCTTAAGCCTTTAAGGCGCTGAGGCAAAAAAAAAATGAACTGTAAAATTGAATTTTTTGTTAAATAAATAAAAAAAATTATGCATGAAGAATTAGTGTCTAGAAATCTTCTCCAATTTTCTATCAGCAGTAAAGTCAAAAAAATAATAATAGTGAAATATTTTCTGCTGTCGTAACCAGTAACAGTGCTTAATTTAAAACAATGTGTACTACTACAAAATTTTTGCATGTTTTTATTTGCTGCGATCTTTTACTTTCCTTTTTTTAAATTTTTTGAATTAATTTTGAATTGTGAACATAATTTTAAACATAACCCATTCGTTTCCATTGTACTCGCTTGGGTACCATAAGCAGCCAATTTTATAATGCTATTATTATTGAATTTTTTGTAAAATTTTATTTTTGGAATGTTACTTTAGAATCTAAAGAGAATATGTACCGAATATAAAGTCATAAAAACATCAGTAAATTAAAAAAAGGTTTCGTCAACAATTTTTTAACATTAACATTAATTCCACCAAACAAAATTACATATTTTTGTTTTCCCAGAACGTTGGTTCAATTTAATTGTTTTAAGAAGTTAATATGTTGCACTTTCTTTTGTTTGACATAATTTTTATTTATTGGCAATTTTATGTTATTCATATTTCCTTATACATATCACATATGTAATTTGCATTAGTTACCTAAAATAACATATACATAGTACTATTAAAATTATTTTTCTCTATTAGCTTCTGTTTATCAAATATATGTATTAATAACAAAAATAGTTCCTTAAATAGAAGTCGTGGTTCTCTGTTGAATTAGAACTCCCAGTAACGCACTTTTCCCGGATTCTGTTTCCGCATCGAATACAAACCAATATATATATATATGTAATTTATATTATATTATATATATATTATATATAATATATATATATATATATTATATATTATATATATAATATATATATATATATATATATATATTATATATTATATATATATATATATATATATATATAATTATATATATATATTATATATATTATAATATATATATATATATATATTATATAGAGAGAGAGAGAGAGAGAGTCCGACCGAACTCAAAATTTCTTTATTATTGGTTTTTTAAACGATTCATTGACAATGATATAATTCTCTGTAAGAACATGTGTTATACCAGAGAAACACATGGCTGTGGTTAAAATTGTGATTGTGGGATAAACATTGTTATTGTAACAATTTTAAAATATCATATTATGATTAACTACCATCAAAATATTGTATCATGATAGTTTTTTATTTATCATAACATTGATCCATATTATGATCCAAGGTGATCAAAATTTCGTTTTAAAAATTTTATAAAAAGTTCGGCGTACGGTGTTCGCCGATTTTTATAAAAATTGACCAACTCGATGAACGGTAAGTTAATTTGTTAAGTATGTATTTTATAATTAAAAATCGTTTAAGGCTGATTTCTTACTACTCAATTTAATGCGGATTAACTCGAAACAAATTTAAGAGGATTTCAACCGATGATTGTGTTTTTCAGTAACAGATTTAAGAGCAGCTAACTTTTGTTAATATTATCAACTTCTCAGTCAAAAACATTTACAGCTTTTGTAAAATAAGGCCGATCATTTGGTGAACGTTCTGGGATTAACTAAAAATTAATTCCCGAAAGCTATTTTTGAATGCACAGTTAGTTAAAATAGACTCCTTTTCCAGCTATAGAGTCACTAATGCTGAGTGAGGACACATTGTCCACCACCTGGGAATATTATATTCCCCTCCGACCAAAAACTAGAAAAAACAAACATTTAAAATTAAAGATTAAAATTACGGTGCAGAGCCTAAACAACCCAGTAGCGGCGGCAAGTGTTGATCTACTCGCGAGTCACATGTCGTCATCCAGCAATCGCAAGCAAAATACTACTACGGTGGTAGGTACCTTGACGTCCGTCAAGTGTACAGCATGCCATTGGCGAGTCACATGTCGTCATCCAGCAATCGCTAGCAAAATACTACTACGGTGGTAGGTACCTTGACGTCCGTCAAGTGTACAGCATACCATTGGCAAAAGCATAGGGATGAAAGAGAGGCTCTAAAAAAATTAACGTTTCGGAATAATTCTAAAACTAATTGGACAACGTTCGGGACCTTACTAAAGAACCGTTTTGTCAGGATACTTTTTTCATTATAATCTAATTATATACAAGCAAAAAAAGTGTGAAAAAAGATTTCATCACAACTAGTAACCCGAAGTGCTTCAAATTCGGGTTAAAAACCTATGAATTTTACTCAGTTTTAAAAGCGGTAAAAATCCGTTATGTGGATGTCGAAAATAAACAAATTCACTTAATGATACGCTTATGTAAATTTCAATGGGTTTTCACCAAACTTGATGTACTTCAAATATGTTATTTGTAATGACTTTTCTACATATATTTTATGCTGGAAATTAGTTACATAAAATTCTTCTTTATAACTAGGATGGACAAATTGAAGTTCCTTAATTTAATGGTAAACGAATACCATAATCTTGATTTTCTTTTTACAAATGATCTCTAAAAGTATGTATGCTCACAAGTGACCTGGAGAAACCCATTGGTAACAGGGGAGATCCGAAAACCTTAGAAACTTTGCTGTAAACAGGTAAAAAGGCCATCTGACTCATGTCCAACTAAAATCTATGGTTGATGACACGGGCAGGAGGCTGGAGGTCGTGGAGGAGACAATTAAACTCCTAATGGACTCTCATTTCCCACCCGGTATATCGAATAACATAGATAAACCGATATTTTATTAAGGAGCGTCTATCACGGAAATTGCAATTAAATCTGATATGGTTAAAGGGGTTATAAATAGCATTGCTCCATATAAAGCTGCAGAGCCGAATGGCATTTCTTGCACTCTTACATCTGTCTTACTCTTACATGTTCCGTACATCTGATTTCTGAGACTGATTTCCATATACCTGTCTCAGATATTCACTGCATGCTTGAAATTCAAGTACACCCCCATTAAATTGTAGGATGCAAGGGTAATATATATACCCAAACTAGGGAAACCTAGTTACCACTCAATCGATGCGTATTAATGTACTGATAACGAGAAAAATATTTAATTATGGGAAAAATAATTTATAACATTTTGTAGAATATTTTTGGTTCACAAAATGATTTTTTGGCATTTAGTTTAGTTCATTTCAAAATTTTTTTTTGAAATTTTTATGCCCCTTATAATACAATAAAAGACGTTTTGGGGATCAGAAATTCACTGACAAAATTTTCAATTATTTTTCCTGCATCAAGTTTAAAATTGCGGAATTTTTAACATCCAATTAGAAAAGATCAGATCTGGGACAAATGCATTAAATGTGTTAATCCATTAACAATTTTTTTAAATTAAGACAAATTAATGTTAATGCAATAAACTTGCATTAACATTAACCAAGGCTTATTTAATGTATTAATTTTGCATTAACATTAAATATTTTTGATTTTAATGCATTAATTTTGCATTAACATTAAATATTTTTAATATTAATGCATTAATTTTACATTAACATTAAATATTTTTGAATTTAATGCATTAATTTTGCATTAACATTAAATATTTTTAGAATTATTGCATTAAATTTACATTAACATTCAATATTTTTAAATTTAATACATTAATTTTGCATTAAAATTAACAAATATTGACTATAATATTTGTTAATTTTAATGCAAAATTATAATAGATGAAATTTGAAAACTTATTTATCAGATAACACAAAGCAATATATAACAAGTAGGAAAGTATAGTCGGGCATGGCCGACCATATAATACCCTACACCATGAGTATATTTTTAAAATTTTTACTTTTTATAAAGAAACTTTTATGTCAAATATTATTCCAAAATATTTAAGCAATTTATTGATAAAAAAAACTAAAATTTCTAAATGAGGCTTTATATAGGTTAAATATGGTCCGATCCTCGGGAAATTTGGGAAAAGGATATATTTTTAAAAAACAGTTAGTTTTGTTGAGTTTCATTGCGATACAAATGGTTAAAAGTCAATTTTAGACGTTTAAGACATTTTTTGAAGGGGGTTTGTATGAGGGCTAGGGTCTAATAAGGGCCGATCCTTACGAAAATCTGCAGTGTCATTTATACTTATTTAAAACTTATTTGTGCCAATTTTTAGAGAGAATATTTGACGTAATTATGACATAAAAAGTTCAAATCGGGAGGTACGGTTGTATGGGGGCTAGGTGAAATAATGGACCGATTTCAACCATTTTCAATAGGTCCAAATTTCATCAAATTATCTTGAAAATTGCGGCCTGTACCTTGCGCACAAGGTTTACATGGACAGCCAGCCGGACAGACGGACGGACGGACATGTCTTAATCGACTCAAAAAATGATTCTGAATATTGGTATTGGACCAATATTTTTGTATGTTAAAAACATCAGCACAAACGTATAATGCCCTCCCCACTATAGTGGTGTAGGGTATAATTAATGTGTGTTTAATTGTTTTTATAGATTGTGTTAGGCTTTTAGGGCTTAATTTCGTAAATGCCTACGCATCACTTCACCTATAAATTCTTAAATTTGTATTATCTAAGACACTTCATTATGCTTTAATATTCACTGGCTATAGCTAGTCTATCTATAAAAGAAACAATCGGTTTCCGTTTATACCAATAAAACGGGTCGCCAGTGAGTCTAAGGAGGATATGACATTTCTATTTCCATTTCCAAAATGTTAGCTTTACATTATTCTTTATTATTTTATATAAATAATACGGAAGACTATTGAGTCTAGGAAGTATATGACATTTCTGCTTTCAAAACTTTTAGTTTTTACAATACTGTTCTCCTCTTCGATTCCAAGACGTTTGTACTAAGGACATAAAAGTCTTCTAGAGACCATATTATTACTGTTAATTTACCTTAACTTTACTTTGAAACAAATACAATTTTGACAAATAAATATCAAATACTAAAGCCCTTATTCAAAACAAATTTTTATTTTATAAACGGTTGTATAGACTTAGGGGTAAAAATGTATCTTTTGAAAATTAAATTATGTGTAATTTAAACATAAAAAAACATCTAGTATCGTTCACATTACCGATGTTAATAATGGAAACATCAAAGAGCGATGCTGCATCCAGCATCGTTTTTTGAACTGCAGTGGAAACATTATTTCTTATTGCAATTATAACGAAACTAAGATATCTTTATTTTAAAATTGATAAACCTTTCATGTACTTTGAATTTAGCATCCCTAATGTGAATTCAAATTGTTCAGTAAAAATCTACGAATTTACAAGTAGGTGTACTAAATTCATGAATTAGGTTGACAACTACAACAACAAATATTGTCATTTATGTCATTCAATTACTAACTTCTCTTGTTACAGATATAAATACATACATATGTATGTACATATTATATTCAGATGTAGTTATGTATGTGATTATGACATTTGTATTAGACCTGCCCTTAACATAACAATCTTTCCCGGACATAGTTAATTTCATAGTGATATTAATATAATTAGGAAAATTATGGAATTAATTTAGGGAATAACGTTGGGAAATAAAAATTGGTGTAGGGAAAAAATTTTTTTTAATCTTCTGGCATAATTTATATTAATTATAACAAGTTTCAGACACTTATGTATGTTTTAGATATTAAACAAATTAAGGCTGGCCTAGGTACACAGTTACTTAGTGCATTAATGATTTACATATAATGTTGATATATTTTGTTCAATTCTTACCTAGTGTTATTGCTTTCCGTGACGAACTATCATAAATGCATTCAGCTACAAGCCTATCACCAGGCAATGCCTGCACGGGTGTTAACAGACGACGGAAGTCTTGGTAGGCGACGTCTATATTGCTATCGTGTGCAATTGGTGGTAATTCTTCGGTTTGTCGAATCTATAATAGATTTGCTTATTAACATTGTTTGGTAACTATGAATATGTAAGTATTCATGAAAATAGCGAAATAGGTGATAATTTTTTTTCGACGATGTCAGTTGCACAACGGAAATAAATGCTAAAATCAATTAAATGTTGCAAAACATTTGTTCGATACAAACGTCTTAAAAAACGTATCAATATGTAAATTATACTCGAATATATACATATATATTTTTTAGGCGCTGCGAATTATGGCCCCAGGTAAAATGGCCCCAAAATATAAAACGAAAAATTGCCCCAATGTTGGGGTCAAAATTCATTATGAAGTATAACCCTAACTTTTTTAAGAAAAATCACCCAAAATTAATGAAAAATCTCCCTTAACAAAAAAATTAATATAATTGACATTACACATAATAACTGACATGTTTTTCAAAGGTAACTTGATCAAAAAAAATCAAATAATACTTTGGTTGAAAAATGTAATGTAAAACGTGTGTTAAGAATTTTTCGATCTCACTCCTTATATTAATTTGTACATAGCTAAGTTCTTGTCTTCTGAAAAGATTTACAATGCCAAAAAGTAAAATTTATCGCACTATAGCTACTTTTGATGATAAATATGTCTTATATTCAAAAAAATGTTGAAAATATAATTTTTAGTAAATTATTAGATTGTACGGAATACTGTAAACACATTTTCAGTAATCAGTAAAATACTGCATTTTTTTTGCAGTAACCAGTAAATTAATTGCAATTTTTGCAGTAATCAGTAAAATTTACTGAATACTGAAAATATTTTCAGTAACCAGTAAAAACTTACTGAATACTGATTTTTTTTCAGTAATCAGTAAAACTTTACTGAATACTGAAAATTTTTTTCAGTAAACAGTAAAAACTTATTTTTACTGCAATTTTACTGGTACTGCAAAGTGCCCATCTATGATGGACATTATGACAAACCACCTCAAATATATGCTAATATATTTATAAAATTTCATATTTAATAAATTTATGATAATACATCAAATATTATTACATAAAATATTATTTATTAAATCGCGCGATTTAATAAAAAAAATATTTTATGTAATAATATTTGTTTTTTTTTTTTATAAAATATCGCGCGATAATGTTCTGATTTTTTATAAAATATAAAAAATAGTAATAAACGGACCTGGGCGATTTGCATTAATTTTGCATTAACATTAAATTAAAAAAAAAATAATTTAATGGAAAAAATATTGCATTAACATTAACCAAGGCTTATTTAATTCATTAATTTTGCATTAACATTAAATATTTTTAATTTTAATGCATTAATTTTGCATTAACATTAAATATTTTTAAAATTAATGCATTAATTTTACATTAACATTAAATATCTTTGAATTTAATGCATTAATTTTCCATTAACATTAAATATTTTTAGAATTATTGCATTAAATTTACATTAACATTAAATATTTTTAAATTTAATGCATTAATTTTGCATTAACATTAATGTATGTATATAAA
>NC_060953.1:26687639-26696262 GCF_022045245.1 Lucilia cuprina
ATTAATGCATTAAAATTAAAAATATTTAATGTTAATGCAAAATTAATGAATTAAATAAGCCTTGGTTAATGTTAATGCAATATTTTTTCCATTAAATTATTTTTTTTTAATTTAATGTTAATGCAAAATTAATGCAAATCGCCCAGGTCTGGAAAAGATAGCAGAAAAAAATTTTTGAACATATTGTCTGAGATCATGATTTTCAATCGCAGATAGGGAACCTTGGACTTAAAAAAAATGTTTTTTTTATTTTTCCCGTATTAAGTACAACAATAGGGGCCGAAGATTTGGAAGTATAATGTCTGGACATTCATTTGGGGTTCTTGGAACCTCTCATATGAATTAAATACAAAAATTTGTATATCTGAGAAACTATTAGAGCTAAAATCTTATAATTTTGCGCTAACAACTCTGACATGTGAATATTTGAATCTTATATTCTAAAAGTTTGCACATAATAGTGGAGGTATCATACCACTATTATGGACTATCAAAAGGTGCTATGGTACCTCCCATATAGTTAACGCAAAATGTCGTAAAGTTAGAGAAATGAATAATTTCATTTGACGGAACAGGATCCGTTTCCGTCTTCGTGTTTAAAGTTGAAACACTTTTAACGAGAACGAAATGCTCAGATGAGGATTTGTTATCGAACTTCGATGTTCTACTGACAGGGAATACCGAACAATAGTATTGGTTTTTTTCACAAGGCAAAACTAAACCGTGAATTATTTATTATAACATAATATGTTCATTATCATAACCTTGCCAGTCCCCTAATTGATTGTCTTAAAACAGCCTTATCCTCATCTCCCGTTTTGGGCCAGCCCAACTTCAGCAAAGAATTTTTTATACAATGCGAAGCATCAGAACTGGTGTTGGCAGACCCGATTTACTACGTTTCTAAGAAAACTTACAAATTATAGATGTTTTGGCCTTTAAAATAATTACGGACCACACTTCACTCCGATGGCTAATTGAAAATATGGAACAAAGACTTTGGCGGCTCAGGATACCTAAATCACTTATCCATACCGCAATTAAGTTATGTCATTATTCGGAAAATTAGTGCCATGGTGGGTTTTCCAAAACCCTATACAGAATTCTCCAAAAATATTTCTGGCCCACCATGGTAAAGGACGTAAAATCATATAAAAGGAAATGTGATGTTTGTAAATGTGTCAAATCAGATAACAATATTTCTAGGCCAGTAATGATTAATCAGTTTATAACCAATAGACCTTTAATTTTCTCGGTCCATACCCTCATTCATATGTCTTCCATTTTCTTTAAGGCACTTAAAACGGCAACTGCGTGTAATGTGATATTGTTATCCCAAACGGAAATATTTCCAAGTTTTGTAGTACCACGATTTGTCCACAGTGACAATGGAAAGCAATTCATGCGGAAGGAAATATATGAAATACTGAGTGTCTTAATAGTGGTTACCACCTGTGTTTACCATATTTTGCCACTTTTGGGCAAAATATTATACAAAATGCATCAGCCTATGATATACTAGACAAATTAGAGTGTAAAACTGGGGAAGACTTTTCCATAAGAGATAACGTTGACAATTTGACTAGAATTCGTGATAATATTCAGAATAATTTCAATAAGGTACATGAAAGGTCCTCGAAGAACTACAACTCCACAGTAGACCTATAAAGTTCTCACCCAAATTTATTAAACGTCGAATTAAAGCTAAAATAGGAAGACTTGTAAGGCAAATATACAGGTAGATACCACACTTCGGATTTAAAAATATAAATTTCACGGCTTATCGGTCGTGCCACACTTTATATTAATCGAATAATAACATTTTTTTCTATGTAAGCATACAAAAACATATCCATGTTCCTGTTCGTCCTTAATTTGGAAAATTATCAGACAAAACAGTTCGATACGGAGTAACGAGAGCACATTACATATCTACATACACGTAATCACTATATATGTGTGTATAATTATATAGTGTTCAGCATAGGAAAAAATACTATACCATTTGCATATACTTATTGCCTTTTTGCATTAAGTCATTAATATCCAATGCCTTTTAATTCTCCTGTTTAAATTTAATGATTCTGCTGCGTAAATTAGTTTATATATTTTATACAAAGTTCGTCAATCTCTGATTATTCGTTTTGTGGGATAGAGTAAAGAACCTTGATCGGAACATTAAACGTCTTTTAGAGTAAATTAATTATATTAATTGTGAGATTATATGTGACTAAAATTATATAACAATACAAAACAAATCATCCAAAATCCATAGTTAACCTATGGTAAGAAAGTTGTCCCATTTATACCAAAAGGCTCCTCGCCCAACTTGGCAATTTGTTTCCTTTAAGATCCGTTAACCACATGACAGTATTCTGCGCAAATCACTGAACGTCAAAAAGTACTTCTTTTGTTTTATTATTATAATAAATGCGATTATTATTATTATTATTATTATTATTATTATTATTATTATTATTACTATTATTATTATATATTATATATATGCACATTAAATTTTGCTACCAATGGCAAATGTTACTAATTTTTTTCAAAGAATATTATTCTTTAGCTTTTTATACAATTCTTATCACAATTAATAAATAATATCATAAATTTCACCGCCTTTTCCGTTATTTTTTTGTGAAATGTTCTCATATAGTTGCCAAACTATTTTATAATCTATTAACCAAATAATAATTGGAATAAGATTTAAAAGTTCTGAGAGTCTTTGAGGTGGCTTCCACTTTTTTAAACCTGTTATTTGTTTATGGTAATAAAGGACAATTTTTATGAAAATTCTCTTTTGACTTTATTATCATGCCAAGAAAATTAAGATTGACAAACTCACCGAAAAACGATGCACTTATCACCAATTCTAGAGGCGTATTGGTAGATGATTTAATTATGTTCAAAATTATTTTTTACTATAATTATGTGACTTTTTATCATATTCTATATGGTTTTTAATCAGTTTCCATAAAATTTTGTTAGAAAAAAATGAATAAGGAACCGACAAAACAATTCGTGATAAATATCGTATTGTAGAGGATTTGGTATGATTTGCAACTATTTTATGAGGTCTAAGAATTCGATTTTTTAAATTTATTGATAAAAAATTGAGTGAGACGTTTTTGTAGAGGGTTTGCCCGAAAATTTATTAATTGTGTCAAAACTGGACATTCCGAGGCATTAGACATAATAAGATATCAATGACCGCAAGAGTACTCAGCTGTTTTAAAGCGAATATCTGGAATATTGATAATCTTGTCTGCTCAATTGCTCCCTTAACTACCAGATCAGAAAATAGAACGTTAGAAGCAATAAAACTGTAAAAAAGTTTAATAAGGAAAATTGGCGAAACATTTTCGTTCGGTGAAATTTATAATATTATTTATTAAATGTGATAAAAATTGTATAAAAAGCTAAACAATTACATTCCTTAAAAAATCGGTACCATTTGCCATTGGCATCAAAATTTAATACGCATGTATAGTCACTTTTGGAGTTTTTCACTTTAAATCAGAAAAATGAATTTTTTCAATTAGAACTGTTTTGCTCTTATATTATAAATTATTATTTAAGGATTTTACTTTTACACATTTTATCTATAAATTGCATTGATGTTCTCCATTATAATAATGTATACTTATTTTTGACGCTCAGTGTACGCATCACAAGTTTACTGAGATACATAACATATTAACCTATTTTCTCTCTTAAAGTTATTCAAATAATTTAAAATGTTACACAAGACATACTATATAAAATTATTAATGAACTTAAATTTCAAATAATTTCCTAAAATCGATTTAAAAATATTCATCAATATTCAGATTCGGAATTTAAAAATTTTACTTACTTTCATTACTATTAAATCTATTTATATATTTTAAAAGTTTCTAAATAATAATATAAGACTAGTGTTTAGTATTAACACAATTGCATGGTACACCATTTAAAGCAAAAACGGACATCTTTAAGTTATTTTCATTTATTTGCTATGTATTTACATGCTATTCCATTTTGTACTCAAAATAACTTCTTTTCGCATAGCCAAATCTTATAAGATAACTATAGTTTGATCATTGCAAGTAAAAGCATTAAAACATAAAGTAAAGGGTAGTAATTGTAAAGCAATTCCAATTAAAGTAAATTTATGTGACTCTTAAATTAAACAATAAAAAACAAAACCTTGTAAAAGAAAATTAAAAAGAAAACAAATAAAATATATAAACAAATTGTAACAACCAAGAAAAAAAAGCGTTGTAAATTAAACATAGTGAAATAAACAAAAAATTTAATTAAATAATATACAAAATTAAAATACAAATAAGTAAGAGTGTAATATTCGGCTATACCGAATCTTCAAACCTCGTTTGACTCAAATGAAACTTACTTATGTCGAATTTCATCTATAAGCGTTAAAGTAATTTTCTGAAGGGAACCTTATAGGGGGATAGGGTCAATTATGGGTCGATCCTCATAAAATTTGGTAGACAGAATTTGGTTCGTATTATTTATTTGTGTGGAATTTCATCGCTACGTAATTTAAAGCTTACTTATGTCGAATTTCATCTATATAGTAGTATTTTTAAGCCAGTAATGAGCGTTAAAGACATTTTCTGAAGGGGACCTTATATGGGGGTAGGGTCAATTAGGGAACGATGGTCATAAAATTTTGCATTGTGATTTTGGATCATAAGAAACTTACTTATGTCGAATTTCATAGCTATATTCGCATTTTTAATCAAGTTATGACTGTTAAAGCTGCCGAAAACGTGGACCGATATTGCCCATTTTTAATACTAAACAAACCTTATCTATAAGAAATATTTATGTGAAATTTCAACCCTCTAGCTCTCTAATATTTTGTGGGTATATGACTAATATTTCGATGTCTTACACACGGAATAACAAAATCAATATACCCCATATCTTTTTTGATGGTGGGTATAAAAAGTGTTTTATTTAAATTAACAGAACCTAAAAGATAAAGCTCCATCAACAAACAAAAAGTTTATTACGAAATATAAAAAATCTAACAAAATTAAATAATTGGAATAATTCATTTAATTTCTCATAAAATCAATTTAATATTTTAAAAATTAAATATAATGAAGAACATTATAACAAATAATCATTTATAAATTTTGAATTAATTATCTGCTTAAAACTACATAAATTTCTCTTAAATTTAGATTATAATTAGGGGTGTAAGAAAAACAACACGCATTTTATTCATCAATTGCTCTTATACATGTTTTTGTAATATGATGATCATATTTTAATTTTGCTCTTATTTCATTTATTTAACTCCTTATTATCATAAATCAGTTAGTTTAAATTTTATTTCTCTGTTCGAAATAAATATGTAATAAGAAATAAAAGAAATAAAAAATTATGATGACTAATGTTGTATTTGTAAGATTTTGTATCTTGTAAAAGAATAAATAAATAAAATAAATAACAAATTATCAATATTTACAAAAATGAATGAGTGTTTGTATGTTTATTAGGACTTAGTAGGCAGCTACGGCGGAATCGATTTTTCTAAAATTTTCTCAGTCTCTTCTTTCAGAAACTGCAAAAGTTAGAATCCTCAAATTTTTTATGGACTACTTTGAAATCCATAAGAATATTTTTGGACAAAGTGGGCAGAATGGCTATAGAGACCGTAGCACCTGCAGATTGTCCACCACCTGGACAATCTGCAGAACCAAAAAACTGGAAAATAAAAGGATAAAAGTTACGGTGCAGAGCCTAAATAACCCAGTGCAAGCGGCAAGTGTTGATCTTCTCGCGAGTTATGTGTAGTCGTCATCCTGCAATCGTAAGCAAAATATTACTATGGAGGTGGGTACCTTGCCCTCCGTGGCGGACAATGCGTCAAGTGTACAGCATGCCACTGGCAAAAATATAGGGGTGAAAGAGAAAAATGTACTGGGAGAGTGCTCTAAGATACCTTAGCCTTTAAATATAGGTGAGGGCTCCGACTCTGAATCCTCAGATTATAATAATACCATTATAGCAAATCTCAAAAAGGATGAAGTAGAGCAAATGGACAAAGAGGTGAGTTATAGCATAGCTAAACTACCTATTACTAAGAATCGACTTTCTGGAGCCAAGAGGTGGAAGTTGAAAAAGATACTTCAGGAAATCATAGTTAGTCAATCCCACGACACTCCAAAGGAAAAATCGGACTCTCTCACAAGATCTGAGGCAAAAAGGATCAGGTCTCCCGAGTAGTTGACAGCTAAGAATAAACCTACGAAGAAAAAGAGCTGCCCGTCTTCTAATACACAGTTGAAGCCATTCCATACTTCACTTCAAGTGAGAATCCTGCGAGTAAGGGTGACAACGCCAAGCCAGATATTCCGAAGACGAACACGTCGGCGAAATCAACATCGAAGGTAAGGACAGGCAACATTCCAATAGACCAACAAAGTAAAAAAGAAGAGCTGGTCAACAATTAGATAGTGGACCATACAATCGCTTCAATGGGCAAAAAACCAATAGAGAGCTGCGAGTTTAGCATGGGCGTGATTTTGATGAGGTTGGCATCTCACCAATGTGTTAGCACCCTAAAGAACTTGGTGGAAATTATCCCTCCTCCCTAGGACGGCGCTAGGCTGGGACTGGCAAAGAGCGAGCTTCCGGTGCTCTTAAAGTCCACTGTCTACATAAAAGGTCGGGGCAGTAAACTAGCTACTAAACGTATACTGGAAATTCTTGGGGGTCAAAATGCTGAGCTGGCCGTGGAAAAATGCGATGCCTTTTACAGGAAAGAAGAATCTGAGGGAACTTTATTTGTAATAGGTATCGACCAGAAATCTATGGCTAGTCTTGCCAAGAATAAAGGTAAGTCTTATTTCGCCTCTAAAGCTGTTATACAAGCCTCGAAAAGGACACTAAAAAACTAAGACCACAGCATCAGTATCCCCTACTGATAACGTTGAGGAGTCAAATCCTAAAATCGAGGAATTTACCATTAACTCGCCAGAAGAAAGTGTAGTTGCACTTTCCAAAATTGGGAAGGCGCCGATTGAAAGGTCTGTCAAAACCGGCCCGACAATGACACTAAAAACCTAAGACAGTACCCAAAGTACCATTAGCAAGGCAATATTGAGTCAAATCATAAAAGCGAGGAAATTATTCACTCGCTAGAAGACAGAATAGCAGTGCTCTCCATAATTGGGAATGTGTCTATTAAAAATACTACTATTCCTATGCCTAATAAGGACACCGCAGAGCCATCAACAGTACCCACTGCATTAATAGCCACTTCAGGCTACCCAGAGGAGTCAAATCCAAAGAGCGAGGAGGTGAACACCAACTCACAAAGAAAAAATTGTAATAGGTTGTGATGCCAACTCCCACTACGAACACCAATCGCAGGGAACAAGCCCTCATGGATTTCCTAAACACTAAAGAATTGATAATATGAACTTAGGCAATAAAGCTACCTTCATCAATAGAATCAGAGAAGAAGTACTATCAAATTCAGGATTGTAGAGTTTCGGACGAGCACTCCTTTTCTAATCATCGGTACATAAGATTCAAAATACTAAGAAATAAACGAAATTCAGGATTGTAGAGTTTCGGACGAGCACTCCTTTTGTAAGGCCACCACGAATGCCGATAAAGTTTCGGAATAAGTCTAAAACTAATTGGACAATGTTCGGGAACTTACTAAAGAACAGTTTAGGTCAGGACATTTTTCAATGTCAAATGTAGATGCCAAAGTGGAAACGTTCACAAGTGCCCTGGTTGAATCGTTCGGAACTGCTGCCCTCTGCGAGAGCGGAGATCTGCCCAGGAAAACCCTCTTCGCAAATTATTTAACCGGGCACGGCGTAAAAAGACCGCAGTATACTGGGATGAGTATCATAATAAACTTGGTGAATATAAGAAAATAATTCGAAAAGCCAAACGAGACTCATGAAAACTTTTCTGTGAACAGTTAGATAGCGTAAATGACGCATCGAAGACAAAAAATTCCTATCCAAAACTTATGTCCAACTGGAATCTATGATCGATGACACGGGCTTGAGGATATGGAGGAGACAATGAAACTCCTAATGGACTCTCATTTCCCAGCCGGAATGACATAGATGAACCGATATTGTAGGAAGGGGAGGGTAACAAGGAAATAGTTATTACATCTGACATGGTTAAAGGGGCAATCAAGAGCTTTGTTCTCTATAAAGCTGCAAGGCCGGATGGCATTTTCCCTGCACTTTTGCAGATGGAGGCGGGACTGGAGTCTTACGTCCTTCCTACTTAAACCTTGGAAGGGACAGTCGGTAACATGGTTACAAGCAGTATACCATACAAAGACCTTAAATATAAGCATCATGCTTATGTAAAGAGACGATCGGTGGAAACTGCTTTAAACGAAGTCGTCCACTACATAGGTGAATCTTTCGATAGCAAACTGTATACACTGGCGGTATGCATTGACATTGAAGGCGCCATCAATAAAGTGCACACTGATACCCTTATCCAATCCCTAGACCAGTTTTATGTTGACCCTAACCGAGAAATGGCTTAGACCTGTCTGCTATGCAGACGATGTCGTAATACTTTTAAAGGGAAAGGATCCAAATTACTTGTGAAGAAG
>NC_060953.1:26696362-26697423 GCF_022045245.1 Lucilia cuprina
TGAAATTTGGACAGTAGATGTCTTTTTGGATATTTGTATATTTGGGAGTAAAAAAGGAGAAAAAGTATTATATTATTGGTTTATCTACTGCTCCGAATTTGCATTTTTTTGTTGGTCGTTCTATAGCTATTAAATAATTGTGGAAGCAATAGAACAAAATATTAAACTTCGACAACAAAAAATAAACTAACAAATAAACATATCCCAACGGGAAAGGGTTTAGGGGCCTTACTAAAGGCATTATTCTATAGACATATATAGCACCATTTGCAAGTTTTCTTAATGCATTGTTAAACTGGGGCGCATCAACTACAATTATTTGTAGTTTTTATGGGCAAAATAAAATGTACCTAACATCAAAAAGCATCACTCTATAAATATTTAATTCCTTCAAACTATAATTTTTTATTTGCATTTCCTTATAAATCAAGCTCGTAGAAATCAGATATTAACAGTTTTTTCCTAAATTTTACTAACCACGAAATTCTTTCGTAATATATACGAAATTGTACCAAATATTTTAGTATAATGCAAAATTTTCTTGAAAAAATTAATTTACATAAATTGAAAAAAGGGAATTTTGAATAAATATGGTAAATTTACGAAATATTAATTTATTCAAACATTTTTGTTCATTTTAAAATAAGTTTTATAATTTTAGTTCAAAATTATTCTCCACACGAATTTTCAATTTTTTTATGAAAATAATTCGAGAATAATATTACTTTTTCTTAAATTTTATAAAAATGTTGTAGTTTTATTTAATCATAATATAATTTATATCATTATGTTTAATTTCGCTAAAATTTAAGAACAAAATTTTACGAAAGGTTTTCGTACTTTCGTAAAAATAGAAAAGGGTTTTATTAAATAATATTTCATATTATACACGAAATTTTTGTAAATATTACGAAAATAGAAGTTACGAAATTTTTTTCGTAAAGTTGAGCATGGATTATTATTTTCAGTGTATAAATACTATTATAAAGAATTTTTTTAAATATTTAAGTGAAAACCACTATTACTTTATAATCACACAAAATATTTTGAATGTACCATGA
>NC_060953.1:26697523-26700023 GCF_022045245.1 Lucilia cuprina
ATTATTATTTTCAGTGTATAAATACTATTATAAAGAATTTTTTTAAATATTTAAGTGAAAACCACTATTACTTTATAATCACACAAAATATTTTGAATGTACCATGATTTTTTTATAACTTTAAAAATAAAAAACTTTGATAATTGCTCATATACATACATCCAGCGCATTGCAAACTCGTTTCAATTTTACATGCTTACTTAAAAAGGCCTGTAGATGATCTTCCGTTGAATGCTTTTAAGAAGATATGTTCTTAATCATATTGACTTATTCATTAGATTATAAAGATTATATAAAGCACATTTCCATACAAAATTTAATACATAATCTTTGACAAATGTGCATTAAGTAGAGGAAACAAAGTCCTCCTAGAATATCCCTTGCGAAAAGGCTATGATAAATTAATATCGCATCTTTATATATTAATGTTTTTAGAAGGCCCACAAACGAAGTCATAGCATTTTTCCTGCTGCTTTTGGCTTATTTCTAAATTACGTAATTTTTTAATTAAATTTTTAAATTTTTTTTATTTTTTTTATGCTACCAAAATTGAGGTAGCATCACTTTTGCCAGATTTGACGATTTTCACTGTCAATAATAGCCTTTTAACGTTTTGACGATTTTACCTCTAAATTTGATTTGATTTTTTAAAAAAGATTTTTTATACAAATTATCATGTATATTATTATTTTATCTGTTATCAAAAAGAAAATCTAATTATATTTGATATATTCTAAGAATAAAATTAATAAATGTTAATTAAATTTAAAATTTAAACAGTTAAATATATTTGGCACCGATTATATTTTTTGCACATTTTTACCATAAGAGCATAATTATACATGTTATGATATGATTTTAATATCATATTTTAGTTTTTCAGATCATATTATATGCCTTATTTTTATATTTTTTAATTTATACAAAAATTTTAATAAATAAAATTCTCTATAAATGTGTTAAAAAACATATTTCAAAAAATGTAAAAAAGAAAAAAATTACCCTAAAGACACAGAGAAAAAATAGCCCTAGTTTTAGGGCAATATTGCATTATGAAATAAAGGCCCAATTTTTAAATAAAAAATTAACGCCAAAATAAGTGAAATATTGCTCAAGGATAGTATGAAAAATAATCCCAACTTGACTGAAATTTTTTGTATACATATGTAAATGAAATTTCGCCTAAAATTTTTTTTAAATTTTTTTTTGGGAGAATTTTACATTTTCAAAAATTGAACATTTTTATTAAATTTAAAAAAAAGTGGCCCCAAATAATATACACAAATTGGGATATTTTTTTTACTATTTTCCATCCATACATATTTTGCATAAAATAGAAGTTTGAAATTGAATCTTTACTATTACATTTCTCTGATCTCATTTCAATATTTATTTTTTCATTCTGAATTAAATGTTTATACAAGACAATTTACAAAAAAAATATTATTTCGATATGAATACAATCAATTTGGGTAGAAGCTCTTATATGGATCGATAAATAGCATATAAAAAGCATTAATTTTGTAAATTCTGCACTAAAATGAAAATTAATAATTACAAATTATTCCTACAACAAGTTTCTGCTAGTTTTGCTTACGGAATTTTTCCGAAATGTGAGCGCCGATCCCCCAACTCCTTGAAATTGAAGACCGTCTAAGATATTAAAATTAGGATTGATATCAAATATTTCAGTTCAGAACTCTAGAAAAATTTCAAACACAACATTCCTTATCAAATTCTTCAATGTTTTTGTAATTATATTCCAACTTATTTATTATAAATCTGACTAAGAGTATTAAATATGACATTAGATACATCTTTACAGTGTATTTATTTAAATAATATACTCAATTTTTACAAAAAAACTTTTTTACAAAAAACTATTATTTTTCAACGATTTTAAAAATATCTTATGGTAATTATTTCGTCCTAATATTAAGTTTAAGTACTTTTATGAGCAATAACGGTACCTAGTTTTTTCGTACCACAAAATTGTACATTACTGCAGAAAATTAAATTAATTGCTGATTGCAACAATAATTCCTGACATACGACAAAATATTCTTTAGTCTTATTAATATTTCGGGAAGAATATAATGCCAACATTTTGTGCCAAATTTCATTAAAATACAGCCAAACTCGTTTATATCGAACTCCGCGGGACCAGTCAAAGTTGTTCATTATAAGCGAAATTCGTAATAAGACAGGTGAAGTTTTTGTAATTCCAAAAATAAAGTGGCATATTCTTTACAAAAAAAAAAACACCATTGATTTTATTTGTTCATATTTATCTTAACAAATTTAAGTTTCTTTTTCAAGAATAGTGGAATCATTCTTTTTATAACCAATGGCCTCTAGGCTGAATGCCACCATATCATTACGGTCTAACTCAAAAATATTGATATCTGTTTAAATATTATCTACTATGATCAAAATAAGCCCAACATTTTTTACATACAGTGGTGTTGTAATGGGCAACGTAATCGTGAATGTTATGAGT
>NC_060953.1:26705023-26741715 GCF_022045245.1 Lucilia cuprina
GATTATGGAAAATTTGGGCAAAGTGGAGAAGATGCCAGGATGTGACATATATCATTTTGAAGGCAATCGTCCCCTCAATAAAAATTAAAAAAAAATTTTGAAGGGAATCGACCACGCAATAAAACTTTAAAGTTATTTACATTCCTTCAAAATGATGTATGTCACATCCTGGCATCTTCTCCACTTTGCCCAAATTTTCCATAATCCCTCAAAGAGTCATTACTAAATATTTATAAATTTTGAAAAAAAAATTTAAAAATAGTCAAAATTAATCTTGGATAAAAATAACTTTAAATTTTTATTGAGGGGACGATTCCCTTCAAAATGATGTATATGGCATCCTGGCATCTTCTCCACTTTGGCCAAATTTTCCAAAATCCCTCAAAGACTCAATTCTTATTATTTATAAATTTTGTAAAAATAGTCAAAATTAGCTTGTGATGAAAGTAACTAACAAATGTTATAGCTTGGTCGATTCCAAAATTACCAAATTTTACAAAACTTCTTGAAGACTCAATGCTTATTATGTATAAATTTTTAAAAAAATATTTAATAATAGTCAGAATTAATTTAGGATGAAAATAACTTAAAATTGTTATAAAGGGGTATATCGTTACGTTACGTGAAAACATATTTGCAGATATATTTTGACGTAAGAAAATACGTCAAACATATTTAACTCGGCATATTTATATTCACTCACTTCATTGTTTAGCACTTTTTGTGAGGAATTTCTATGAAAATTTTCGACTACATATTTTTTGATCTGAATTTTTTAAGTGGTCCGATTTCTGGTAAATAATAAATCTAACAGCAGACAAGTATCTCCATCTGACTATACTAAAATTAGAAAAAAAAATTATAAAACTTTTATTATATTAAATTTTAAACAATTACTTTGCTCTTACATTGTAGAATCCTCTTTGACGTAGTTGGAGATTTGTTTGTTTCACTTTCCATTCTTTATAGTTTGCTTAAATATTTTACAAAACCAAAAAATCCCTGTTTGTTTATTTCTGAAACAGCTGTTAAGTTTTATGTTTGTTTCTGACATTCTAATATTGTTCCCGCTTAACTGGACAACACTTTTTAATAGAAACGAAAACGCTATTAATTTCATGTTTCTATGTTCAATATTATAGAAATTTCAAATAGAAATTTTGAATAACAAAAAGGTAGCAAAAAGTCCCCTTTTATGGATTTTAAGTTAATCTACATACTTAATTTCGTGTTTCTACGTACCAAAAAGTCCCCTTTTATGGGTTCTTACTTAATCCGGGATCTACTTATATACTTAATTTCATGTTTCTAGCTAATAAGAACACATTAGTGCTGCTCTGCTTTGCTTTTATAAACACGGAAGTACAACAGCAAAGTTTACTATGTATTTTGTTGTTGTTTGTTAATAATTTATGCTGAGCATGAACAAAAAAAAACTGGGTTCCTTTAAAGATATACAGACAAAAACACATTTAAAAACAAACTTAACTAAAAAAAGGTGTTGCTTAGACGGACATCGCTAAACCGAATTCGACGCCTAGAGGAGTTACAAATTGTATTTGTACCTTATGAGAACACAAAATTAATATTTTTAAATTATGAACAGAATAACAAATTTATATACATATACCTAGTTACCTGTTACCTCATTTTCCATACAAATGCCGAAATTCCTAAAGCGGAAAATATAAGTTCTAAAAAATTATTTTTATTAAAATGCCCACTGTGAAGTTATTTACAGTTTGTAGATATACTTTGTATATATTTAGCGAAGATACATGTCTATATAAATGTGGGACCGTTGTGAGGATCGGTGTTTTGCGTTTTTTAAATCTTTTATTCAAATCAAAATGTTTTTTTCTTCAAATTTGACCAAGTTTGGATAGGGCTGAGTGGTGCAGTTTTCCGATGAAAATTTATTTCTATAAAAGAAAGAATATTTGTTTTGGAAAAAAAAAACCTTAAAAATTCGGTCCATTTAATATTAAAAAATTGAAAGCAACAAGATTATCAACACTTGCAAGTGTACTTTTTGTAGATGTTCTCAACAAGAATTATATTTTAAGTTTAGATCATAAGTGAAAATGTTTTAAAAATTTAATACCTAAGATGATCAACTTTAAGGGGCTACCCACAGGACCGCATTCTAATCTTGATCATCTACAACTGTCAATTAATTCGACACCTCAGCTCCAAATTGTTCCACTAAATTATGTTGTCTAAATCATGCGGATTTTTAAAAATTAAAAAAAAAATCGATTTTGAAAACAATTTTTTTTTTCGAATTTGTATCACTACAACGTTAAACTATGAAATGTATTGACCATTAAAATTATTTCTGTCAGTTTTAATTCTAATACAAAATAGATAAGAACAGACTTTAAAGTAAAAAAATGTTTGATATATCCTAGTATAAATATAAACCATAAACGCATCAAATTTACCTGAATTTCCCAGCTGTTCAAATTTTCCATTATATCATTTATTAAATTATTTGTATTGACAATTCGCTTTCGAATAGATTCATCATTTGCTCCTAAGGCGGCCAAGCATTTTAAAGCTGCGAGCTTCGTTTCCGCATTATTTATTTTAATAAGTTGAAATAATGATCGTAATAAGTGGTTACAAATTGCAGCTGTCTTCTGGAGTTCTGCATCGATCTATGACGATAAATAGTCAGAAGAAATGTAAATCTTCATGAGAGGAAATGATTATTACCTCAATCAAATATGACAAAGTTTCAGCTGCAGAAGCCCTAATAGAACATTTAAAATTCTCGGAACACAAACGAATTAAACAAGGAAGAGTTCTATGTAATATCCTAAAGTCAGACGAAAGTAGAGTTCCGGATCTGTATATATACGTAATACATTTCGCAGCACATAGTTGTATTTCCGCAGAAAATGACCGTGAAATAAATGAATTAAGTGTGTCCAACAATGTCCGTCCTTGAAAACTGAAAATATAAAAATATTGTTAATTAAAATTGCTTGCCCAATTTAGTACGATAAATGTCAAATTAATAAGATTTCGATTTCGGTGATTTTTATACCATAGGGAAAGTTTGTAATTCTGTCCATAAATAACGGAGATGTAAGTAAATATACGAGACAACTTCGTAAAATTTCATCAAAAAAAGAGAATGTTATGCCGCTATTATGGTTTACTCAGTTGATATTGAAACTCAACAACTAAATTTCTTTTTGGTTTCATGAATTACAACTAATTTCGGATAAAATAAATAAATTTCAATTTAAAATATTAGGCTGTTATCGATAATACCAAATAGAAAAATTTTTAGAAGAGTTGAGTTGTAAACCATAATAATACAATAAGTGCATTCTTTGAAAAAAAAAACAAACATCATTTAAATAGGGTGCTGCTGAAAAATAATTTTGCAGCTTAATTTAAAAAGGAAAGACTTAAAGAAATGAAATATTTTTTCACGATATTTATTTGTTAAGTGTTTCAAATACAAAACAAATGACATTTTGTAAATAGGTTCAGTAGTTCTCTTGGTATTCACTTTTTTAGAAATCTATATTCGAATACGATTGTTCAAAAAAATAGGCGTACCGTATATTTTCTATCCTAAGTTAGATAAATTTTCTTTATTTGTAGTAAATATTAAAATTGTGATATACAACTGTTATATTTAGATGATTTTGAGCTCAGTTCACAATTATTTCATTTAAAATCCTGAAAGAAAATGTCAGAATTGACGAAAATGAAATCTGTTCAAATATTTTGAAAATTATAAAAATATCGCGAATAAAATATGAAAATTCTCATGGTAATTTCATTAAAATATTATTTGAATACTTTAGGAAGTCAAATATTTTAAAATCTCACATAAAAAATAAACATTTCATTTAAAAATTATAAGAGTTTCCCATAAACGCTTATCATTTTTTTAATTAATCCAATTAGGGCGCCCCAAGTTAGGCAAACTAAGCCAAATTGTAGTTATTAATCTTCGTGATCAATATTCAGTTCAGATTAATTTTTAAACAAATCTTTTTAAAAAAAAAAATTAATTTCAGACCATAAAGCATATAGTGAAACCCATATAGTTTGCCAAGTAACACATTTAGAGGTGGTTCCATAAATGGATGAATTTTTAATGCATAAATACGACAACAAATTATGTTTTTAAATATAAATGAATTCAGAAAAAAATTGGAAGTCCATTAATCGAAAAATATTAAGCTCTAACCAACTTTCAAGGAAGTTGTATAATAGGAATGATTCATGATGGGTCTTGACAAAAAGGGTATAGTCTAATAAATTGAAAAATGGTATCGTACCCCAAAGTTGAAGGTACGCATAATAGCCCAAGATATGCTCTCATATTCACAATAAACAAATTTAATAAAATGGCGGTATTGTCGTATAAAAACATTTTTGATTCGAAATTGGTGGAACCTCGTTCCATAGGAAGTAGGCCTTACTCGGTTGTCGACTAACTGATTCTAAAGCTAAACGTTAAAAGACCTTGCGTATAACATATTTTAAGGCTTTCTGAATAAATGACTGCATATTTGTTGATAATCGGCCACGACATGTGTCATCAAGCTCCTCAAAACCGTTGTCGGAAAGACATTAAGTTCCGGAGGCTCATATACCCAAATTCTAAATAAAATCTTTACAAAAATTACTGCTGTTGTACTGCCACACATTAATTAATAATATTTTACATGAATGTGCTTTCGTTTTTGTTTTTATTTTAAAAATAGTTGAACTTAAATTAAATACTCCTATTATTTTGAACAATAGATTTTGTATATAAATTTAAAAAAATATGTATTTTTTGATATAAATTGCTTCAATATTTAAATTAAAATTAGGGAACAAGTTAAATAAATAAATTATAAAAATATTTAATTAAAAATCTAAATCTTTCACTAAAAATTTTATATTCAACATTTTTCAAATTTTCACTCCTATTATTTTGAACGCAACTGTATGTATGAGTGGTTGTATTGCGGTTTTATTGTTATACGTATTTTATTGGTTTTATAAGTTGCTTTTTTATGTTTTGTTATTTCTAAACCAACTGTATTTTAAACACAATATGGTGAAGAGTTTATAAAATTTGGCAAAGGCGAATGTTAAACTCTTACTTATTTTATAAATAACCTAATCTCGGTTAGACCTGTGGATGGCAGCAAAACATCATCTGGTTCCAATATAGATACTATTAAAATGCTTCAATACTAAAATTTGGTGAAATTAATTCGGACTCTAAGATCGAGATCTTTGGTCTTGAAACTGTGAGGTTAAGTAGCAATATGCCAACGTTTAGGATTAAATATAGGGAGGCAGTTATTGATATTACCCTTACTAACCATAACAAGGATTTTATTAAAGATTTGAAAGTAAATACCGATTATTCCTTCTCCTTTAAGGGATCTTACAAAAACTGATTAGTCAGGGATTCTGATGGACACAAATATTTTGTGGACCCTTGACTTGGTTAAAGTTGTAGATAAATTCACTACCTTGTCAAAGTTATAAGCTATCCTGCCCCATGAAATTTCCGGGCAGGCATAAGCAACATAAGCGTTATACCAGTAAACTACTTGATCAGAAGCCAAAGGTTAAAAGGTTGTTGAATCAGGCCAAGTTTACTAGACTTCCAGAAACTTTGAACAACTACTACGTCTGCTTCAATAAGTAAAAATTGATATCAAAAGAGCGAAACAGATATTATGGAGAAATTACTGTGTATCTGTGTAACTGAGAATTCTAGCCTAAACCCCAAGGTCTTATGTTATATTCAACGCGAAAATAACTCAGTCTATCTCGGAGATACTCTCCTTGCTTATTCAAACTTACTTTCCGTTATTCATCAAGTCGCCTTGATACCATCTTAGAAGGTAGAGAGTGGTCATTGTGTTACAGGCCCGGATCCACGGGGGGTAAAGGGAAATTAAAAATTCTCAAAGTTCATAAAGAATATTGTCGAAATTCTCTATATTAGTCGTTGCGAGTATTATTACGAAAATAAAAGAAGTCCATTTTCCTTATTAAATTTCGAAGACACCGGTTTTAATTTTTTTTTGGTTTACATTCGAAATTATATTATTATTTCCTGTTTTTCCATTTAAAATTATCCGAATTTCAAACCATAATCTAAAATGAAAATTCTTAATTTCAACTGTTTTGTTTCAAAATAAATGAAAAAATTCAGCAGTCCTTTTCTGAAATTCAAATGAATAATATAATTTTCAAATTAAATTTTCTGATTCAAATGAGGTTGTATGGGGGCTAGTCGAAATACTGGACCGATTTTAACCATTTTCAATAGGCTCCGTCCTTGTGCAAAGAAGCGTGTGTGCAAAATTTCATCCAATTTTCTTGAAAATTGCGGCTTATACCTTGCGCCAGACGGACGGACATAGCTTAATCGACTCAGAAAATGATTCTAAGCCGATTGGTATACTGAAGGTATAGGACGAATATTTTCGTATGTTACAAACTTCAGAACAAACCCTGTTTTCTTGACAAACTTTTAGTCATTTAAAATATAAAAATTTTCCAATTTTCCAAAAGTACTCTATATATACCTGTTCAACGTGTAGCGTATAATTATCATCATTGTTTTCTTGACAAACTTTTAGTCATTTAAAATATAAAAATTTTCCAATTTTCTAAAAGTACTCTAAATATACCTGTTCAACGTTAACACTTTTTTAACACCCTTTACATGCTTGCTAACAAGCATCAAAATAATTTGTTAAAGATCACTCTAGTTTTGACAGTCAAACAAGTGTGACCCTTTTTTCAAAATAAAAAACAAAATTTGTGAACTCAAATAAAAACAATTAATGAAAATAAATTGAAACAAACAAAAACATTGAACTGAATAAAATATCTATAACAACAGTGAACAAAACCAAAATAATAAATTAAAATACATAAAAACAAACATTGAATTTAACAAATAAGTGTTTTACTTAAAAAGAACAAGTAGGAAGTATAGTCGGGCATGTAAAGAAACTTTTATGTTGAATATTACCAAATTCCAAAATATTTAAGCCATTTATTGATAAAAAAAAACTAAAATTTCAAAATGAGGATTTAAATAGGTCAAATATGGGCCGACCCTCGGTAAATTTGGGAAAAGGATATATTTCTAAATAACAGTTAGTTTTGTTGAGTTTCATTGCGATACAAATGGTTACAAGTCAATTTTAGACGTTTACGTCATTTTTTCAAAGTTCAAATCGGGAGGTACGGTTGTATGGAGGCTAGGTGAAATAATGGACCGTTTTCAACCATGTTCAATAGGCTTCGTCCATGTTCCAAACAATATGCTTGGTCCAAATTTCATCAAATTATCTTGAAAATTGCGGCCTGTACCTTGCGCACAAAGTTTACATGGACAGCCAGCCGGACAGACGGATGAACGGACGGACATGTCTTAATCGACTCAAAATACCTGTTCAACGTGTAGCGTATAATTATCATCATTGTTTTCTTGACAAACTTTTAGTCATTTAAAATATAAAAATTTTCCAATTTTCTAAAAGTACTCTAAATATACCTGTTCAACGTTAACACTTTTTTAACACCCTTTACATGCTTGCTAACAAGCATCAAAATAATTTGTTAAAGATCACTCTAGTTTTGACAGTCAAACAAGTGTGACCCTTTTTTCAAAATAAAAAACAAAATTTGTGAACTCAAATAAAAACAATTAATGAAAATAAATTGAAACAAACAAAAACATTGAACTGAATAAAATATCTATAACAACAGTGAACAAAACCAAAATAATAAATTAAAATACATAAAAACAAACATTGAATTTAACAAATAAGTGTTTTACTTAAAAAGAACAAGTAGGAAGTATAGTCGGGCATGTAAAGAAACTTTTATGTTGAATATTACCAAATTCCAAAATATTTAAGCCATTTATTGATAAAAAAAAACTAAAATTTCAAAATGAGGATTTAAATAGGTCAAATATGGGCCGACCCTCGGTAAATTTGGGAAAAGGATATATTTCTAAATAACAGTTAGTTTTGTTGAGTTTCATTGCGATACAAATGGTTACAAGTCAATTTTAGACGTTTACGTCATTTTTTCAAAGTTCAAATCGGGAGGTACGGTTGTATGGGGGCTAGGTGAAATAATGGACCGTTTTCAACCATGTTCAATAGGCTTCGTCCATGTTCCAAACAATATGCTTGGTCCAAATTTCATCAAATTATCTTGAAAATTGCGGCCTGTACCTTGCGCACAAAGTTTACATGGACAGCCAGCCGGACAGACGGATGAACGGACGGACATGTCTTAATCGACTCAAAAAATGATTCTGAATCTATCGGTATACTTTAACGTTGGACCAATATTTGTATATGTTACAAACATCAGCACAAACGTATAATACCCCCCACTTTAGTGGTGTAGGGTATAAAAAGAACCAGCGCAACTCCAACAACAAACATTTGGCCACTTCGAACCGAATGAAGTGTCGTGTAGTGTAGTGCAGTGCTTTTTACAACAACAAAATAATTATTAAAAATTGCAAAAATTCAAAAATAGCCAAAATTCCTAACGACATAAACTGGTTTTGTCTACAACAAAAGTGCAGTGGCTGACAAAAGGAAACCCAAAGAACTAGAAAGACCCAATCAACAAGGAAACAACAAGACACCCAAATTGAAACACAGCGACTCAAATAAAGAAGACCCAACAACAACGAGTAAGTACAGAAAATCAAATACAATTAAGAGAAATTATTATTTTTGTTGTAAAATCGCTAGCAGGGACTTTTTTGACCCAATTTTGATCCTTATTTTCATCGGTTTGAATTTTAAACGAAATAAACAATGGCACTCGATAAATTTGTAAATTGTACAAATGACCTTTTGGATTTTGAAATGGAGTATACCCAAAACGCAGCCGAAAACAACATTCACTCTCTTGAGGTACTTCGGGTCGAACTTGTTTCTCTGTGGTCACAAGTCAAAATGGCGTACGAAGAGTGTAGGATGATTCAAAAGAAAAATCAATCGATAAAATTACGCTTCGCGAACGTTACAAAAAAGGCGTTTCTGTATACAAATCATTCTTAGGGTCGATCAACGCAGAAATTCAAGCAATATCAAACCCAAGCAAACAAGAACGGATTTTTGCTGTTGGAATCAATCAATAGAAAATAATGACATTTCTTTTGTGCGGCTACCACCTTGTGACACGGACACATTTTATGGAGATTTTGTGACATGGCCATTCTAGACTTAGCAAAATTGAGAAACTTTTTCATCCGATAGAAAAGACTGGAAGAGATGCTAGGAAAATACTTTCAAATGTCTTATTGACCAAAGAAGGTTTCGACATAGCCTGGAAAAATTTTGTAGCTCAATATGAAAACAATCGGATCCAAGTCAACGAACAATAGAAAATTTTATTTGACCTTCCGAACGTTACCAAAGACTTAGGCTCATCAATTGAAAAACTACAACGAACAGTTAATAGTTGTATTCAAGCATTAAATGCTTTAGGTGTAGAAACCAGCATATGGGACCCTTTTCTGGTATACCTTTGCTCATCAAAGCTCCCTCGGACCCTTCTAAAAGAATTCGAAAACTCTCTTCAAGAAATTACAAAAGTTCCGACTTGGGAACAATTCAACACATTCTTGACCCATAAGATTCTAAAATCTGTTGCAGCCATCACACAATCAAATACAAAGTCCGACCAGCATAGGAAAGATAATTCCCAACCGTCCTCTAAGCCAAACGAGTACACATTTTTCAAATGACCACGACCCAAAATGAAACCGGGCCGAAATGTAGAAAATCGTTAAACACAAATAGATCACAGAAAAATCACTCAAACTTTAAATGTCAACATTGTAAGGAATCTCACCATTTGTGGTCTTGCCCTAAGTTCTTAGAGAAAAATATTAATGACAGAATTCAAGACTCATAAATTCATATTACAACTGCCTCTCTATTGATCACAGTGTCAAGGACTGTGAAAGTAAATACAGTTGCAGATTATGTAAGCAAAGACACAATACTTTGTTACACAAGGGATCAGAAACCAAGACCTCAGTTCAAAATAGTGACGCGACCCATCCAAGCACGAGCATCGCAGCACAAAACTCACCCACTCGCGTCAAAAATTCTTCAACAAAACATGTACGTGGATGATGTTATAGCAGGTGGACACACATTAATCGACGCCATTAAATCAAGAAAAGAACTTACAGCAGTTTAAATTTGTCCGAAAACACCGGAACTAAGACTTTTGGAATCAAATGGAAAATTTCATCAGACTCATTTACATTCACAGCACCAGATGTCGAATTGAAAGAAAACTACACCAAAAGAGAAGTTTTATCTACAATTGCCCAATTCTTTGACCCTTGTGGATAGATAGCCCCAATAATAGTAGACTCAAAACTAATTATGCAACAGATTTGGTTAGACAAAGTCGATTGGGATGACATAATAAAACCCTTGACTTGTCTAAAGTGGCAAAAATTCATAAAGAACTGCCCCACAATAAATACATTGAAAATTCCCCGTTGGATCCAATATAGTCCGTATTGCAATGTGGAAATTCACGACCCTTTATGTTCGAATACAATCGGAAAACTCATTCACGTTTCTTCTGGCTTCAAAGACCCGTGTAGCTCCCATTAAGCAAATATGGATCCGTCTTATTGGCAAATCTTGCATGTGGACTTATACCAAATCTCCAAATTCAAAATACCAAGACATATAATTGGACCGGCTCAACAATCGTGCTGTCCTGGTTAAAGAAACCCCCTGCTCATGGAACACTTTTGTAGAAAATCGTGTCTCAGAAATCCTGGACAAGGTTGGAAATCAAAACTGGCAACATATCGACTCAAAAGATAATCCAGCAAATGTAGCCAGCCGAGGATGTACTCTCCAAGAACTAGAAAACCACAACCTATGGTGGTACGGACCCTCCCGGTTAAAATTACCTAAAAATCAATGGCTGATATCAACACAAACAATTTAGAAGCTAAAACTGTAAAATTACAACCACAACACGCGAGACCCATTAAATCGCTTTTCAGATCTATCACGCGCTTATCGAGTATACGCGAGTACTCGTACTCATGCGATTCTGGAGAAATACAGGAACTAACAGAACACATCTTCGCATATCTTCAGCAGAAATTATACGAGAAGAAATAGAATTCATCAAAAATCATATGGACTCAACAATATCATTTCCCAGATGAGCACAAGCATTTGAGACTCAAACAGAAAATCTCCCCAAAATAGCTGTCTTTTGACCTTAAACCCGCAATGGAATTATCAGAGCCAATGGTCGACTCGCTCAATCACCAGCATTGACCTATAATGAACGCTACCCAATATTGCTGCCTCATAACTCGAAGCTATCACGACTTTTAGTTAAATTTATACACAAAATTACCCTTCATGGAGAAAATCAACTAATGACTCGAGTCCTACGAACAGAATATTGGATATTCAGATTCAAACCCTTAGTCAAAAGCGTAATTTACAACTGTAAAACTTGTGTTTTGTACAAAAAACAGACAAATCATGGCTTCATTACCACCAGAACGCACAATTCTATCCAGACCTTTTGCAACAACAGGTGTAGACTACGCAGGACCTTTTGACATCAAAAATTACACAGGCCGAGCGTGTCTTATCACAAAAGGTTACATTTAAATATTTGTATGCATTGCCACAAAAGCCGTACATCTTGAAGCAGCAAGTGACCTATCGACCCATGCTGCAGAACTCCTCAGAAAGGACCGTCTAGACTTTATAAAGTCTCTTCAAAACCACGCGACCAATCATTATAGTCATCAAAATATCGACTGGAAGTTTATTCCCCCAGGAGCCCCACACATGGGCGGCCTTTGGGAAAACGGTGTTATGTAATTTAAAACTCACCTCAAAAAGATGATAACAAACATGAAATTCACTTTTGATGAGCTATCTACAATTCTTACTCGTGCCTAAATTCTAGACCCTTAAGTACTGGTAGCGATGACCCAAATGACCTTAATCCATTGAGCCCTGGACACTTCCTTATTGGTAGTGTATTATTGACTCAAGCTGAACCCGATGTAAGCAGCGAAAATCTGACTCTCATCAACCGTTGGAAACGCTTAAATGTCATCAACCACTCATGGCAACGAATGGCAAATGAGACGAATCATCAAAACCTACCTTGGACCTGACCAGAACTGTAGAGTTTTTGACATCAAGACAAAAATGGAGTCATCACCAGGTCAATTACAAAAATTGTGGTTTTATTTGAAAATTAGTATACTCCCTAGTTATTTACAACATTAATATTGTTCTAACTTTTATTTACAGGTATGGCATCCCAACAAACCCAAAGACCCGACTACTGGCAATTTTCATGCGGCATTTGCATGAAAGAGTAAACCCAAAAAGTATTGATCCAAACACACCGTTCTTCAACTGGAACCTGATTTTTATTCCCACTGCATCCATAAAGATTACTGCAGAAAATGTCAACACCTAGATCAGCACTAGAGCCATTGTTAATCGATCATCCACTATTTCAAAAATTTCGAAGTCGTTTGTCCAAAAATAAAAACGACTATGAAATATGGCCATGATTTTGCCATTTTTGAAATTAAGTCTTACAACGACAGAAACAAGTGGACAACCAAGATAACTGCTTTAACAACAGATGAGCTTCCCAGAAAACCATACACTGGACCCATCCTCGCAGACCCCACTGCTGATTTCCCGTCAAATTCATTGGCTAACATTGACCCTCAATCCAATAATATACTTAATTGAAGTGGAACTAGGAAACGACGTCTTCTCATCATTACGTCGGGACGGAGCTCTATCAACCGAAGCAGGTCAAGTTGTGGCCGAAAAATCTGCCTTGTGCTATTTATTTTCAGGACCCATTCAAAACCTGTAGTAAATTTCACCAAGTCATGGGGGCCGGAACGTTAACACTTTTTTTGAAATACCCTTTACCATACTAACGGTCCTTCTTTTATTCTCTTTTCCTTACTTCTTTTTTTATAAATTTGCTAACAAGAATCAAAATAATTTGTTAAAGATCACTCTAGTTTTGACAGTCAAACAAGTGTGATCCTTTTTTCAAAATAAAAAACAAAATTTGTGAACTCAAATAAAAACAATTAATGAAAATAAATTGAAACAAACAAAAACATTGAACTGAACAAAATATCTATAAAAACAGTGAACAAAACCAAAATAATAAATAAAAATACATAAAAACAAATATTGAATTTAACAAATAAAAGTTTTATACTTAAAAAGAAAAAGAACCAGCGCAACTCCAACAACAAACAGTGCTAAAAGTTTTGTTAAAATTATTAACTTGGAAAATAAAGTAAGTCGGCATTAAAAGAAAAAAATTATTTAAAACAAAACATTTGCATTTTCATCTAGTTTCTCCTGGATTGGTCCTAAAATGAGTTATAAAATTTCAACGCTCAACCGTTAAAGACCATTTGAAATAAACTGTTGTCTATGTCAGTTTATAGTGTACTCAACAAAATAGATTCGAAACTTGGTACAGATATTCTTTGTATAAATACGAAGTTCAAAGTTCTCCAAAATTTAAAATTCATGACGATTTAGATTTTATTGAGATTCAAAGTTCATATTTTTTAAGATTTTTTCAATAAGCATTAAATTTGACATCATATATTTTCTAAACTATTTATCCGATTTTAGTCGTTTTAGACCCCAATGAAAGAGTATGTCATTTAGTTTGACATTTTTTTATTTAAAATATTATAGTTTAAACATAAGAATAATAATATCGAAAAATGTCTTTCAGTCAAGAAAATCTCAAAAAAAGGCATTATCCATTTTCATAATTCCTACCCAACAAAGTGTTCTTAGTAAAATATAAAAATTTCAGAATGGGATTCTTAATTAAATCACCTTTTAGTAAAATAATCCACATTATTTCCATACATAAAGGTCTAAAATCTAAAAAAAAAAATTAATATTAATTACCAAAAACTTATAAATTTTTAAATTTATTTTGAGATTCCCTCATTGCCCCGCTATAATTTTTTTATAGTTTGCTCATGACACTATAAGTTAATTTTTTGTGAAGGAAAACAAAAAATGGAAGGGACCTTTTTTTAGATATCCTTTACTCAAGGACATTAATTTTAACTAAAAAAATTTTTACTATCACTAATAGATATTTAGTAGTGAGTTGAAAAAGTACAGCCTCACTAAGCAATAGTGGTGATACAAAAAAATCACTAAAATTAATTTAGTGATAGTGAAACCCCTTTTTTACAGCTTAGTGCAAATTTTTTTCTCCACTAAGAGGATAGTGGAAAAATATAATCATTCTCTAATGTGAAAGGAACTCAAATACAAATCATTATATTGAATTAATTTATACTCTTTATTACATTAATTATTTAATACTAATATTAAAGTAGTAACAAAATTAAAAGACAAAAAGAAATAGTAATACAAAAAATACGGAAATTTCATCAATATATTAATATATCAAATTAAATTAAATATATATTGGTACATATATTTTTCTTTAATACAATAAAAATAATAAAATAGAAATATTTTGAACATATGAGTTTTCAATTTGTTTGGAATATATTAATAAACACTACTTTTTGAGGTTTTAGTCCATATTAAAGCAATGTTGCACAAAATCTCGATTCCCTATCACGCGAGATAGGACAAGAATATTCTGCTGATGTTGCGTTGACTCACCTACCTATAAGCTTACATGTGTATTTTCTTATTTGAACATGTGTTATTATCTCTCAACTTGGAAAACAAAATCAATTCAGTTGCTGATCAGCATTTGTCAAAGTAAGATCTGTACGCAACTTTTTAAAAATCCACACAGAAATACAACAACAAAATTTTGAGAATGCCGAATTTATGTAGGTGAATGAGAGAGCATAGCTGATAGTTTTTTATATATGAACTTTAATGTACGCTGTCTGTCAAAATACATAATATCAATTTGACAGTTGGAACATACTTTTTAGTTTGCAGTCATTTTATTAGTACAGTTTTATTTTGGGTTACATTTTGTTCTCTGTTCGGTATAAAAGCAATATAAATAAGAAACCCACTTAACGATTTCTAATATTTTAACAACAATAGTTTTCCAGATTTACAATATGTTATATATGAGAGATGACACTCAAATTATTGAAAGTTCGTCTTTTGAATAATAAATTTGAATAATGAAATAGTATCCCAGATTAACCAAATTTTGTATTTAATAGAGGTTGAAAGTTCGCCCGTTATTCTCTAAATATTTACATGAATATCAAAGTACTTCATTTCTATTTACAAATTTTTCTATTTCACGCATATGGGACCCAAGCCATATTTTGTTTTCTTCGAATTTATGTATATAATTCACATGGGCGGTGTAGCTCCCCTCATTAGATGTTAAAGTTTTTCATGCAACATTTCAAGATTCCTACTGTATTAGTTTCCAAGATGAAGGATTTTTTGTATTTAATTAATAATAATTAATATGTGAGATGCCTAACTGTTATATCATCTCCAATATACTGATTTAATATTTTCGTTATATAATTTTAAGAAAATTGGTTCAGCCGTTTAGTAGTCTATATATATATGCATATTTTTGTTCTTCTAAAGAGTGTAAATAATTGAATATTTGAAAACTGAGGAACTTCCTTTAATATTTTGAAACAGCGTGACAAAAATGTGTAAATTATGGTGAAATATATAAACATTCGGTATAATTTTTATACTAAAAACTAAATTCCAAAAAGATTTATTTTTTTTCAATCTGTATTTTGTAGGGTATTCAAACGATTAATCGCCGATCAGTTAATCGATAAATTTTTGACAATTAATCGTTCAAATAAATGAAAATTGCAAAATTTCAAATAACTAATAAAAATAAATAAAACTAATGAACCGATTAAGAAAAACTTATTGCTTAACAGTAAAATTTATGTATATTACATACGAAATTCAATATTTTTATAATAAATTTTATTTTTTTATTTATTCCTTTATTATTCTTCTATAATGAAGAAAATTTATTATATTTAAAGAATCATTTTAAGAATTTCTTCCGATGTACCTACTTTTAAAGTATATTCATACAGAAATACCTCAGATTCTTAAAAAGCAATCTTGAAAAAAATTATATCACTTTTACTTTTACAACCAGTATTGAAGAACATAGTTGAGTTTCTTAAGTATTTCTAATAAGTTTTCAACAAAAGTTATACACTAGCTAATTGGAACGTATGGATTCTGAAACTTGTTGAAAAGTGTCAAAAACATAAAACTAATTAACTTAATTTTTTATGTAGGAAAAGATTTAATTTGAAAAATAATTTATAATATTAAAAAAATAATATAGCTATAAAATGTTAACACTTTTCCGAAAAATAATGTGTTTTAAGTCATATATTTGTGGTCACTATCCAGTTGCATCATAGTATTACATTTAAGTCAAATTTTGAAGGGCCATTTTATAGGGGCTAAATGAGTCAAATAAGGCCTTATAATAACAAAGTTCATAAGGATCATTAAGGCTAGTATAAAAGTTGGTTTAGCAGCGAGTATATTAAACATAATTATAAACTTAAAAGTCCTATTCGGCGGATTCAGTTGTATGTGGGCTATGTGAAATAATGGACCGAGATTAACCATTTTAAATAAGCTTCGTCTAAGGCACCATTAAATATAATGTGCCAAGTTTTATTGAATTATCTTCAGGGTACAGATAGTGATCGAATTCAATTCGCTCGCGAGCGAGTTTAATTCGAGCGACTTAAATAATTCATTTTCCGGCGAATAAATCTATTCGACTCGCGAGTTTAAAAATTAAACTCGCGATAAGAGTTGAAAATTTAAAGAGCGTAAAATAGAACTCGCTCGAGATTCGAGTCAAAACGAGTTATAAATTATAATTTATAAGGCATAATCATATATAAATTGATTATAGAAATTGATTGAAGTATGACATAACCAAATAAGTTTCCCATTAAATTTATGTACGCGAATGCATATGTACGTACATTATTTGCTGCAAAGTAGTAGACACTTCGTACATACATACATACATACATACATACATACATACATACATACATACATACATACATACATACATACATACATACATACATACATACATACATACATACATACATACATACATACATACATACATACATATATACATCATTCAACACGTGTTTTATTATCTTTGTTCAATTTAGAACTTTATTTAAAACCCTATTTCTATTCCCTTTATACTACGTTAGGATTTATCTAACTACTTCTTTTTTCATCCTTGAAAAAGTGTAGAGATAAATCGGAAACAACATTTTCTTTCTTATAAATATATTGAAAACAAAAACAAAATTTTAAATTTATTTGTTGTTTTCAATATATTTGTAAGAAAGAAAATGTTCTTTCGCATTTAAAGAATAAATAATAAATAAAAAAGATTTTTAAAGATCACTTGCATGTCCATCAATATACATATGTACATACATAACTACAGATAAAAAACATACACATTTAAATAAAAAGGTAGACAATATATTTCTTATACTTTCCCACTTTTGCTTTGTCATACCGTCATAAAACCTACGGATACACAATCACACATACATAATTATTTCCCATATTATTGGTTCTTTTTTACTACCACAACAGAACCTGTTTCTTGCACACACATTTTGCTGATTTTCGGCTCAAATTCAACTCGTTTTCCACTCGCTCGTAAGCGAGTTGAAAAACATGTAAATATCGCTTACGAAGCGAATACAAAACACATAAAACTCTAATTAAAATTGTGCTCGCGTGTTCAAAAATAATCTCGCGATTTTGAATTTTTAAACGAGCGATATAAATAAAATAGCGATCGCGAGCGATATTTTTACCTACCCTGATTATCTTCAAAATTGCGACCTTGAAAACTAAATCACATTTTAACAGGTGTATGGTTATTGTTATGATTATAATTGTTGTAAGTACTGAATTTTGTATGTACATTTGTATTTATACTAGAGAGGGGAGAACTACCTACGTGATTACGACGAATTACGCGTGATCTCAAATGATGACAATTTTTTATCTATTCCCATATTCGTCGGGCATGACCGACCATATGATACACTACAACAGTGAGACTGTTAAAATGTGGATTGTGTTCTAGTCTGGTAGACCGGAGATGTGGGGATCGATTACCACCTGTGACACTGGTTAAGGGGCGCACAACAGGACGGATAGAGGATGTATACACATCAAATCTTCGGATTTGATGTGTATACATCATCCTTTCAAACTAATTAACTAATTTGTTTTTTACCTTAATTCAGGAATATTTTTACTTATTCTTGACAAAACAAGAGATTTTCTATATATGGGCAATCGTCATAAATTTTGGTTGATGAATTTACGTCAACATCAACATTATTTATGCAGAATTTAATCGTATTATTAGTGTTTAAAAGTGAATTTTGACCTTGAAGTCATTTTCTAAAGGGGTGTTTGTTACAAAAATCGGGATTGTCATTTAGCCTTTAATAAAACTATATTGTTCCGATTTTTGTTGTCGTACTAGAACATTAAACATAATTAAAAGCCCTGTTTAGGTTTTATGGGGGCTAGGCGAAATGATGGACCTATTTAAGCCATTTTCAATAATAGATTGGTACATTAAAGATGCTGGAACAATATTTGAAAAGATGCACATAATCTTAATTGTAGTATCTTCAAACTATGAATGGTTCCAATTTTCATATAATACTGCACAGTTTTTTGTAAACATTACTTTCAGAGGAAGTTTATGAAGCTCGAAACAAAGGTTTTAGAATTTAAGCGATTCGACAATTTTATTGTTTAGTAGTTTAAACAAATCGAAAAATAAGTAATAGATATATACAGAAATTAATAATGTATTCTCAACATTTAGCCATTTAAAAATTTAGCTCAATACCAAGTCACATAAATTTGACATTTACACAATCCTAAGATGATCAAACTTGGGCTTTTAAACTACAAAATTCAATACATTACCAAAAGTGGCATACATTTTTCTGGAAATAATAACGTTCTTTAAGAAAATAAGCTTGATATGTGAAAACTCAAAAACATAAAATCGCCAAAAGCTTCAATTAAACCGAATTTATTGAGAGAATAATCTTGATTTTGATCACTCATATTTCTCACCAAAGATAGATATTTCATTCAGAATATACATATGTTGACCTGTGGTTGTGGAGAAGATTTATGGTGTAAAGATTTTTTGTTGTCGTGAAGTAGTTCGTATGAAAGATACGAAGATAACTGATACCATACATATGAATATTTTAGAGGAATCAGAGTAACCATAATTGACAATTACATGTCATTATAAGAAAATGCTTCATTGATATTAATTATATAAAATTTATATTTAAATAATTTTCCGACAATGAAACCAACAAACATCCAGACATACGAAACAAAATACACAGCGCAGTAAACCCAAACACATCCACACATACATCATTTTTCAAAACACACTGTTGTTGTAATACTGCTGCCACGCCGATTTTTTAAAAGTATATTTTGAATAAAAATTGAATTTTTGGTCGCAAACTTTTGCAATCGATTTTGAATTTTTATATATGTTTTTAGAAAGGCAATTTTATACAGATTGCTATTTATTTATAAGAAAAAAAAAAACAAACAACCTCTGCTGCGGGTAGTCACCTTGAGTCTTCGGGCACGGTGCAGAGGCTTAAGCATCCTCTGAGACCCTGTAAAGGGAGACCCTGCAAAGGGAAACTCTGGTAAGGGAGACCAAAAACATACAAACAAAGAACAGGATGAACGGAAAAGGTTGGCGGGCTACAAACGCTCTCTCCGGTACGTCAGATCGCTGGACTCTAGGGATCCTGCGACTCTGACTACCCGAGAAAAGCGTTTGCGGCGTAAACATACCTACCACATACAGAAGTATGAGGCCATGCTGAATACTACTGTTGTGGAGGTCAGGCCAGCCACGACTAAGACAGAACCAAACCAGAGCAGGCATGTGACCACATCTAAACATGTGCCCCATGCCAGCACTGGACGGAACACGATCACCGTCTCGGAGAATTTCAACGTACAGCCATCTTCATCAAAGAAGGCCACGTCGGGACCAAAGAGAGGTGATGACCAATGCGGCATGACAAGGTCTGCTAGCACAACACCCAAGGGACTGTCTTCATCTTCCTCTTCTCGAGGTACGGCGACGGTCACCAAAGGTACAGCAAGCAGGCCTAGTATAAAGCGGCAAAGGTCAGGTGAAACGCAGGTGTCTGAGGGTAAGCGGTTGAAACCATCAACCAGCTTAACATCAGCACCTGAGCTACAAGTAGCCATCATAGACCGTAGTCATCCCGAACCCTGGCCCAACGCGAAGATTGAAATCGTCCCACTGGGCCAAGTAACTTTTCGTACGACGGTGAGAGTGTGGGTTGCTCCTCCTATTCTGGAGGACAAATCCATACTAACACTAATCAAGCGTCAGAATAAGGAACTTGGTACTGATGACTGGACGATAGAACGAGGACGCACGAGGGGCAATGGAGAAGGTAAGGATCTCTGGATCAAAATTGGTTCAGAATCCCTCCGACTTCTTCGTTCCTCTCAAGGCGTCATAAAGTACGGGCTCAACCAACTTCGGTTGATCTTGCCCGCAGAGAAACGCAGTGATGAGTCCAAGCGGCCTGAGGGTGGTACAGATTAATCTGCACCACTCCGAAGCAGCAACGGACGACTTGCTACGCTTTATGGAGAAGGAGGTTATCCACGTGGCCTTAATCCAAGAACCCTGGCTTGCAGCCAGTAAAGTTCGAGGCGTCCGGTCACGAAACTATGTGCTCCTCTCTCCACTCCCTGAAGGTAAAATAAGGAGCTGTATTTTGGTCAGGAAAGACATTATCTAATTACAGTTCTGGTAATTTAACGGTAGTTGCATTAGAGCGACAGGGGCTACCAACTCTAATTATATCATCTGCATACCTACCGTACGACGAAGACAATCCGCCATGGGCCATGATCTTGTCATAGGATGTGATGCTAATGCCCATCATACTCTGTGGGGGAGCTCGTATATAAATGACAGTGGTGAGTGTTTACTTCAATACCTTCTAACTACTAACCTTAGTGTTTGCAATAGGGGTAATAGACCAACGTTTTTCAATAGGATCAGGGAACAGGTCATTGATATTACTTTGGTAGGGAACACTGACTCAGTCAGAATTCTTGATTGGAGAGTATCACTCGAGTGCTCATTCTCTGATCATCACAGAATAATATTTACGATACAGATTACGATGGCTAGGGAAAACCCCTTTAGAAATCCTAGGAAAACCGACTGGGTCAAATTCGGTAATCTGATTGATATCATACCACCTCCGGAAACGGATGGACTGCATGGTACAAAGGACTTGGACGACTCAGTAGATTATATATCCAGGACTTTAAGGGAAGCCTACTATACTTCATGTAGGATGCGGCAGGTACCTAGGAAATTCCGGCAACCATGGTGGAATCCTAAACTAATGCAGCTAAGGAAAGAATGTAGGAAACTATTTATTAAAGCGAAGAGGGATCAGAACCCATTAAGCTGGGACGACTATCGTCAAAGCTTCAATACTTTCAAGAGGGAAAGCAGAAGGGCTAAGAAGGAATCCTGGAAGCGTTTCTGTGAGGAGCTGGAAAATATGTATTGTCGAATTTTCGAGATTTAGTTCCCGGATTCTTCTCGCGGCAGTATAGATCGCATATATCTCTGCCTGAAGGACCGTGCAGGTGTCAGGTAGTCGAAGAGACAGTAGAAGATTTAGTTTATCATCACTTTTGAATGACGTTATTATTTGTTTCGACATTACTTGCAATTACAACAAGTAAAAGTGCTAAACAACACAATAAAACCGACCTACAGCAAAATAAAAGTGCAATGAAGAGCATTTGAGACAATTCGGATAATTCTAACCCGTTTCAAACCGTATGTAATCGTTGAAAATGTGTTTGTTAACTTTTTTAGAGACTGTGCTACAAATATTAAAATTTTGTTTTTACTTATAGGTTAGGTTACGTGGGTTGCTCGCTAGCAAGCGAGTTCACTCGGAGGCCTTATGGCCCATTGTGATACCCTTAGAATTACCATTCCCTAGCGATGAAAGAATGGTTCTACTTCCTAATGTCGTTGACTACTTGGTTCGTTCCCATTCATCTATCAGTTTTGATAGTGTCGTAAGGGGAGCGTGAATATCCTTTTGCGCAAGGGTTAAGTTCAGGGACGACCCTTTGGTTGCGCATTGATCAGATATTTCATTTCCCCGGATGCCCTCATGTCCTGGAACCCATATCAACTCAACGTGATGTTGTGTAAGTTGTGCCAAGCATTGAATGTAATTGAGAAGACATTCCGACTTAATAACATTGGAGTTAAGAGCCTTGATTGATGCAAGGCTGTCCAAGTATATATGTATTGTCGAATTTTCGAGATTTAGTTCCCGGATTCTTCTCGCGGCACTATAGATGGCATATATGTCTGCCTGAAGGACCGTGCAGGTGTGGAATCCTGTGGAATCTTGTCGTGAATAAAATCCTTTTTAGACTCAGTAGGATGGGCTTCAAAGTAGTCGCATATGATGACGACGTCGTGCTCCTTATTCAAGGGAAGTTTCTTCCCACAATAAGTGAACTCATGGAATCAGCCCTCAGCGTTCTACTATCATGGGCCAAGGAAAACGGTCTGGGTGTCAACCCGGCCAAAACTGAACTGGTTCTTTTCACCAGGAGGTACAAAATTCCAGAATTCAGGCCTCCGCGTTTGGATGGTACCATTTTGAACACCTCAAGCGAAGCCAAATATCTTGGCGTAATCCTAGACTCTAAACTCACGTGGAAACGTAGTGCTGAGAGTCGAACGCAGAAGGCATTACGTGCCTTCTATATATGTAAGAAAGCCTTTGGGAAAAGATGGGGTCTTAAACCATACATTGTGCACTGGATGAACACCGCGGTCATAAAACCTATCTTGACCTACGGAGCTCTTGTTTGGTGGAGAACGGTGTATACCAAGACTTATCTCTCTATTCTGAACAAGGTACAAAGATTGGCATGTCTTGCAATCACTGGCTGTTTGAGTTCCACCCCTCAGGCTAGTCTAGAGACGATGCTGAACATAACTCCCCTTGATATATACATCAAATGTATTTCTGCTAAATCTGCTCTACGACTTAAACAGTCGAACGGGTTGAAGCACGACCGCATTGGTCATGGCGCCATTCTACAAAAGATAGGCAGGCCTGGGCTGGGGCAGAAAACAGATTACATTCTATCTACACTGAATTTTAATAGGTCATTCAAGACCAAAATACCGACAAGGGATGATTGGGCCGCGAATACTGTCCTAAGGGATGATATGATCTCAATCTACACAGATGGCTCAAAGACAGAAAGAGGCACGGTATCGGGAATCTTCTCCGATAAACTAAATCTTCTACTGTCTCTTCGACTACCTGACACCTGCACGGTCCTTCAGGCAGAGATATATGCCATCTATAGTGCCGCGAGAAGAATCCGGGAACTAAATCTCGAAAATTCGACAATACATATATACTTGGACAGCCTTGCATCAATCAAGGCTCTTAACTCCAATGTTATTAAGTCGGAATGTCTTCTCAATTACATTCAATGCTTGGTACAACTTACACAACATCACGTTGAGTTGATATGGATTCCAGGACATGAGGGCATCCGGGGAAATGAAATATCTGATCAATGCGCATCCAAAGGGACGTCCCTGAACTTAACCCTTGCGCAAAAGGATATTCACGCTCCCCTTACGATACTATCAAAATAGATGAATGATAGATGAATGGGAACGAACCAAGTAGTCAACGATATTAGGAAGTAGAACCATTCTTTCATCGCTAGGGAATGGTAATTCTAAGGGTAGCACAATGGACCATAAGGCCTGCGAGTGAACTCGCTTGCTAGCGAGCAACCCACGTAACCTAACCTATAAGTAAAACAAAATTTTAATATTTGTAGCACAGTCCCTAAAAAAAGTTAACAAACACATTTTCAACGATTACATACAGTTTGAAACGGGTTAGAATTATCCGAATTGTCTCAAATGCTCTTCATTGCACTTTTATTTGGCTGTAGGTTGGTTTTGTTGTGTTGTTTAGCACTTTTACTTGTTGTAATTGCAAGTAATGTCGAAACAAATAATAACGTCATTCAAAAGTGATGCCGTCAAAGCTAGATTATGTTTGTGCCAATAGATATACATTTAAAAGAAATCAAAAAGTAGATTTTTTAGGGGTCACGTAATTTTTATTATATATTAGATAGGTGTGAACGTAGCTTAAGAGTGCTATACTCAATTGTACCGAATCTTATATACCCTTCACCATAGTGTATTTTAAACATATTCGTTTTATAATTTTTAAATTTTTTCCCGACTATATTATTATTGCTCCAAAAGCAAAACAAAAGAAACAACAACATCGCTAAACGTTGTGATAGGGTAAGAAAATTCTGCTGACGCTATGTTTATACACATACAATATAGGTTTAATTCTTCGTCTTTTTAAAATGAGCAATATCAGTTGGTTTGCTCTCAACCTGAAAAACAAAATCAAATCAGTTGCTGATCAGGACTTGTCGAAGCAATGTCTGTGCGCGGCGTTTTAAAAATACACACATAAATACAAGAACTAAATTTTGAGAAAGCCGAATTAATGAGAAAGCCGAATTAGAGAACAGTTGACAGTTTTTTATATATAGACTTTGATATAAATATTTAACAGTTAGCATATACTTTATAGTTTGTCATTTTTTTAGTATACTTTTAATTTGGATGGAATTCTGTTCTCTGCTGCTTTACCAATACAAATAAAACTATGATATTCTATGGTAGTATGTGTGTGAGCAACACTGATCTAAACATACAAAACGAAAGACCTAGAAAAACAAAGTAAACAGTGTTGTTGTTTCTTATTTATCAAAGCATTAAAAAAAATATTTTTTTGCTCATATATCCGTTATTTATGGATCGATTTTGCTGATTTCTCGAAAGCATGTTTAATAGAGTGAAGGAGTGAGATCGAAAAATGCTTAACATACATAAGGAGTGAGATCGAAAAATTCTTAACATACATATATGTTTATAAAAAAGAAACCTTTAAACTTACAGCTTTAATTTTTTTTATTTGATTCAAATTATTATTACAATTTACAAAAAAAAAATATTTTTATAGTTTTAATCACTAGTGATGAAATTTTGAACCCTTTTCGGAAACCCTTCCATTAACGTTTTTATAGTGCTTTCTGTCACTTTGCTCGAACATGAAGTCCATCTCCGTTTAAAATCTACCACACTTTTGGACACCTTTTTTGTACTCTTCAATTCTCTTTTAACAAGAGCCCAATATCTCTCCACTGGCCTTAGCTCCGGGCAGTTTGGAGGATTTGCCTCTCTTGGTACAAATACCACATTATTGTTCTTGTACCACTCAAGGGCTTGTTTACCATAGTGACAGGATGCCAAGTCAGGCCAAAAATAAGTGGACAATAAGTGAAGTCTTATGAATGGAAGCAGCCTTTTTTGTAAACATTCCTTGATGTAAATTTCGGTATTTATAGAGGCCGTTGTAACAAATGATTGGCTTCTTTTGCCGCAACTGCATATTGCTTGCCATACCAAGAACTTTCTGGGAAATTTTGTCTGCTTTTGGGTCCTAAACTTTTCTTCAACATTCCCTCGAGCATCAGCAACATAAAACGTTTGACCTGGAAGTTGCGAAAAATCTGCCAGAACATACGTTTCGTCATCCATTATGCAGCAAGAATATTTTTTTTATAAAACTTGACTTCAATTTCCGTGCTCTGTTTTTGGCCTCTAAATTTTTAGCAGCGTTCCTGCCAGGAACTTTTTGAGCCTTGTATGTTTTTGAACCTGCATTAGCTTTAACTTTTCGTACCAAATAGTCCGAGCACTGAGCTAACCGAGCTGCTTTCCTACCGGATGTGTTGGGAGCTCTTTTGAAAATGCGTTCTATTTTTTTGGCTTTAGAAACATCATGTGGACCATTCCTTCTACCTGAACCAGGTTTTCTATCAACTGACAAGTTCTCCCGGTACTGTTTAATAACATTGGAAACAGTTTGACGGCAGACCTTTGTATGCTTGGCCAACTTTTTGTAAGACCAAGTTGGGTTTAGTTGAAAATATTTAATAATTTCAGTACGCACTTTTTTCTGGTCACTCATTTTAATCAGATTAACAAAAAAATTAATATAATTGACATTACACATAATAACTGACATGTTTTTCAAAGGTAACTTGATCAAAAAAAAAATCAAATAATACTTTGGTTGAAAAATGTAATGTTTGGTTGAAAAATGTAATCTCACTCCTTATTAAAGATTCGGATGTCGCCGATATCTGGGGTCCCCTAAAAACTGATTTCAACAGACAGACGAACATGGCTTAATCGACTAAATTCATTTTTTATAATTTATCCATCATTTATGTTATTGTTATAAGCATATTATATTAATAGGGTTGTCACTCGAAAAAAATTATTCGATTAATTTCCAATTTAGAAAAAAGACCAATTCGAACAATTTGTGTCGAATAATCGATATTCGAATATTATTTTATTGTTGCTTTTTACCCATATTTTATTATAATATTGAACAAAGAATTACACTAATACTTGTAAAACAAATACTAAATAATAAAATCTGTTATAATTAAAACAAATCCTTTACTACTTTGTGTGATTTATAAAAATTTATTTTTTGCAATGTTAAAAATAGAATACTTCCTGTTTTATAATTTATTTAAATTAACAAAAAAGTCGAACAGATAGTTCCTTAAAAAAAATTTAAATGAAGAATTTAGTTGCTTACTGTGCAAATATTCTATAAAATTTAAATTTTTATGTGAAATTAAATAAATTTTGTTTTTTTAATATTTTAATGATGAAATGAAATTTATGTCCAGATATTTTTTGGGATAAATTTACTTTGGAATGAAAAAAATTATAAATTTTTTTTTCAATATGAAATTTATATTTTATATATGTTTGGTTGCAATACTATACTATTATGTTGAACTTAAGGAGAGTGTGGATTTCATCAGCTCTATATTTTTATACCAACCATCAAAAAAGGTGAGTGTGTATTGCGTTTATTATTCCGTTTGTCGTCTAATCCGGACTATACATACTTAATTTCATGTTTCTATGTTCATTATAAAAAAGTCAAAAAGTACCTTTTGAAAAACGAAAAAGTACCATCCATTTCCTTATATAATATACCTTATATTAGGTTTTTAAAACTAGGTTCAATATTATGAAAAATTCAAAAAGTACTCTTCGAAAAACTAAATAGTACCAAAGATTTTAATTTTTTGAGTTATAACCTAAGTTCGACTTTACATACTTAAATCCATGGTTCAAATTATAGAAAATTTAAAAAGTAACTTTTGAAAAAAGTTCCCTTTTATGGCTTCTAACTTAAGCAAGACTTCACATATTTAATTTCATGTTTCTAGCCAAAAAAAACACACTAGTGCTGCTCTCGCTCTGCTTTGTTTTTCTTAAATGAAAATTTGCCTTCGTTATTAAAAATAACGAACGAAATTGGCTTTACGTTTTTGTAACGAAAAATTTATTTTCATGTGAGTGGCAAGGAAAGAGCTTTATTTTTCCATATATTTTTGGTTTTTAGAAAATGAATTCGTTCGTAATAAACGAAAAAAATTTGCCAAAAAGCAACGAAAATTATAACAAAATACGAAATAATATGTGGCCATTTGAACCTGAATGCAATTTGCAATACAAACCTTTAAATTTCTTTTCATGTTTTATTATTAAAAAAGTATTTTTTCATAATTTCATTTTTTTGTAAAATTATTTTATTTTTATTTATTTACACCTTATTACTACATGAACAAATATTTAAAATTTCAGAAATAAACTACGTAGGCAATAATGTTCTGTTACGATAGAAAAAGCTCATTTTATTTTAGACATTTCTAAACGAAAACTTTCAAATGTTTTTTAAAAACCTAATTTTAAACTTGATCGTAATGAAATGAAATATTCGTGTAAGAACTCAAATTATAACTGGACACTGTATCAATCATATACAAATAGCTGTTATGCTTTCTTTCTTTTTGAATTGTACTATTCATTTTTACTATTGTACTGTATAAAAATTTCATTTGAATGCAATTTTTAACGAATATAATGAATAGTGTCCGACCGAACGTTCGGGTACGTGTTCGGAGTTCGGTAAAAAATGAGGTTCGGCCAATGTTCGGTGTTCCGCGAAATTTTGACGAACACCGAACGCCGAACTAAAGCAAAAGAGAACAGAATTCAAAATAATAGTATACTAATAAAATGACTACAAATTATAAAGTATATGCTAACTGTCAAATATTTATTATGGATTTTGACAGCCAGTGTATATCAAAGTCTGTATAGAAAAAACTATCAACTGTTCTCTTGTTCATCTACATTAATTCGGCATTCTCAAAATTTTGTTGTTGTATTTCTGTGTGTATTTTAAAAACGTTGGACACAGACCCTGCTTCGACAAGTGCTGATCAGCAACTGATTTGATTTAGTTTTTCAAGTTGAGAGCAAACCTACTGATATTGCTCATTATAAAAAGAAAAAGAATTAAACCTATAGTGTATGTGTATCAACTAACTTAGCGTCAGCATAATTTTCTTACCTTATCACGCGTGCTATGTAATGTCAATATTCATCTCCTCTGGATTAAAAAGCTAAGAAAAGTGAAACATTAAATTTGAATTATCTAGTTTCGACTATAAATCTTTGATCTCATTTGTAACATTGAAATTTTCGAGGTCCTTAGTCTCAAACGATCTATATATGTCTGTCAGTCAGTCAGTTTCTTAAAAGAACGATAGGACCTAAACTATTGTTGCAGATTGATTGGTATTCAAAATGGACAAAATCGGTTTACATTGGCATGGCCTCCATATAAGGTTCGCTTTAGGAAATGACTAACGTTCATAACAGGCTTAAAATTACTTGTATTTTTATAAAATTATACTTAAATTTGAACCAAAATTTCATATAAATCGGCAAAATGAAATTCGAATTGTGTTAAGTATTGTAAGTATATTATCTTTATATTATATATATTTTTTATTTTTTTAGAATTAATTTTGATTTCATAATATGATCATGTATAACAATATTCTAAATACAAAAATATCACGATGAAATATTTTGACAGCACTTTTACTTGTTTTACTTCTTTTATGCGCCGCAAGAAACATAGCACCATGGTTGTCACACCTAATCGTGGTTGGAGTTTTAGTGTACTGTTGTAAACCAATTAAGCATGCTTTAATGAAATAAATATATAAATAAAAAACATCTTTAGTTTCTTCTCACATTGCTAGGCATTCCGCTTCCATTGAATTGTGGGACACAATTCTGTTTCCTGGATTCCCAGAATATTGGGCCAGCGGCCAGAAATACAACGAAACCACTATAAGACAGCATCAGTAAAACAGACAGAATTATAACATAACGTACCTTTGGGCTTCCGCTTAAGATATCTTAAGACACGCTTCTCTAAAATATCTACACTATTTATGTGTATCAACTCTGAAAGCTCAATAATAAGCATGCTTTTCGATCCAAATGTTTCCATTGCGCCTTATCATCTGCCGTTGCTATTAATGGACATATACCATCTACAACTGTCCAGTAGTCCGACGTGATTCAACAAAAATATAAAGATGTTTAACAAACACTCGAACGACTTAATTTTAACAAAATACTTGGTGATCTGGACCCATAACCTTTGAGAGGGATTGTGGGCTTATTGTAAAATTAAGTACACGATATAGACGAACTATTCTTAAATAAATATGTATAATAAATTATAACTAATATTTAAATAACAAGATAAATAAATTGTAATTGTAATTGCGAATGATAACAGGACGATACTCACAAGTACTTTTACCAATTTATTTTATTTTATATTCATGTTTTTTAAGATGTTTTGAAAGTAAGACCATCAATAAAATGCTGATAAAACCATCCAAAATTAATGCGAAGTCTTTTTAATTTTCAGAAATAAATTTATATATAAAATTGTTCAAAAGAAATGGTAGAATCTGAAATGATCATCAAAATTATACCATATAATTTGGTAGAAAATAGATTTTTCACTGAAAATGTTTCTTGTTTCTTTGGTTTTTTATTTTTGTTAAATTGTTTTTTTTTTTTTAATTTTAAAATAACACCAAATTACACTGAAATATTACAATTCTTATATTATAATTACTTTATTGAATTAGATGCAATTTTTATGCGATCACTTGACACATTTATTATAATATTGGAATATATTTAAAACGCAATCAATTGATTACGTAATAAAGAAATCATAAAAACATTCCTTCTTCAAAAAAAACCTTCAATATTTTTTGCTGGAGAGAAAATGCATGTTTATAAATGTAGTACGCCAGCGGATTTGTCGATATTACATTGTATTGCATAAAGTAGTATAAAAAGAATATATATTCTGGGTCCTTATGAAAATGAAAATTAACTTTTTTATGTGTGAGTGTGTAGGCATACATGTGCATTTATGTATATGCATATGTAAACTTTAAAGAGTTATGTTTGCCTGTAGATGTTCGTAAATTTTTAAAATGTGGTCAATTTTTAGAAATTTTATTTTGATTTTATGGCTTTTTACGATCTTTGTGCACGTGTGCAAATAGAAATATCAATTGTTATTATAATTGAAGTAAGAAATAGGATATACGATGTGTCAATTAGGTTTTTGTATTAAAAACATTTGTTGATGCAATTTATTTTGTTTTTTTTTTTCATAAAAATTTACAGGATTGTATATTTATTTGGATTCAATTATTTATTTGTTAAAAGGGCATTTTAATATTAGCATTTTTTCTAATGTAACATCATAATTGCTTGGTCATATTTAAAATAAATATGTAATTTGATAAAATATTTTAGAGTATTTGAATAATAATATCAAATTATCCCCGTACTCCATACAAAGTTCCTACAATAACCCATTAATATCTTTATTAAATATTTGTAAATTAGTGTTTAACCCAAATAAAATGCTTAGAAATATATGCAAGTTTTTGTTTTGCAAATAAACATTTTTATTTTTTAAAACATTTGTTTGTCGCCATAAAACCTTTTTCTCCGCACACACATCCATCTTTCACATACATATGTACGTATATCCTTCTTACTAAATTTATTTTTTACCACCGCCATTAAACCGGTTTTCGTGCACACATTTTCTGTGTGCGAGTTTTATTCAAATTCTATTCATATTGATATCTCTTGTGAGAGAAATTAAAAGAAACAAAATTTAATAAATTGTTTGCGTGCAAAATAAATAAATTAATTTGTTATATTATCTAAACAGTCCTTAGGCTTCATATCACACTTTTTAAAATTTCAAAAATTTACATTTACTTAAATTAATTAAGCTTTTTTAAAGGAAGTCCATAAAATTACCTCACAAAAGTATTCGAATTTTTCCTGTATTTCACGTTTCATCATAATATACGAAATATAAAATTAGAATCAAATGGTTTTTTTGCTTAACATTGTTTTTATGTAATATCATTAAAATGGCTATTTTTGGCAATATTTGTATTTTTTAGAGATAAAGCCAATATTCGATTTAGGACTTAATAGTTCCCTTGGGTTATCTAAAAATAATATTTTTTGTTATAAGAATCTGTATTTAAAAGTTCCAATATATATTTATTTGATCATTCTTCTGTAGCTAATTTAACTTTTTAGAACTTAAGTCCATTATTATAATACTAGGATAAGACATTTTCGGGGAAAGTTGTCTGGTATGTATTCTTTTAGATATCAGCTTTTATACATTTTAAGTTTTCAGTATATTGTAGAAGTATACAACTCCAAAACATGCCTTGAAGAAACGCCATTTAATATAGTAGAATCGATATTTTTATAACCAATGGATTACAGGCTGAATATTTCCATATCATTATAGTCTAAGTCTTAAATATTGATATCTGGTTAAATATTATTCACGATGATAAAAATAAACCCAAAATCTTTGACTTACAGTGTTATTTTAATGGGCAACATAAGCGTGAAAGTTATAAGTAGTAAAAACTTAAATCTACAGTAGAGGATGACGTTTTGTTAAGGCATGTTTTGGAGTAGTATTCCGCTACAATGTCGGGGAAATTAAAAATATATATGTGCTAATATATACATGAATATACACTAGCCAACTTTGCCGGAAAATATCGATCTTAGTGGAACGAAAAGGGGCTGAAATCCAGATAATTTAATTAGCAACAGAAGAACGATCCCAAAAATACATCATGGAAGTTTTAAGTACAGATCCTTCCAACAAAATATATTATTTTTAGATACGTCAAGGAGTCTAATAAATCCCAACAATTAATTTTGGATTTATCTCTGGAAAAAAGGACAAATAAATTAAAATATGGTCAAAAACCGACTTTTGTGAGGTAATTTTATGGACTTCCTTTAAAAAAGCTTTATTAATTTAAGTAAATGTAAATTCTTCTAGTTATAAAAATTGTAATATGAAACCTAAGGACTGTCTAGATAATATAACAAATGTATTTATTTATTTTGCACACAAAAAATATTATTAAATTTGGTTTATTTCCATACAATACCTAAATTCGAATACTTATGAGAGACACTATAGACACTATATAAATATCGCTTATGAAGTGAGCATAAAAAATGAAGAGTTTAAAAAAATAAATCTCGCGAGATTAAAAAAAATTGTATTCACGAGTACAAAAAATGCCTACTCTGGTTGAAATGTGACATATATATTTTTTTATAGGTAAGGTTTGTTTGGTATTGAAAATGGGCAATATCGATCCACGTTTTCGAACAGCCCCCATACAAGTGGCCTCTCGAAAAGCAGCTTTAACAGTCATAACATGTTTAAAAATACGAATATAGCAATAAAATTCGACATAGGTTTCTTATGTTCCAAAATCACTATGCAAAATTTTATGAGGATCGGTCCAAAATTGATCCTACAACCCATATAAGGTATCCCTCAGAAAATGACTGCACCGCTCGTTAATTTCTTAAAAATACAAGTGTAGCGATGAAATTCGACACAAATAAATTTAATACGAACCAAATTCTGTCTACCAAATTTTATGAGGATAGACCCTTAATTGACCCAACCCCCCTCTATAAAGTTCTCTTCAGAAAATTACTTTAACGCTTATAACTGGGCTAAAAATACGAGTATATAGATGAAATTCGACATAATTTAGTTTCATTCGAGTCAAACGAGATTTGATGGTGTGTATATAAGATTCGGCATAGCCGAATATAACACTCCTACTTGTTTAATTTTACTTAAAACCAAACGAAAAGTTTTTTCTACCTGTAGTTTTGAATTGCATTTGTCATTCATCAGTTATTGCTATTTCTAAATAAAATAAACGACCGTAATAAATTTCAAATTCTTAGAATTTACAAAGATGTACCACGTGTTAACTTTCCTTTCCAAAGGAATATGCTCATTACATTGTCTTTTCTTGTTATTTATTTTTGTTAACACGTTTTTGTGCATTTTAGCAAGCAAATACTTTAAGTACACGGAATAAAGCATGATATCCTCAATATTCTTTCGTTTGTGTATTCATGTTCAAATGTTTTAATAAAATAAATTCTCAGTAGTCATCTGTTCGCGATGTGAAGGCTTCAGTGCAATAAATCCTATGGGCCATGCTGTTGTTTCCAATGGGTCACCTTTGTCAGACGCCTATTCAGAACTACTCCTCCCACCTGACAGACGCCTGTTTTCCATATTGGGCGATCTGTCAGTACTCATTCTATCGATTGCTTGTCCTATCACTCACCCACATCCTTCTTGGTTAAGGTCCCAAGCGGTGAGGTACATCTGTCTGTTGTTGCAAGTACCTCTGCAGCCGCGGGAGCAGCCCCTGCTGATCAAAAGTCAGCCAGATGTCGGGTTCCTCAGCCGCACCTCTTACTATGATGTAAAAGTCCAGATTCCCAACGTCACAAAACGTCACGTAGAGATTTAGAACACCAGCGCGCCGCCGAGCGCATTGTTGAGCGTCATGGAGCCAAGCCCAGCTCGGCATAGCCGAATATAACACTCCTACTTGTTTAATTTTACTTAAAACCAAACGAAAAGTTTTTTCTACCTGTAGTTTTGAATTGCATTTGTCATTCATCAGTTATTACTATTTCTAAATAAAATAAACGACCGTAATAAATTTCAAATGCTATGTCTCTTAATTGGGCCAAAAATATCCTGGTGATTGTGGCGATTGTGGTCCTGAACAGGGAGTCAGTATCGCCACTGCGTAAGTGCAGAAGCAAAGTATACTATGGTGATGGTATCACTCTACGTATCTTCCACAGTGACAATAATTGCAATGCCGCAACCTCTAGTGTTAAGCTAGAGGGTCCGCGGAGAACGACGACACCCATTCGGATACTGATCCGAAGGATGTCGACGTAATCATCGTATACGATCCTGATCAAAGAGATGGTGAAGGTAAAGCAGATTAACCTTCACCACTCCAAAGCAGCATCTGCAGCCCTCCTCTTCCGCTTAACAGAAAGAGTTAAGGAGATAATCCTTATCTAGGTACTGTGGATCTATCATGGTAATGTTCGTGGACTGTCTGTTAGAGGCTACAGGACAACGCCCAGTAAAACGTTGTTTGCAATGCTGAACTGGCTTCCTGTGGTTCTCCTTGCTAAACAACTGGCAATGAATACTGCAGCCAGATTAAGTATCAGAGGCAATAATATTGCTGATATCTTGGCGAAAGCTGGTACAAGGATGACCATACTGGATATAGACCAGTTCTGAGGCGTCCCCCTAGGCGCCATTAAGAAATAAATACACAACATTTGTTGCAGTTCAGTTCAAGACCGATGGTTTCAAGAACACACTTGGTCGATTGTTAAGATCGAGGGCTAAGCAGAATACATCTGAGCACTCTGTTATCAGTTCTTATTGGTCATTCCAAGTTCGGAAGCCTAATGAGGAAGAGGAGGAACAAATCACTCATCTTCTGAGTGATTTGTCAGAACATGCCAGAAACTCAGAATATAATTCTGTATCTTTTACTTTGTATTGCTGCATGACATTGGAGATGCATTGAAACAATAATTGGATAAAAAATTTCATTTGAAAAATTTAGCTATTCCCTTATATCCGCATCCGAAAAAATCGTCCTTCCAATTAGATCTGAAAGGACAATTTTTGAATCCATATCTTGGAACAAATTTTTAATATCGTAATGATTGCTTTACATATAGAACATATTTATCTTTGTTTTTGCTAATTGCTTAATATTTAATTTATTTTTTTTTTTAAGTATATAGTTTAAATTTTAATATAAGTATAACTTGGTAAAGGTATAGAGTGTATTGTTAAGAGTGTAATCGTAAGTCTTAAATGTATTAGCGTAGGGTGTTTCATATTAATAATTCATTATCGTTTTAAGTTTACATAATATGAAAGGTAGGATAGTTTCGACTCGTACTTCCTTCAAAATCTTCTCAGTAGCTATTTATTTTTAATTTTGCCAAAATCTCCGAAATATAACTATTAAAATTTGGATTGGGACTTGAAATTTTGAACTAAATTTTATATATAAACAAATTTGTAATATTATGTAAAAATTTTCAATTTTCAGATCTAAGAGATCCGAAAGTTCCCAAATTGTATTCAGTTTAATATACTATCGGTCTGTGTCTATTATCATAAATTTATTGGCCCTGAATCTTGAGAAGGCACTTAAAAAAAATTGCTTACAATAAATTTAACAATTTTACATGAATTTCTACTTATAATATTGACCAAAAATCGAATTTGATCCCTTTTCATCTGTGAAAGGTAATACAAATTTCTAATTAATTTTTATACAACTTGTATGTTGAAGTTTTAATAAATTAATGAAAATTTTTAATCATACAATATAAATAATATAAAAATGTACACTAAATGCAAATTGAATAAAACTAAGTCCTCACAAAACAGGAACAGCTTGAGGTTTCCTTAAACCAACAACTGGTGCTGTAAAGTACTAGATTTTCAATGGTCAAAATCATGTATATACCAACAGAGACACTGTCCAAGTCTTGGAATTCATAATTAACTTGTCCGATTTTTCGTAAAACTTTCCCCTTTAATTCAGAATCTTAGAACTTTGTCTAAAATTACGTCTTATAACTTCCTGTCCAACTAAATATTCTTTTGTCAGTGTCCGCAAATTATATAATCTTGCATTTTTGTCATACGCTTTCTTCATATAATCCCTTATTGTATTGCGAATTAAAGTAAACTCGTCCTGTCTTTCAATTTGTAAATCCGTTTCAGCCAAAAGATTGAGTCTATCCAAAAGTTTATAGTCTTTTCCGTGCGTTATCATGGTCTGTCCGAAAACGATTTGGTATGTAGTCTTCCCTATAGTTTGATGTATGCTATTACGAAGCGCACAATTTATACCACTTAGGTATAAATCCCAGTTCCTTTGGTAATTTCTAACATAAGATCTAAG
>NC_060953.1:26741815-26743044 GCF_022045245.1 Lucilia cuprina
ATGGAAGGGTTTCCGAAAAGGGTTCAAAATTTCATCACTAGTGATTAAAACTATAAAAATATTTTTTTTTTGTAAATTGTAATAATAATTTTAATCAAATAAAAAAAATAAAGCTGTAAGTTTTGTGGTTTCTTTTTTATAAACATATATGTATGTTAAGAATTTTTCGATCTCACTCCTTATGCCATTAATTGGCGGAAGGAAGGTTGAAGGATATAGGTCAAAACAGACACGATATATCTCAGCAACCAGATGATTTGAAAAAATTGGGGTCGAAAACCTATAGTGGCGTCCTTAACTCAAAATGGCGTATAGAGCACTTGAACACCCCTGCGACGAGATCAAGATTACTAATCGCGGGTAGAAAACTGTGGAGCTTTAAAAAAAAATTAACTATCTCATGTTTAGCACATTAAAACACATCGTTTTGAAGGTATTTCTCATAAAAAGTGGATTTTATTGGCTTGATCTAATATATTTATATCTCAATTCAGTTTTTATTTTTACAAAATTACCACGATTTTTCTTACAAACATAAAAAAGCAATTAAAATATAATAAATATGAAATTACCCAATTCTTGTAAAATCTCCGGATCCAAAAAAATACCGGTACAAAATCCTGAATTCCGGAATTTGTAAAGCAAGTGCCTTGTTTTTGTATTTTTCTCGAGAAAAAATTAAAAATAGTCTTCCAGTTTTAACAGGGTTATTCAGTTTATTTTAAAATTATGCGCATTCAAATTTAACAGGAAATATTTGAATTCATTGTGTTCATCCTGTTTTATACAAAATGATCATAAGTTTTCCAACAATTTTTCTCGATGTGAAAAGTACAGAAACTGGGTGCAGTTATAAAATTATTCAGTTTAAAATTTGTAAAATAGTATTTTTATTTATTTTTAGGTCTGACACATTCTGGAAACTCATTAAATATACAAATATTTGCAGCAAGTGTATTATCATTATTATGTCAAACAAGAAGAGATCAGACAGATTTACTAAACGCGTGCGCTATACCAAATTTAGTTCGTCTTATTAATATTAAAAACGTACATTTACAAGTTCCAGTACTTCAATGTCTTTGTTGCATGGCTTTTGAAAATAGATCTGTTTCAGATATTATTTGTGTAACCAGGTATGTGTATCCACTGTTGGAAAACCTCAAACGTGCTCTTTTACTTGTTAAAAAATTCCAAACATAAAAATATTGATTTTAGGAAGAATTTAT
>NC_060953.1:26743144-26745217 GCF_022045245.1 Lucilia cuprina
ATCACCTATTGATCCTATCAAAAATTGTCCAAAGTATAGCAGATAGCAATTTTTTTAATTGTTTTCAAGAAATTGTTTTAATTTTTTAATTTTATTTATTCTTTATTAAATTTTAATCTTAATCTTAACCTAAACTATGACTAACGTTTTTGCTTGCTGGCAAGATCCAGGGTTTCCATTCTCCTCAGTCGCCTATGACCCTCAAATAGCAGCAACTCCCTGGAGATTTGGCTGATCCGTTAGTTTCGACAGGTAGGTTAAATTGGAGAGTTTGATCTTCTCACGTATTATGGGAACATTGAGATCCCTGTGAATGTTACTATTGCGAATGTGCCACGGAGCACCTGTTATTGCTCAACTATAATGTGCATAAGCCAGCTTAAAGTAATATCAAACCAAAACGAAGATTAGATTCTCAGATTAGATTCCTTATTATTTCTTTCGTCTTCTTTGCCACTGATTAAGTTGAACCTTTATATTCAGAGATTGCGATTGTTTCCATTGACGTCTGAATATTTTCTTTTCGAGGTGACATACTTTGTAGCCGCATTGACAGCGTGTTGTAAACTAGCCGGATTGTATTACGTTTTAATTTTTTAATGAGATGTTTTGTGGCAAGTGTGAGCTAACATACATTTTATACTTTAACAAGTTCGTCTATATAAGGAGTGAGATCGAAAAATTCTTAACATACATATATGTTTATAAAAAAGAAACCACTAAACTTACAGCTTTATTTTGCTTCAGCACCGTTGCATACGGTGTTCTCGTTCGAGACCCTGTATCAGCGTAGAAAAGTTGGAAATTTACGTGATTTAATCCAGAAACTTTTTTGCGAATCGTCCTAGGTTCTTGGATTAAAGCTTTATGTATCTTACCTGTGTTAATTTTAGTTATTAGAGCGTTTGTAGCAGAGATGCAAGCCGATGCAAAATGATCGATGGCGGCTAAATTGTCGACTCAATTTAACCATTTTTCAGAAATTTACCTTATAATCGTTTATTATATTGTATAATAGTCTCTTGTAAAGAAACATGTCTCTATATAAGCTTTTTTCTGCAGAAAATGGACATTTATAGAAGTTTTCACTATTTTAATATTAGCACAATATTGGGTGGCAACTCTTTTCAATTTGCCATAAGAATTTAAAACAGTGGCAACTCCGTTCAAATTGGTGAAATTATTTCTTACGTTTAAGCCGGCTTAGCTTTTGAAACGAAAGAAGTCGGTGGCACCGCGGCTTGCCAGCCGACGCCGATTTGAGCTTGTATCTGTGGTTTGTAGCCGTCTCAATCACTGTCATCCATTTAAACTGTCTTCCAGCGAGTTAGTGATCACATCCCCGCTAGTTGGATTTATCTCCTCCAAGTAACCTGAAGTGACTATTAATGCAGTGGGTACCTACTTTTGATCAGGCATAAAAAGAGCAGTCTTTTTAATCGACACTTTCTCAATTTTGGACAGCACTGCTGTTTTGTCTTTTGGCGAGTGAGTGATTTCCTCCTCGCTTTTTGGATTTGACTCCTCAAAATTACCAGTATTTGCTAATAATGCTTAATGCACCGTCTTAGGTGTTTTAGTGTTCTTATTGGAGCCGGTTTTAACAGCTTGCAATCTACGCCTCCCCAACTTTGGAAAGGGTAGCTGCACCTTCTTTTGGTGAGGTAATGGTAACTTCCTCGCTTTTAGGATTTGACTCCAGCATCAGTAGTTGCTACTGATGCTTTGTTTTTAGGTTTTTAGTGTCCTTTTTTGAGGCTTGTTGTAATAGCTCTTCCAATCGACAGCTTCCCAATTTTGACTTTAGAGTCGAACATTGACGGACTTATTGCAAGACTTCCACCGGTTTATTTCATATCGAAAATAGATTTGAAAGATGCCTTCTTCCACGATACATGAGGGCGAAGATTTAGTAGAATCGTTAGAATGAGTACCGTAAACTTCGCGAAGACTTTCAAACATCTAGTTTAACAAATTTCAAAATTGTTGATAAATACATTTATAAACAGACTTTTCTGTAGGACAATGTGACGAATCAACTTCATGGAAATTATTTGTACCGACAGAACTGAA
>NC_060953.1:26745317-26746829 GCF_022045245.1 Lucilia cuprina
CTGACATGTTTTTCAAAGGTAACTTGATCAAAAAAATAATCAAATAATACTTTGGTTGAAAAATGTAATGAAAAACGTGTGTTAAGAATTTTTCGATCTCACTCCTTAGAGAGCAAAATTTCAATCCAAAATATTGAACTTGATTTGTGCTGAAAATTTTGCTTAATATGGAGTTAAAATTGTTTAAATGTTAATGTGCTAAACATGAGATAGTTAATTTTTTAAAGATCCACAGTTTTCTACCCGCGATTAGTAATCTTGATCTCGTCGCAGGGGTGTTTAATTGCTCTATACGCCATTTTGACAATTTTGAGTTAAGGACGCCACTATAGGTTTTCGACCCCAATTTTTTCAAATCATCTGGTTGCTGAGATATATCGTGTCTGTTTTGACCTATATCCTTCAACCTTCCTTCCGCCAATTAATGGCATAGAGAGCAAAATTTCAATCCAAAATATTGAACTTGATTTGTGCTGAAAATTTTGCTTAATATGGAGTTAAAATTGTTTAAAACTAATTTTCTTCAATATATTCTTCTGTTGTAAGTAATTATTTGGAGTTCTTCTGTTGTATTTTACAACTAAAACTAGATAAATACATATCGCTCATATACTACATGAGCAGCATAATCGAAAAAAGTTATCTTAAGAAAAATTACTTTGAATATTTAATGAATTTTAATGAGTAAAATTAAAATTGTAATCTGTTTATCATCTTCTCATGTTCTTATTTACTTTCATTTATATGCATTCCAGAAATATTTTTGTATATAGGGATAATACTTTTTTGGACGGCAAAATACCTCAGCACTACCTTATAGCCAATGCTATTCTGATAATAAAAGGCTATTTTTAAGATCAATTAGGTGAAAAAACATGCTGCACCGAAATCAATTTCTAAAATGCTCTTGTTCGTTATTTTTTCGAAAACTATTTTAATAATTATCATATAAATGTATACTATTATAAAATTTGCAATCAATATACTCTTTTAAATAACGTAATTCCTTAATATCTGTTCACGCCCTACAATGTCTTGTGATGGTATTTTTGTCACTCGTTAATTATTTGAAAAATTTTAAAACAAATAATATTAAACTTAAGACTAAGATTTTTTCATGATAAGGAGCGCACAACAGGCCCGATTGTGGCCTAGATTTGATGTAGTATACATCCTCCTATCAACCTAACCTAACCTAAGATTGTAGAAATGCAATTTTCAGTTTTTCGGAATTTTTCGAATATATCTAAACAATAACATTTCTCGGTTCTTCAATTTTCTAAAATAAAACTCCTTCAATATAACCAATTTATTTACAATATAATTTAAAAATTAAATTTTGCAGTCTACTTTCCAGCAAATATAATAAAAAATAGGTTCCCGAAATCAATTGCCAATGACGTTAAATATTTTTGAAACGTTAGGAGAAAAGAAAAAAATCAAAATGAAAAAATTACTGATTTAAAATTGTTGTCATATTATGTAATAACATTATAAATAGGTTTTAATTTT
>NC_060953.1:26746929-26771242 GCF_022045245.1 Lucilia cuprina
TATATATATACATATCGGTTCGGTGTGGTCGGTCCCATACAATGTTCCCTTCTTAAATCTTTCACACACATGCAAATTACTTCATATAATAAAAATGGCGTTTGTAATGTTCAATAAATCTTGGTATTGTAATAGATTTATATCTTAGGATTTTTATATTTAAGACATGATAAAACTCATTTCTACAAATATTTGGGCAATTTGAAAAGTGTTTATATGTGGAGGGTATTTAAGATTCGGCACAGCCGAATATTGCATTCTAACTTGTTACTAATCATTACATTGAACATTGGACATAAAACCGATAACGTTGGATTTGATAAGATTAAAACACTTTTATCGCTTAAATAAATGCCATTTTAGAAAATATAATTGAAAGAAATGTGTTAAATTTTGCCGTTTGAAACTTGTTTTTTTTTTTTTTAAATAGCAAATTCGTTCATTTATTGGTTATTTGAACGTAAAACGATATTCTATTAAATTAATTTTTTAACCTATGAGATAAATTAATTATCAAAATAAATCTTGTAGGGTGGAATACGACATTAAATATTGAATATTTCATTATACTTATTTTCAACGTAAAAAAGTAATTTACATTTTTATATATTTTTTCAATATTTTTCAAATTTTAAAAGCATTTATTACTGCATGTATAAAGTGCATTATATTTTTTACCCCAACCACTTTAGTGGGGAGGGTAAATTGGTCTGTGCTGAAGTAACGCACAATAATATTGGTCCTATACCAACCTTTCGGCTCAGAAACATTTTCTGAGTCGATTTAGCTATGTCCGTCCGTCTGTCCGTCCATGTAAACCTTGTAATCAAACTACAGGTCGCAATTTTGAAGATAATTCAATGAAATTTGGTACATGATCTATTTACCTAGGGACGATGCATATTGAAAATATATTCAAACTACAGGTAGCAATTTTGGGGGAAATTCAAGAAAATGATATTTTATGGCACCGTAGACGAAGCCTATTAAAATGGTTAACATCGGTCCATTATTTCACCTAGCCCACGTACAACTGAACCCGCCGAATAGGACTTTTAAGTTTATAACAATGTTTAATATACTCGCATTTCGACAAAAACCTGCAAAACCAAGATCTATACTAGACTTGATGTCCCTCATGAACTTTATTATAGGGCCTTATTTGACCCCTATATAAAGCTCCCTTCAAAATTTAACTTAAATATCCACAGTTTTATTAAACAATAAATGGCTTAAGTATATCTGATACAAGATAAACTAATATGCTTTTTTACGAAAACTAATTCACATTTTATTCGTATACCCAACCCAAGGAGTAGAATTTAGTCCATGAAAGTACTGAAAAAGACCTAAGGAAGTGATGGTTTTTAACACTGACTTGTCATAGGAAAGATGTTCTTTTTATTTGATTCCAAATTCACAACATCTGAAATCATTCTAGGAAGTATTTTTGATGTTCTTTATTTGGAAGTAATTAGAATGTGAAATTTTTGCATTTAGAATACAATTTAATTGACTTAAATAAATAAAAAATTACATGCATTTATCAATCAACTCCAAAATAAAATGAGTTTAATTAAAATAATTTTAGTACAATAAATATATATACCTTTAATTTGAAACAAAATTGAAATTTTTTTTGCTTCTTTGGAGTCAATAAATACCACTTGCACAAAAGGTAAACAAATTCACTTAGAGCTACTTTTGTAGTGGTGATAAATGTTATTCATTTGAAAGTACTTCATTTTATTTTTGCTGGGCATGTATATAGAAAACCGAATGTACCATTAAAAGACCGCGGCATAATGCCCGTTATGACACTTGGAGATGGAAATATTTTATTTTAGCGATACTTCTTATCAGAAGATACTTCTTATCGGAAAGTGTAAATAGTAACATAAATACAGAAATGTCTACTGATATTGTGAAGCATTTTATTACGATATTTTAAATGATTAATGAAAATACTATGATGCAATTGGATAATGACCACAAATATAAAGCTAAAAATGCAATATTTTTCAAAGAAATTAAAATTTTATAGCTATATATGACAACTAGAGTCGCTAGGTTTAACTCTATTAAGTTAAATAGAGATTCAAAATAGAGATTCAAATTACGAACACCCATTTAAAAACACCACAGACCTGTGAGATAGGGTTTCTTCCCTTGTAAATGCTCTTCGAAACTTCAGAGCCGTTGCGGCACCTGTTAGCGTTATTCTATCAGTCTAATTTTTTGATGATATAGTTTTACAAGCCATAGAACAATTCCAGAGGGGGTATAATTTTTTTCCTTCGAACAAGTTTGGAGCACTCTAAAGTACATAAAATGCATTTCTATTTTGTAGTGACAATAAAAATTTCTGTAATATCGATTTAAGTTGTCTATGTTAACAGTCTATTGTCTACTGTCTATATATGGTCCTATGGGCTGGGTGCATTTTTCATTAATAAAATAACAATAATATATTGCTTACAAACAGATTATTTGCAATTGAAATCTATTAATTTGGTTACTACTCTCATAAATAAAACGAACGGTTAACATAGTGAGACAAAATAAACGAAAATTTAAATATGTACCTTGGAGTGACACTACTTTTCTAAAGGTACGAAAAAAATGGATTTTTACCCATATCTCAAGATTTTGGAGGTGTTTGGCAAATTTTAAAAACAGTTTTTTGTTCTACTCGGACCCACTTTTCAGAAAAATAGTATCACTTCCCAGGTATTTATTTTTGTCGCATAGTGTAATCAAAATGTTACTATATATTCATTACTGAAAAGAAAAACTTTTAATACTTACTTAAAAAGTTTGGTAAAGTACAGGTGTCATCAAAAAATGTTGAAATCGTTAATGGAAACTGCCGGAATATCGAACATAAGGTTCTTAAACATATTTCCACGCTGTATTTGTTTTTTGGAGTTTGTGAAAGTTCTCTTCTTAAAAGTGGCATAATATCGTATTTCCGTATCAGTAGTTGCACATTTTCCAGAGTTCCATTTGCAACAGAACCTGCAGAAATAAATAACGTAATGTGAATTAATTTAAAGGAAGATTCGCCCAACTCTATCTCCCAGGTTAAAGCCATCATAGCAACCGAGAATCGAAACTTTCAAAAAAAGAACGAAGTTGCGAATTTTGCCCCTCCCCCCTCTAAAATTTTTGGCTTGGTCATGAAACTATATTATACAAAAAATTAGGCTGATATGATAACGTTAACAGATGCCGCAAAGGCTGTGAAGTTTCTAAGTCCATTTACAAGGGAAAAATATCAATTTTTCTAGTTTTTGCTCAAATTTGGCCATTAAGCAATATTATTATTTTGAACTTTCTTGTAAATCGTGTAAGCAATTGGGAATGATATAAAACACAAAAATGGCTTGAAAGCTTTAAAAGTTATAGCTAATTCCCCAGGCCATTAACGTGTCTCGTAGCACATGAATTCGAAATGTGAACAAACAAATTTACTTTTTTATATATTCTAAAAAAACATTTTGTTTATTAATATAGATACATTATATTTACTCGGATATTAGTTTTTGTCAATTTCATTTTTTTTTTTTTGAAAGTTGTTAAACAAGTTTTAAAATGGGGATTTATAGACAATAAATAAGGCTATTAAACTATTAAAAAAATAAATCAATATTTCCTACAGATTATCTGTACCTGCGATTTAAACTCGGAGGATTTTGGGAAAATTGCATTTTTTGTAATATTTTAGAGAATGTGTATTAGTTCTTTATTGTGGTACATTTTAAATAAAATATTTTATGAGTATATAATCCAGATAATATAAAATATATAAACGATGTTTTATTAAAAAGGTCAAATTTTGTAATATTTAGGAATTCTCAGTGTACCATAACGAAATATTATTTATTTGTTGGCCATGTTAAATAAATACGACTTTAATTCTTAAGGTACGTTCACACCTATCAAATATTTGAAGTTTTTTATCAAATATTTGTTGGCTGTAATGTGAACACAAAATATCAGCTGTTTTTCGTGAAACATTTTTATTTGTCAACATACAAATATTTTCTATGTGTGAACGCAATGTGAACACCAAACATGAAACATTTTTGTTAAACGTTAAAGAAAGTATTTAATAATATTTTTTACGATTTCATAGAAATTTCGGCCTAAAAACAAAAAATTAAATACATTTTTATTTCATAATGTGCGTAAAATGAGTATTTCTATTTAGACGTTTTGTTTGAAGAATCAAAGCCAAACACAATTCAATACAAATAGTAAAAGTTTGTTCGCCCGGTGTTCACATTACAACAAATAATTTCTTAAAGCAATTGACAGATAAAACAGTAAAAAAAAACAAGATTTTGTTTGCAGGTAAAGAGGAACATAACAACAAGACAAGCAAATGCGCAACCAAACCAAAAGCCAAAAATATATGTGTTTATATTTACTAAAAAAAAGCTATATCATTGAATAATAACTTCTATATATTCTAAAATTTCATTTAATATTGTTTTTCATCAAAATTTTACCACAAAAAAATACAATACCTTGTGCAAGTGGAAAAGAGATATTGAAATTACATTTCAATACCTTGTACAAGTGGAGAGATAGATAGACTTGCATAAGGTATTGAAATTACATTTCAATACATTGTGCAAGTGGAAAAGAGATAGATGGTGGATCTTTACTGTCATGTTGTTGCTATTTAGTATAGTCAATGTAGCGAAAAACCTTGGTTGTTTGGAACGGTTTATAGCGATTTCAAAAAAATCGCTATAAGCCCGGAAATAACCAAATTATAAATAATTTTCATTAAATTACATATCTATAAAATTGAAAATTATAGAGAATTGTTTATTATTAACACAATTTTATATCCATTAATATAATAAATAATTGTTTAAATAAATTGTGTAATAAATTAATTAAATAATTTCTCAATTAATTACTAAACTATAGTCTAGATTATAACCTTTAGACTAGACTATAAACAATACTATAAACTAGAGTATAGACAAGACTATAGACTAAACTATAGCTTGACTATAGACTAGACCAGCGGTTCCCCCGGTTTTTACTTCGCGGACCCATTGAGGAATTTATTTAAATTCGCGGTCCCCCATACATATTTTGATATCTTATTGTTCTAAATATGTAATTGTTCATCCGTCCATAAGTCCATAAATCCCAAGGTCAAACAGATGTAGATATGTCATTTCTATAAAATATTCCTGTACATTGAGAATAATTAATATTTCAGAGAAGTTTCAATTGCCTGTTTTTGAAGATAGAATGACTTCATTGTTGAAATGTTAACATGATGTTTAATTTAATGATCGTGAGATCTTTAACGTTCATTTTTCTTTAAGGTAACGAAAAGGTTTCTACATCAAATATCGTCGACATGTGCTTAAAGAGTCACGTTGCAAAATTTTTTTGCGATTGCAGACGGGTAATCTGAGTATGTTAGCTAATTTTTCGGGAAAATAATATAAAAGAGTTGAACTTCTTCGATATTGTTGCGGAATGCGTTTATCCGCATAATAAATGACTTGAACTATGCGAAAGTACTGTGAATTTTACTGCATGGTTTTGACTATTTATATTAATAATATTGGTCGACAAAATCAAGTTAAAATCTGTGTATCACGTCGGAATGGAATATTTATATTTAAAATTACCTGGATTAACGTATTGAAGACGTTTCGGAAGTAAATTATTTTAGTCCTTCCAAACAAGAACACTTTTGTTTACAATTTGACAAACTTAAATCTGCGATAAGCTTGTCCTTGAATTATGAAATGTGGCCTAACTTCATACTCCGAGATAACAGTATCTCTTATTTAATTGTAACCGTTGGACTAGACTGCAAACTAGACTATAGATGCATATATTATGTAGTATAACTATATATAGTATGTTGTTACCAACCAATAAATAACAAAACAAACAACAATAATAATAATTATCATTAATTTACGCAATTGCTTGAATTTCAATTAAATGTCACAACTTTGTCTCAGATTTATATTTTATAAAAAATAAAATAAAACCAGTCTTATAAGCGACTATTTACATTTTTGTATGAGGTGATAATACTCTTTTTCAGAAAATATACAAAGAACAGCTGTCATTGACGCTGTTTGATCTTACATTTGGTTTGCAAGATCAAATAATTATTTTACCAAAATGACGTAAATTATTTGACTTTTGGTGTTCACATTGATGAAACAATGAGAAAATATTTATTTGCCAGCAAATCAATTTGTTTTATGAAAATCATCCGCATTGCTGTTTGTAAACATGAAATATTTTATGTTCAGATTCGACAAACAAAGTTTTTTCAATCGTGTTATATATTAATATTATACACTTTTATTATAAAAATTTAATTTTAAACCTAATAAAAATAGTTAAATATAAAACAAATTGCCAAATTGTTTTTTTTCTTGCATGAAAATATACGATATACTGTGGCTGCAAAACATGTGTGTGTTTAAACCAAATTATGTTTGCACTGTTTGATAAAACAATACCATCAAATATTTATTCAAGTCTGAACATGAAATAAATATTGCATTTGTTTGACGCAACTTTATAAATATTTTATAACAAATATTTGGACCAAATATTTTACAGGTCTGAACGTAGCTTTAGTCGTGTGTTTTTAATAACAGCTATAAAAGTAAACCCCCTTTTATTCACATATCTGTTGTCCATAAATCCCCATGAGATCTTCTAAAAATTTTGAAATTAGATTAACAAACATTAACAAAACCGAAATTGTAGAGTTAAAACGGCCGTTGAAAAATTCAAACCTTTTAGCTGAAAACAAGTTCGCGTTATCATATACGGACAAAACGTAAAATCCGAGTAAATATAGATATATTTAACGAAAGAAAATGTTTTTTAGAATATATCTCAAATATAAGTAATTTTTTTTGTCATATTTCCCATTTATGTGCCGAGAGACAGGTTAATGGCCTCGGGAATTTGCAAAAACATTAAACATTTCCAACCAATTTTTGAAATGCTTATTATGTGCACATTGCGATTCCCTAACTATTAAGTTCAAAATTTATTACTAAATGGCCAAATGCCCAAAGAAACTGAAAAATCGATTTTCCCCTTGTTAACGTTGTTTTATCAACCTATTTTTTTGCAAGACAGAGTTTTACAAGCCATAGAACAATTTCAGGAGGAACGGCCTGTCGGATAAATTTTTTTGTTCTTATTTTATACAAATTATTAGCGATTATCATATTAAGCCGTTGGAAAAAAGTATACATACAGTATGGCAACCTCTAAAATTAAACAAAAAGTTAAGAGCAACAAAAGGAAAAGATCCGTTATTTTCCACATTTACTTTTTTATAAGCAATACTATCATTTATGTACAAAAAGTGATTGTTAAAACGCATTTTTTATTCAAAAATGGGGAAAAGAAAAGAAATACACCCTTCAGTTCGCAATGTAATGGTAAATCTTCGAAAGGATAGTAAGTGCTATGGAGAAATTGCCAAAACACTTAAATTAAGTCGTTCTACAGTTCAAACTATAATAGAAAACTATGAAAACACAAGAAGTACCGAAAATAAACCACGATCTGGAAGACCAAGGAAACTTTCAAGGCGGGATGTAAGCAGTGTTTTGAAAGAAGTGAAGCGGAATCCCAGAATAAGTGCTCCAAAATTGGCGGAACACCTCGAAAAATGTTCCCACGTTTCAGTCACACCCAGAACAATAAGAAATGTTTTACGTGAAAATGGTTTGAGAAGTAGAACAGCACGAAAAAAACATTAACTTCTGCAAAGGATCGTTATTTGGAAAAGGATACTGACTTCTGGAAAACCGATGAGAGCAAATACAATATTTTCGGAAACGATGGTCTATCATAGGTTTGGAGAAAACCAAACACTGCACTCGATCCGAAAAATCTTATACCCACTGTAAAACACGGTGGCGGCAGTGTTATGGTTTGGGGAGCTATGGCGACATCTGGTATCGGTCGTTTGATTTTTGTCGAGCGTAATATGGACCGACATCAATATAAAAATATATTGGAACAAAACCTGAAGGCATCTGCTGAAAGCATGGGTCTGGGAAATCGGTGGATTTTCCAACAAGACAACGATTCTAAGCACACTGCACATTGTACGGGACTGGCTCCTTCACAAAGGGTAGTCATCTTGTCGCAATGTGAAGGCTTAAGTGCAATGAATCCTATGGGCTATGCTGACTGGCTCCAAGGGGTCTCCCTTGTCAGACGGGCGATAGGACGTATCCGGTTCGGGGCTTGATAACACCCGGAGACCCTATTCCTACAGCGGCGACACCGGGCTGTGGAAAATCGAATGCTACTGGCATCCGTGTTAGGCAGGTGATAGCACCGCGCCCGCCTAACTCCCAAGCGACTGGTGCAACAACAACAACAAAACCCGTAAGCAGTCGGCCCAAGCCGACTTGTAAACCAATCCCTCCCAACAAACCTTCAGTTGTAGGTAAGGTCCCTAGCGGTGAGGTACCTCTGCCCGTTGTGGCTAGTACCTCTGCAGCCGCGAGAGCAGCCCTAGCTGATCAAAAGTCAGCCTCCTCCCTGCCTTCGGGTGACAAAAATGTCCCCCATGTGCCACCTTGTGCAAAAGAGGAATCGTCGACCCTGATGTCGGGTTCCTCATCCGCACCTCCCCCTACGCTGGAGAAGTCGTCAAACTCGATGTCGGGCTCCTCCAGTGTACCAACAGATCCCCAACGGCACAAAACTCCTTCCCGTAGGGCTTTTGCACATCGGCGTGCCGCCGAGCGCATTGTTGAGCGACATGGCGCCAAACAAAACAATGCTTTGTCCAAAGACGAGAAATCGTCTCTTGAATGGGCCAAAAACATCCTGGCTAGACAACCTGATTCAAATCCTCCAGCCAAAGCAGAAGTGACGAAGTCTGCTGCTGAGACGCCTAAACGGCAAAGATCAGAGGAGGAGTCTCCTTCGTTGTCAACTACACAGCCGACGACTAAACGTCCTAAGAAGGCGCAAACTGTCGTCGTTAATAGGCCTTTCAGTGAGGTCGCCAAGAATCCACTGGTAAGGGCTATTATCGACAGAAGCAATAGTGACGGGGCCATCTCTCAAGATAAATGGGGGACCATCCGTCAACGAATGCTTGGGGTGTACTGGAAAATCCTTAAGGAAAATCCAAACCCACCCCCCAAAATGGTGACGCCAGCTGGTTCCAAGGTCACATAAAACTGCTGGCTTGTTCGAATGAGGGCTCTGCGTTACTTCTCAAGCTAGCGATTGAGTCCTTTGGGAAAGTGTGGCAAGGTGATATGTTGGACGTGGTCCCGGTATGCGAAATTCCTCGCAGACCGAGATCCATTGCCACCATCCCAACCGAGCCTCATGACCCGGCGGAGATTCTGGCGCTCCTTCAGAGCGGAAACCCTCATCTTCCTACCCATGATTGGAAGGTGGTAAAGGTTTCCGAACCGATAGGAACGATCAGAAAGGCGATTGTGGTCCTAAATAGGGAGTCCGTATCGCCACTGCGAGAGTGCGGAAGCAAAGTATACTATGTCTTTCATAATATTACTCTCCGCATCTACCGCAGTGACGATAAACGCAACGCCGCTGCCTCTAAGGTAAAGCTAGAGGTTCCGCCCAAGAAGGACATTTCAAAGGGCGATCCCGCGTTTTAAGAAGGCGGGGATATCTCTCAATCGACCACTGGTCAATTGGGAGAACTCCTCGACGATCTTAAAGTGGCGGAGGACGATTTTTGGATTCTGATCCGGAAGATGTCGACGTAACAGTCGTCTATGATCCTGACTTTGGAGATGGTGAAGGTATTACAGATTAACCTTCACCACTCCAAAGCAGCATCTGCTGTCCTCCACCTCCGTTTGTCCGAAAGAGTGGAGGAGCTAATTCTTGTCCAGGAACCGTAGACCCACCATGGTAAAGTTTGTGGACTCTCTATCAAAGACTAAAAGCTTCTTTATGCTATAATATAAGGTAATATAAGATCCTGTATTCTGGCTAAGGGCCATTTAAATATCTTTATCCTGTCTGATTACAGCGACGAAGATACTGTTGCGGATGCTTGGGAGTCTGGTAACTCAAACATCTGGCTTCTAAGTAGCTATATGGCACACGACCACGGCGACCAGCCACCAAATCGCCTGGTGAGAGACATTGTGTGTGAGGCAGATAGGCGACATATTCCGCTTATCATGGGTGCAGATGCAAATGCGCACCACACGCTCTGGGGGAGCTCAGATATTAACCCTAGAGGTGAGTCTCTTTTAGATTTTCTATTAGACAATAACCTAGTAGTAGTAAATAGAGGTTCAGAACCTACTTTCATAGTTGCAAATAGAAAGGAGGTTCTGGATATTACGGTTGTGAATGCAAACCATATTGATCTAATTCAGGGTTGGAAGGTCTCAAACGAATGCTCCTTCTCTGATCACTGCTTTATAGAATTCGAAATAGTAGTTCAAGCAAAGATTATAGAACCATTTCTTAACAGAAGAATGACAAATTGGGAGGTACACAAAGCGATCTTGAATGATATTCTTCCTACTGTTCCAACGATAGAAATTAGAAGTGACATTGATTTAGCCGATAACTGGATCTCAAGCTCTATTAGTGTAGCCACAAATAGGGCCTGTAGACTATCAAAAGGTATACTTAAGGGAAAACCCCTTGATGGGACCCCGAAATTATTATGTCGTAAATTATTTAACGAGGCAAAGAGAACTGGTATCTGGTCTCTTTATAAGTCAAAAGTTAATGAATTTAAAAATCAGTGCAAAGCGTAGTTCCTGGAGAAATTTCTGTAGTTATATAGAAAATTCATCAGATACGAGTCGTCTTCGTAAGATCCTGTTAAAATCTCCTTCCTTCCCAAGTTATATACAAAAAGCGGACGGAAACTGGACTGCAGGTAGTCAAGAGACACTTGAACTCCTCTTGAATACTCACTTTCCCGGTTGTATCCCTACTGGTGACTCAGCTGCATATAATCTGCATGGTATTGAACTTGGTAATACCACAGCAGTTACCACTGCTTTATAGAATTCGAAATAGTAGTTCAAGCAAAGATTATAGAACCATTTCTTAACAGAAGAATGACAAATTGGGAGGTACACAAAGCGATCTTGAATGATATTCTTCCTACTGTTCCAACGATAGAAATTAGAAGTGACATTGATTTAGCCGATAACTGGATCTCAAGCTCTATTAGTGTAGCCACAAATAGGGCCTGTAGACTATCAAAAGGTATACTTAAGGGAAAACCCCTTGATGGGACCCCGAAATTATTATGTCGTAAATTATTTAACGAGGCAAAAGAAACTGGTATCTGGTCTCTTTATAAGTCAAAAGTTAATGAATTTAAAAATCAGTGCAAAGCGTAGTTCCTGGAGAAATTTCTGTAGTTATATAGAAAATTCATCAGATACGAGTCGTCTTCGTAAGATCCTGTTAAAATCTCCTTCCTTCCCAAGTTATATACAAAAAGCGGACGGAAACTGGACTGCAGGTAGTCAAGAGACACTTGAACACCTCTTGAATACTCACTTTCCCGGTTGTATCCCTACTGGTGACTCAGCTGCATATAATCTGCATGGTATTGAACTTGGTAATACCACAGCAGATATTTTAATAGATGATGACATCATCCGCTGGGCAATAAGGAGTTTTGACACCTATAAATCACCTGGCCCTGATGGCATCATTTCAGCGGATCTACAAAATAATTTTGATCATATCATTTCCTGGTTAAGTAGTATTTACAAGGCCTGTTTACACTGGTCTTACATTCCTGTTCAGTGGACCAAGTATAACGTGATCTTTATCCCTAAAGGGGGAAAGACAACTCACACCAAGGCAAAAGATTTCAGACCCATTAGTCTGGCGTCATTCTTGCTTAAAACTCTGGAGAGAATAATTGATATCAATATCAGGATAACTATTGACAAATCTCTTTCTTTCAAACTCTCAGCATGCCTACATGAAAGGTAAATCTGTTGAGACGGCTTTACATTCCCTGGTTGGGTATATTGAAAAATACATGAGCTATGGAAACTTCACTCTGGTTGCCTTTCTCGATATTGAAGGTGCTTTTAATAACGTCAGATCCTCACCTATCTGTCAATCCCTCTCTCGGTTGGGTGTGGATCGATCTATTGTAAGTTTTGTAAAGAACTTACTATCTGAACGGACTATTGTATCTTCACTGGGTGATACAACAATCTGTAAAAAAGCCATCAGGGGCACCCCTCAAGGAGGGGTGTTGTCCCCTATTCTTTGGAATATGGCAATAAATGAACTATTGGTTAAACTTGACTCATTAGGTTTTAAGGACGGTTGCTTACGCTGACGATGTTGCCAGTAGCGGTAACTGGAATGCATCTTGAGACTCTGTCTCAAAGATTAGAAGAAGCGCTTAAGATAATAAGCTCATGGAGGGCTTAAGATAATAAGCTCATGGAGTGTTACATGCGGTCACGAACAAATACAAAATTCCTCAATTCCCCCTTCCACGTCACAATGGCGAGGTTCTCACGTTGTCGGATAGCGCTAAATACTTAGGTGTTATTCTCCATAGAAAATTGTATTGGAGCTTGAATATCATCTCCAGATCTTCTAAAGCCATCACGGCGTTGTACGTTTGTAGAAAGGCTATTGGCCTGCATTGGCTATATGAGGCTGTGATTAAGCCGATAATGATGTATGGTGTAATTGTCTGGTGGTATGCACTGGACAAAACATCTAACAGAAACATTCTCACAAAAGTTATGAGACAATCTGCTCTTCTTATAACAAGTGTACTTAGGACTACGCCCAGTAAAGCGTTGTTTGCCATGCTGAACTGGCTGCCTGTGGACATTCTTGCTAAACGATTGGCAATGAATACTGCAGCCAGATTAAGTATTACAAATAGATGGAACTTTGGTTCCAAAGGTCATGCAAAGATTGTAGATCTTCTACCAAACCTACATCATGCTACCGACTACCAAATTCCGGAACCGTGCATTTCAAGGAACTTCCGGTATAGTTTAATCTGTAATTATAATGAATTGACACCTGATAGCGTTGAAAAGCTTAAATGTGTATATAGATGGCTCAAAAACAATTAAAGGTGTTGGCGGGGGTATATTCATTGAAGAATTCGGGACGAAAATTTCCGACTCAATGACGAATGTACTATTTTACAGGCTGAAATCTCAGCTATAAAGAAGGCATCTAATTGGCTTAGGTACTATCGGATATTCAAAAGGGATATCAGAATCTATACTGACAGTCAAGCCGCCAAAAAATCCCTGATAGGTGTGTATTCTACATCAAAACTTGTCCAAGAATGACGGGCCCTATATACATTCTGTTATAGGGCTAAACAGAATGTATCTTAGCGCTCTGTTATCGGTTCTTACTGGTCATTCAAAGTTCGGAAACCATGCTAGACGTATCGGTATTCCATATAATGAATTTTGTAGGAGCTGTCAAAATGAGGAGGAGGAATCAATTACCCATCTTCTGTGTAACTGTCCGGCCCTGTAATCGTTCCGGCATCAGGCGCTGGGCTCGTCTCACTTCTCTGATCTACAGATGTTCAACCTGGGTGTATACTAGCATTCTTGAAATTATCAAAGCGGGTGTGTAACTAATTACACACTATAATCTTTTGTTTCTTGAAACATAGTCTTGGCCTTATCTTTATGCGCTATTATTATCTCTATTTTTATTATATGTATCTTCACTACAGTCCATAACACTATTTTTCCCTCCAAATATTTTCTCCCTAATCTTCATCTCTTTACAGACGTTACAAAGGGACCTTAAAGGACCCAAGTAAATACTTACTCTTGTCAGTAAGCAGTCTGCATAACCCAACCTAACCTACGGGACTGGCTCCTCTATCATGCTCCAAGGCAACTGAATACACCACCCCAGTCACCAGATCTTAATCCAATCGAGCACGTTTGGGATGCTTTGGGGAGATTAGTACGAAAGTATGACATCAGGAGTCGAGAAACTCTTAAAACCGACCTGATTCGTGCTTGGGCTGAAATTACATCTGATATTACTGAAAAGTCCATAATTTTGGATTTCCCTTAGTAGTTGTTGGGCCAGTGTCTATGAAAATAGTATAAAATTTTTAATTCGGAATTTGATTTATTTAATTCTTGGTTATTTTTCGAAAAAATAGCGTCTCGCTATTTTCAATTCAATATTTAATTTTATCTTAATCGAAAGTTAATTTTTTTATCAATTTAAAATTCAAAACTAATAGATATTCAACTATAAATCCGATAATTATTTTATTTCAAAACATAAAATCCATTTTAAGAGAAACTTATTATTTTTTTAAATTTATAAATAATAATGAAGTATATCTTCACATTTATACTAATTTTAATAAACAACTATCATCTGTTTAAAAATGAATTAATAAAAATTTGAAATTTTGTTTCAGTTCCAAATCCAAATATTAAAACAGAACCTAAATAAATACACAATTTTTATATACAAGAAATTTAAATAATGATATGTAAAATTTACACTTTATTTTTTCCGACAAAAAAATTATTTACTTTAATTTTAGATTTTATACAGAAAAATTTAAAGTGCAATATTTGTGTTTTATTGTTATTTTGTAGCATTGTAGATGAACAGAATGAATTTTAAAAAAATTTCTATATTCAATAAACATTTACAAATTCAAAACCCAAAACTTTATTAAAAAATACTTGTTTTTAGAATTTCTTTCCTATATATCCTTAGTTTTTAGAATTTCTTTCCTATATATCCTTATATACTCAAATTATAGAACAATGGGAACTTTGGCATTATCCTAACAAAAACGGTCAGAACTTGTCAGTAACTCAGAATATAGTTGGTTATATTTCACTTTGTATTATTGCTTGACATCGGAGATGCATTGAAACAGTAATTTAGTAAAAAATTTCATTCGAAAAATTAAGCTATTCCCTTATAACAGCATCCTAAACACCTGGAAGAAGTCCATATCTTCGAACTACAGTGTTTTATAGATTTTCTATTGGGTTGAGATATGTTAAATAGGCAGGACACTTCTCAACTCAGAAGTTGGCTTTTAGAGCATTGTAGTTTTTAAATCTTCAATCTACGTGCCTAGTTTCCATAGCGGAGGAATACTTTATGTATTTTTAATGAATCTCTACCATATACCGCACATTGTATCTTTTTATACGCTACACCACTTTAGTAGGAAGGGTATATTGGGTTTGTGCTGATGTTTGTAACACACAAAAATATTCGTCCTATAAAGTATACCAATAGGCTTAGAATCGTTTTCTAAGTCGATTTAGCTATGTCCGTCCGTCCGTCTGGCCGACTGACTGGCTGTCCATGTAAACCTTGTACGCAAGATATTTTTGGATAAAATTTGGCATACCAAAATTAATAAAATCGGTCGATTATTTCACCTAGCCCCCATACAACAGAAGGTTTTCTGAGCTCATAATTATGACAAATTTACCTGTATATCGATAAAAAGCGGCACAACTAAGTTTTATATAAGCCTTGATGACCTTGCCAAATTTCGTAAAGATCGGGCCTCATTGACAATACCTCCCATACAAAGTCCCCTTCTGAAAATTACTTAAATGTCCAAAATTAACTTATATAACAAATGTCTCAATGAAATTCAGCACAAATAAATATTATATAAATATAAATATATTCATAAAACTTTACCGGGCTTGGTCCATATTTTCCCCTAGCCCCCATCATTCATAAAATGCTCAAATGTATCGCAACAATGAATAATCACATTAAATATTCACAACGGGTGTAGGGTATCATATGCTGGGTCACACCCGACTATACTTTCATACTTCTTATAATTAAATTCGAGCAACACCCAGAAAAATAGTTCTATGCCATAAATTTGCCACCGCTGAACTTAATATTTTTCAGGCCCAGTATCTCTCCTCTTTGGCCATCTTATAAATGCCCTAAAACTAAATTTAAACACGTCTAAAAATGGACATTATTAGACGAGTAGAACTATTCTTTCTAAAACTAAGAGGTTTTCTCGCAGGATGACTGCAACCAAGATAAGTCCCATTTTCAATATGACTAACCATAGGAGTACTAATTTCTAACATTATATTAATAACTGCCCTAGATGAGTAATTTTTCGAATTCTATGTCATCAAATTCTCCTGTATTACAGCAGTCTTACGAGGACTTTAACCTATATGTTTTGTTTTCACTGTATAACAAAAATATATATGCAAAATAATTGTGTAAAAGCATTTTGGTTTACTGTAATTTCAAGGTATTTTTTATTTTTATATTCTTTTGTTTTTAAGCTAAATAATTTTTTATGTCATTAATAAATAAAAATGGGGGTATATTTACTTTGAAAAGAAAAAGACCTATATGTAACAAATTAGTGGAACGAAATGTAATGCGTAGTGATCCTCGTAGGACACATATTATATATATACATATATGAGCAAAATCAAAAATGTTCAAGAATTTGATAAAATGTTTTTACAATAAAATTTTTCCTCTGACAAGAACCATATTTAGTGGATTGATTATTAATTACACATGGCAACGTTAATTATTTTCAGTAACGCGCGCAAAATGTTATCGCAAATTTCCTTCCTGTTTCACAATATTGAAAAATTTTCTTTCTTATAAATATATTGAAAACTAAAACAAAATTTATAATTTATTTGTTGTTTTCAATATATTTGTAAGAATGAAAATGTTCTTTCGCATTTAGAGAAATTTCTTTTGAAACTTAGAATTTCAAAATTTTGTAAAAAATCAAAGAATCCTAAAATTATAGTTGTTTTGCAATGCATTGAAAATATAGGCATCTGAAATAGCTTTCTTGTATATTTTTATATCGAATTAAAGTACAATATTAATATTTTTATTATTTTTGCAAAAAAATTTTTACGCCGCATTTGAAAACATAATTACAATGCACCAAAGATACAAACCGAAACGGCTCAAATCGGCGGCGACTGCCCATCGGTAATATTTTAAAAGCCGCGCCGCCGCCGACTTCTTTCGGCTCATAAGCTAAGCCGGCTTAAAAGTATCCGCTGATTAAAATTGGAATCACGCATGTATTTAAGAAAATAATTTCATCAGAAATAATTAGAACGGAGTTGCCACTATTTTAAATTCTTATGGCAAATTAAGAAAGAGTGAAAACTACTATAAATGTCCATTTTCTGTAGAAAAAAAACTAATATAGAGACAGATTTCTATATAACAGACTATTACACAATATAATAAACGCTTATAAGGTCGATTTCTGAAGAATAAGTTAAACAATAAAGTAAGGATTACTCAATTATTGCTTTGCAGTCAATATTTTGAGAAGCACTCAAATCATTTTGAATAAAGTGACTTACTAAAATTTATGAATGAATGATACGTATTATGATTGAAGTGTGTAAGTGAATAGTAATATTAGATTTTAAGTAATGAGCGTACTTTAGAAAGTCTCTTAAATTAACTTTGTAAAATTAGTATATAAGAACGAAGAAAATAAAGAAATGGATCTGGATGGAAAGATCAAAAGAACTAAACTTGATTTTTTTAAAGCTATTTCTTTAACATGGCAATCCTGCCAAACTTAAAAGTAGTGCAGAAATTTTGCACCTTTTTTTTAAAAAAAGGAGGAGTGCTTTTTAGTAACCAAAAAAATAAAAATAAATAAAAAACTATAGGTAAATGGCTACTTAGGTGTATTTCTTCGGATTTGATGTATACATCGTCCTTTCAAACTTACTAACTAACTAATTCTTTTAAATTAATCAAGAAATATTTTAAAAATTTCTTTTTGATTTCTTGATTTATTCTGATACAAAGTTGCAGAAATTTTCTCTTTTTTAAGAAATATGCTACATATATACATTACAAACGTAGTAAAACTTATAATAGCATTTACAATGAACTAAATAGAACATACCAGAAGGACGATAATCTCGAATGTTTCGTAAAGAAGCTAGTTTATTATACGACACAGATGATAGAATTAGATGTGGAAAAGGACGGCGAATAATTTAGAAATAGTATCGAACAATCGAAATAACAATAAAAATAGGGATAACAACTACAATAAGTCTAACAATAACAGGAACAACAATTACAATAAAAACAACAATAACAGAAATAACAGTTATAGTTTTATTTATTTTTTTTTTTTTTTTGGTTACTAAAAAGCACTCCTTTTTTTAAAAAAAAAGGTGCAAAATTTCTGCACTACTTTTAAGTTTGGCAGGATTGCCATGTTAAAGAAATAGCTTTAAAAAAAATCAAGTTTAGTTCTTTTGATCTTTCCATCCAGATCCATTTCTTTATTTTCTTCGTTCTTATATACTAATTTTACAAAGTTAATTTAAGAGACTTTCTAAAGTACGCTCATTACTTAAAATCTAATATTACTATTCACTTACACACTTCAATCATAATACGTATCATTCATTCATAAATTTTAGTAAGTCACTTTATTCAAAATGATTTGAGTGCTTCTCAAAATATTGACTGCAAAGCAATAATTGAGTAATCCTTACTTTATTGTTTAACTTATTCTTCAGAAATCGACCTTATAAGCGTTTATTATATTGTGTAATAGTCTGTTATATAGAAATCTGTCTCTATATTAGTTTTTTTTCTACAGAAAATGGACATTTATAGTAGTTTTCACTCTTTCTTAATTTGCCATAAGAATTTAAAATAGTGGCAACTCCGTTCTAATTGGTGAAATTATTTTCTTAAATACATGCGTGATTCCAATTTTAATCAGCGGATACTTTTAAGCCGGCTTAGCTTATGAGCCGAAAGAAGTCGGCGGCGGCGCGGCTTTTAAAATATTACCGACGGGCAGTCGCCGCCGATTTGAGCCGTTTCGGTTTGTATCTTTGGTGCATTGTAATTATGTTTTCAAATGCGGCGTAAAATTTTTTTTGCAAAAATAATAAAAATATTAATATTGTACTTTAATTCGATATAAAAATATACAAGAAAGCTATTTCAGATGCCTATATTTTCAATGCATTGCAAAACAACTATAATTTTAGGATTCTTTGATTTTTTACAAAATTTTGAAATTCTAAGTTTCAAAAGAAATTTCTCTAAATGCGAAAGAACATTTTCATTCTTACAAATATATTGAAAACAACAAATAAATTATAAATTTTGTTTTAGTTTTCAATATATTTATAAGAAAGAAAATTTTTCAATATTGTGAAACAGGAAGGAAATTTGCGATAACATTTTGCGCGCGTTACTGAAAATAATTAACGTTGCCATGTGTAATTAATAATCAATCCACTAAATATGGTTCTTGTCAGAGGAAAAATTTTATTGTAAAAACATTTTATCAAATTCTTGAACATTTTTGATTTTGCTCATATATGTATATATAATATGTGTCCTACGAGGATCACTACGCATTACATTTCGTTCCACTAATTTGTTACATATAGGTCTTTTTCTTTTCAAAGTAAATATACCCCCATTTTTATTTATTAATGACATAAAAAATTATTTAGCTTAAAAACAAAAGAATATAAAAATAAAAAATACCTTGAAATTACAGTAAACCAAAATGCTTTTACACAATTATTTTGCATATATATTTTTGTTATACAGTGAAAACAAAACATATAGGTTAAAGTCCTCGTAAGACTGCTGTAATACAGGAGAATTTGATGACATAGAATTCGAAAAATTACTCATCTAGGGCAGTTATTAATATAATGTTAGAAATTAGTACTCCTATGGTTAGTCATATTGAAAATGGGACTTATCTTGGTTGCAGTCATCCTGCGAGAAAACCTCTTAGTTTTAGAAAGAATAGTTCTACTCGTCTAATAATGTCCATTTTTAGACGTGTTTAAATTTAGTTTTAGGGCATTTATAAGATGGCCAAAGAGGAGAGATACTGGGCCTGAAAAATATTAAGTTCAGCGGTGGCAAATTTATGGCATAGAACTATTTTTCTGGGTGTTGCTCGAATTTAATTATAAGAAGTATGAAAGTATAGTCGGGTGTGACCCAGCATATGATACCCTACACCCGTTGTGAATATTTAATGTGATTATTCATTGTTGCGATACATTTGAGCATTTTATGAATGATGGGGGCTAGGGGAAAATATGGACCAAGCCCGGTAAAGTTTTATGAATATATTTATATTTATATAATATTTATTTGTGCTGAATTTCATTGAGACATTTGTTATATAAGTTAATTTTGGACATTTAAGTAATTTTCAGAAGGGGACTTTGTATGGGAGGTATTGTCAATGAGGCCCGATCTTTACGAAATTTGGCAAGGTCATCAAGGCTTATATAAAACTTAGTTGTGCCGCTTTTTATCGATATACAGGTAAATTTGTCATAATTATGAGCTCAGAAAACCTTCTGTTGTATGGGGGCTAGGTGAAATAATCGACCGATTTTATTAATTTTGGTATGCCAAATTTTATCCAAAAATATCTTGCGTACAAGGTTTACATGGACAGCCAGTCAGTCGGCCAGACGGACGGACGGACATAGCTAAATCGACTTAGAAAACGATTCTAAGCCTATTGGTATACTTTATAGGACGAATATTTTTGTGTGTTACAAACATCAGCACAAACCCAATATACCCTTCCTACTAAAGTGGTGTAGCGTATAAAAAGATACAATGTGCGGTATATGGTAGAGATTCATTAAAAATACATAAAGTATTCCTCCGCTATGGAAACTAGGCACGTAGATTGAAGATTTAAAAACTACAATGCTCTAAAAGCCAACTTCTGAGTTGAGAAGTGTCCTGCCTATTTAACATATCTCAACCCAATAGAAAATCTATAAAACACTGTAGTTCGAAGATATGGACTTCTTCCAGGTGTTTAGGATGCTGTTATAAGGGAATAGCTTAATTTTTCGAATGAAATTTTTTACTAAATTACTGTTTCAATGCATCTCCGATGTCAAGCAATAATACAAAGTGAAATATAACCAACTATATTCTGAGTTACTGACAAGTTCTGACCGTTTTTGTTAGGATAATGCCAAAGTTCCCATTGTTCTATAATTTGAGTATATAAGGATATATAGGAAAGAAATTCTAAAAACAAGTATTTTTTAATAAAGTTTTGGGTTTTGAATTTGTAAATGTTTATTGAATATAGAATTTTTTTTAAAATTCATTCTGTTCATCTACAATGCTACAAAATAACAATAAAACACAAATATTGCACTTTAAATTTTTCTGTATAAAATCTAAAATTAAAGTAAATAATTTTTTTGTCGGAAAAAATAAAGTGTAAATTTTACATATCATTATTTAAATTTCTTGTATATAAAAATTGTGTATTTATTTAGGTTCTGTTTTAATATTTGGATTTGGAACTGAAACAAAATTTCAAATTTTTATTAATTCATTTTTAAAATTAGTATAAATGTAAAGATATACTTCATTATTATTTATAAATTTAAAAAAATAATAAGTTTCTCTTAAAATGGATTTTATGTTTTGAAATAAAATAATTATCGGATTTATAGTTGAATATCTATTAGTTTTGAATTTTAAATTGATAAAAAAATTAACTTTCGATTAAGATAAAATTAAATATTGAATTGAAAATAGCGAGACGCTATTTTTTCGAAAAATAACCAAGAATTAAATAAATCAAATTCCGAATTAAAAATTTTATACTATTTTCATAGACACTGGCCCAACAACTACTAAGGGAAAATCCAAAATTATGGACTTTTCAGTAATATCAGATGTAATTTCAGCCCAAGCACGAATCAGGTCGGTTTTAAGAGTTTCTCGACTCCTGATGTCATACTTTCGTACTAATCTCCCCAAAGCATCCCAAACGTGCTCGATTGGATTAAGATCTGGTGACTGGGGTGGTGTATTCAGTTGCCTTGGAGCATGATAGAGGAGCCAGTCCCGTAGGTTAGGTTGGGTTATGCAGACTGCTTACTGACAAGAGTAAGTATTTACTTGGGTCCTTTAAGGTCCCTTTGTAACGTCTGTAAAGAGATGAAGATTAGGGAGAAAATATTTGGAGGGAAAAATAGTGTTATGGACTGTAGTGAAGATACATATAATAAAAATAGAGATAATAATAGCGCATAAAGATAAGGCCAAGACTATGTTTCAAGAAACAAAAGATTATAGTGTGTAATTAGTTACACACCCGCTTTGATAATTTCAAGAATGCTAGTATACACCCAGGTTGAACATCTGTAGATCAGAGAAGTGAGACGAGCCCAGCGCCTGATGCCGGAACGATTACAGGGCCGGACAGTTACACAGAAGATGGGTAATTGATTCCTCCTCCTCATTTTGACAGCTCCTACAAAATTCATTATATGGAATACCGATACGTCTAGCATGGTTTCCGAACTTTGAATGACCAGTAAGAACCGATAACAGAGCGCTAAGATACATTCTGTTTAGCCCTATAACAGAATGTATATAGGGCCCGTCATTCTTGGACAAGTTTTGATGTAGAATACACACCTATCAGGGATTTTTTGGCGGCTTGACTGTCAGTATAGATTCTGATATCCCTTTTGAATATCCGATAGTACCTAAGCCAATTAGATGCCTTCTTTATAGCTGAGATTTCAGCCTGTAAAATAGTACATTCGTCATTGAGTCGGAAATTTTCGTCCCGAATTCTTCAATGAATATACCCCCGCCAACACCTTTAATTGTTTTTGAGCCATCTATATACACATTTAAGCTTTCAACGCTATCAGGTGTCAATTCATTATAATTACAGATTAAACTATACCGGAAGTTCCTTGAAATGCACGGTTCCGGAATTTGGTAGTCGGTAGCATGATGTAGGTTTGGTAGAAGATCTACAATCTTTGCATGACCTTTGGAACCAAAGTTCCATCTATTTGTAATACTTAATCTGGCTGCAGTATTCATTGCCAATCGTTTAGCAAGAATGTCCACAGGCAGCCAGTTCAGCATGGCAAACAACGCTTTACTGGGCGTAGTCCTAAGTACACTTGTTATAAGAAGAGCAGATTGTCTCATAACTTTTGTGAGAATGTTTCTGTTAGATGTTTTGTCCAGTGCATACCACCAGACAATTACACCATACATCATTATCGGCTTAATCACAGCCTCATATAGCCAATGCAGGCCAATAGCCTTTCTACAAACGTACAACGCCGTGATGGCTTTAGAAGATCTGGAGATGATATTCAAGCTCCAATACAATTTTCTATGGAGAATAACACCTAAGTATTTAGCGCTATCCGACAACGTGAGAACCTCGCCATTGTGACGTGGAAGGGGGAATTGAGGAATTTTGTATTTGTTCGTGACCGCATGTAACACTCCATGAGCTTATTATCTTAAGCCCTCCATGAGCTTATTATCTTAAGCGCTTCTTCTAATCTTTGAGACAGAGTCTCAAGATGCATTCCAGTTACCGCTACTGCAACATCGTCAGCGTAAGCAACCGTCTTAAAACCTAATGAGTCAAGTTTAACCAATAGTTCATTTATTGCCATATTCCAAAGAATAGGGGACAACACCCCTCCTTGAGGGGTGCCCCTGATGGCTTTTTTACAGATTGTTGTATCACCCAGTGAAGATACAATAGTCCGTTCAGATAGTAAGTTCTTTACAAAACTTACAATAGATCGATCCACACCCAACCGAGAGAGGGATTGACAGATAGGTGAGGATCTGACGTTATTAAAAGCACCTTCAATATCGAGAAAGGCAACCAGAGTGAAGTTTCCATAGCTCATGTATTTTTCAATATACCCAACCAGGGAATGTAAAGCCGTCTCAACAGATTTACCTTTCATGTAGGCATGCTGAGAGTTTGAAAGAAGAGATTTGTCAATAGTTATCCTGATATTGATATCAATTATTCTCTCCAGAGTTTTAAGCAAGAATGACGCCAGACTAATGGGTCTGAAATCTTTTGCCTTGGTGTGAGTTGTCTTTCCCCCTTTAGGGATAAAGATCACGTTATACTTGGTCCACTGAACAGGAATGTAAGACCAGTGTAAACAGGCCTTGTAAATACTACTTAACCAGGAAATGATATGATCAAAATTATTTTGTAGATCCGCTGAAATGATGCCATCAGGGCCAGGTGATTTATAGGTGTCAAAACTCCTTATTGCCCAGCGGATGATGTCATCATCTATTAAAATATCTGCTGTGGTATTACCAAGTTCAATACCATGCAGATTATATGCAGCTGAGTCACCAGTAGGGATACAACCGGGAAAGTGAGTATTCAAGAGGAGTTCAAGTGTCTCTT
>NC_060953.1:26771342-26825251 GCF_022045245.1 Lucilia cuprina
TTTTGAATTTTCAAACCCATTTTGACTTTCGCGGACGGCTTGAGTTGCCAAATATTGAAATTTTGCTCGAAATTTGGTCCAAAGATCGGTATATAATAATGGATTTAAAACTTTTTCAGTTCAAAATCTTCTTTAAAATTAATTTTATAGATAATTTAACATTTTTAAGATTTTTTTAATGGTTTCTTAATTTTATTTAAAAAACAAGATGTCTGATGATATACGGCCAATAAAGTGATAAAAAAAATAATTTTATCATTAAAAAACAAAGTAAAAAGTATATTTTTATACGTAAAATTTAATTTCTAATTAAAATCTAATTAATTCTAATTAAAATCAATTAAAAAAATAATGGAAAAATTCAATCTAAAAAATCGTTTTAATGGGGGTGTTAATGTTTTGATCAATGAAATTCTGAGGAATATGAATATTTTTTAAAATTTTTTCTTCAATAAATAACATACAAATTATTTGTTACTGTTTTTTAAAGACCTACCCCAGCTATAAATAAAAAAGTGTAATATCTTTAAAATTTGTCTTCTTTTGTTATGACTAGAAAAAATTTTCAGTATTTAGTAAAGTTTTGCTGATTACTGAAATTTTTTCAGTATTCAGTAAGTTTTACTGGTTACTGAAAAAAAATTCTGTATTCAGTGAATTTTACTGATTACTGCAAAAAGTGGCAATAAATTTACTGGTTACTGCAAAAAACTGCAGTATTTTACTGATTACTGAAAATGTGTTTACAGTATTCCGTACAATCTAATAATTTACTGAAAATTCTAGTTTCTACATATTTTTGAATATTATACATATTTATAATATATAATGAGATTAATTTTTCTTTAGTATCTTTTCAGCAAATAAGAACTTAGCTATGTATAAATTTATATAACACCGTTCAACACCATTTTTCACACACGAACCAAACCATATACACACGAAAGCACAAAATTTATATGGTATAACTGCGTACTCAGTTTTTTATTTTCTGATCGTTTGTCCTTTTTAAATGACTTTAAAATTTGAGGTACATACAATTTTCAAAAATTTTTATAAAATATTTTTAGCCATCCTATTATAACAATATGGGTATCAAACTAAAGAGGACAATTGCAGCATTTTTATCTCGTATTTTGTTTTATTTTTAAGAATAAAAAGATGTAAAAAATATCCTTATAAAAGTTTATCCTTTATTATCCTTGAAATTTTATACAAAATTGTTCAAAAAAAATATTCATAATAAAGACATTAGAATGGAGTAAAAAAGTCTGAAATTTGGTCTTCATAGCTCCATTTGTTTAATTTTTATAATATTTTTTAAATATCTCAATAAATTAATTAATAACCGAGTTTCTTTATCTCTATGATAAAAAGTTAAAAAAGTGGAAACTTTGAAGAATATGAAAAGATAACAATCGATTAAGGATATATTGCATTTTTTATCCTTTCATGTTAAAACTCCTTTCTTGGAAATTATATTTTCCTTTTTAATTTAACACAATTATTCCGAACTCTATAGTTATTCTAAATTCTATATATCTTTTAAAAATATCTTTGACATCCCAATAATGTTATCAAAGTAGTTTATTATAAAGTTTTTATTAAAAATACAACAGTGCGAAGGTATATCATGTGCAATTAGTAAACCATGATATACATAGATATTTAAACAAGTTAGGAAAGTATAGCCGGACTTGGCCGAGCATATCATACCCTACACCAGTTGTAAATTTCTTTCAAATGTGATTTATTTTAGCAAATAAAATATTTATGTTGAATTTTATTTCAATTGCGACATATTTTCTGAATGTGGGCTGGAGTCAAATAGAGATTAAAGGACTGCACAAGACAACAATAATGCGACAATTTGTTAAACAAATATCGTGTGCGTTGTCATAAGCAGGCCTTTAATACGTATATTATAAAATTAAGAGGAGAGATTTATGTCTACATATATAAATGTTTTTTTATGTAGCTTTTCATCGTGATATTAATGTTTATATTAATTATATTATATTTTACATTTATATTAATATTGCGCTTATCATATTATCCTGAAGTGGATTTTAGATTTCAGAACATGCATGTTTTAATCACTAAATCGTCATAATTATACGAAATAAAATTTTATATATTTTAAGACATATTATCTCAACCACCGGTTATGTTTAATTGGTAGATATTTTGTCTGAAAACTGTCAATTTAACGTTAGGATAAAAAATTAACAGACATTGGGATAATTGGTATATATAATTAATTAAATTAAACAAAATATTCTCAACAAAAATTTTTTAATTTGAATACATCTTAACTTTTAATTTTTTTACAAAGAACTAATAAAGATAAAGACATGAAATTTGGGAGTCTGCAACTCCATATTTGTAAATATAACATATATTTTTTTCTAAAAAAACTGACTATAGAAAATAAGGATATTAAAGGATTAAAATTTAAAAGGACATTTTTTTTATTCTAACATTTTAAAACTATTTTATTTGTAAAAATACTGTTATTCTCCTCTTTCAATCGATACCTATATTGACCTACTAGACCAAACCAAATTTAAGCTAAATATAATTATACTTACTCTTCCTTTTAAACTTTAAAGTCCTTTTAAAGGAAGAAACGATCAGAAAATAAAAAACCAAAAATGTAGTTTAACTATATCAAGTATGTAGTTTCCAACGTATAGGATCTTGCTCATGTGTGCAACAATTTTTCCCAATTTGTTGTACGGTGTAATGTTTATGTATAAACTATGTTGCAAAATATTTAAAGAAATCTCTTAAACTATAAATTCAAATGTAATAATTTTTTTCAAAAATTGTAAATCCGATTTTTTGCAACTATGTCGGCTTGAGAGTTCTACTAATACATTCTTAGAGTTAGGTACCGACTGACAGTAGACTTAGGTACTTTTTGACAGCGTTTCACTTCTTATTTATTCTTTGACTATAACATTGTATATACAATAAAAAAAATATAATTTTACTATGAGCCACGCACAACAACACCTAAATCACCCCACACAAACCACCTTTCCCGCCCACCGAAATATAAAACACAATTTAATACAATTTCATCAGTTAGTATAATAACTTTTTTTATTTGAACTGTTTATCTTAAACATAGTACAATTAATTCTTACAACCTACTTATATAGTTAATTCCTAACACTACTTATTTTCTATAAAATAATCTGTCATAACGGTATACATATCCATAAGGTAATATAAGTCCTTTAAATCTTCCTCGTTTTGAGATGATAGAGTTTCATAACAAATCCATCTTTTTCGCATAGTTGAAAGAACAGGATCAGAAGATAGAAGTAAACTATTAAAAATATCTTCATTCTGTGATTGCCTGGAGCATTTTCTTAAGCTGAAAAGTTGAACATGCTTAAAATCTCAATTCCTCGCTTCCTGGGCTTCTTCTGTTAACTTTCCAAGTGGAAGAATATTCGATTCAATTATTATTTGACCATGACACAATACTTTGTGTACTGTTGGTGTTAGTTCCCTCCATGGATACAGAGATACAAGTAATTTAGAAATTTCAGATGTATATTCTCCAAATCGATTTCCATTAATTTTATGTTTACTATTCAGTGCCATTAAAATAGTGTTAACTCTTCGAAGCAACTCCTTGTCGATTCCAGTTATTTTTGAAGTAATGAAAGTAAACATGCTTGGGCATACTACTTATCTCTTATAATATCCGAGTTATAGGCATTTAAAAATTGAGTGATACAAAATTTACCATACCTTGGTCCGCCTTTTTTTGAATACCGGGCGTAATTTTAGACCAAATGGACTCAACTTGTTAGTTAGACAACAAAATTTCCAATAATATACAAAAAATTTCAGATCAATATAATTTACAGATCCAAAAATATACGTTTTTTAATTTAAAAATTCAAAAAATTTTAGATTTTTACCGTTTTTTTGCCCAAAATGTGTCTTAACTCTTTTATTAATAAAATAAAATTTTCTTTAAGAACATATAACAATTTTATAGTTTTCTAAAAGGTATCTTTACGCAGAACGCTTTGGCGTAAAAAACTTGTCCTATTTTTTGAAAATGTTGCCACTGCGTCCTTCCGAATATGACCTATTTTTTATCAAAACTTCAAATTTGGGCGACATGTTCTAAAATCCCAAAGCTGGGATCAGAAAACTGAAAGCAGTTTTGGAAACCTCAATATGTTTTCCATTTACTCCAAAAGTATTTTCCCAGCCCTGAAAGATATGTGGACCCTATGGGCAAAAATGTAAAAATCCCATTTTTGGGATTTTCATTCCTATTTTTGGGAATTGCGGGATGCCCTTTGACCTTTTTAATTTTTTTTTTTTGCATTTTCTTATTTGAAATGACAAATTTAACAAGCGTTGAAGATTTCATTGAGTTTTGTTCATAAATAAAGATTTTGTCATATATTACATATTTGTTAAATTTCTAAAACTATGATTTATATCAAAATTTTAATAGGGTCGCAAATAGCTACAACAATTTAGTCCATATTTATCCCTTAATTTCTTTTTTTAGTTAGATATGGAAATTCTCGACCCTTTACAAAAAATTTCAAGCCAATATCTCAATTACATTCAAAAATATGTTCATTTAAACCTGAGTCCTTTAATTTCATCTTTTTCATATTTTAGTATTAAGTATGACAGAACATACATTTGGTGTTGAATAAAATATTTGGTCAATTTTTAAAAATTATTTAGTTAATTATTTTATTAAAGACTATAACATTGTATATACAATAAAAAAATATAATTTTATTATGAGCCACGCACAACAACACCTAAATCACCCCACACAAACCACCTTTCCCGCCCACCGAAATATAAAACACAATTTAATACAATTTCATCAGTTAGTATAATAGCTTTTTTTATTTGAACTGTTTATCTTAAACATAATACAATTAATTCTTACAACCTACTTATATAGTTAATTCCTAACACTACTTATTTTCTATAAAATAATCTGTCATAACGGTATATATATATCCATAAGGTAATATAAGTCCTATAAATCTTCCTTTTGCCCATAGGGTCCACATTTCTTTCAGGGCTGGGAAAATACTTTTGGAGTAAATGGAAAACATATTGAGGTTTCCAAAACTGCTTTCAGTTTTCTGATCCCAGCTTTGGGATTTTAGAACATGTCGCCCAAAGTTGAAGTTTTGATAAAAAATAGGTCATATTCGGAAGGACGCAGTGGCAACATTTTCAAAAAATAGGACAAGTTTTTTACGCCAAAGCGTTCTGCGTAAAGATACCTTTTAGAAAACTATAAAATTGTTATATGTTCTTAAAGAAAATTTTATTTTATTAATAAAAGAGTTAAGACACATTTTGGGCAAAAAAACGGCAAAAATCTAAAAATTTTTTGAATTTTTAAATTAAAAAACGTATATTTTTGGATCTGTACATGATATTGAAATTTTTTGTATATTATTGGAAATTTTGTTGTCTAACTAACGCCCGGTATTCAAAAAAAGGCGGACCAAGGTATGGTAAATTTTGTATCACTAAATTTTTAAATACCTATAACTCGGATATTATAAGAGATAAGTAGTATGTCCAAGCATGTTTTTTCAAGATCTCGTCGAGCGCTTTTTTGGGTGAAAAACAAAAAAATGGCACGAGTTTAAAAATTTTACATGTCGTAGGTACCCTACTTTGAGCCGCCACAGCTCCGTCCCTGGGGCATCTGCGGGGTTCATCTTCAAAACTTAAACTCGCTCACGCCAAATTTTATCCCGATCGGATCAGCCGTTTAGAAATGCCAGATTTATTTCCAAAAAATTTCCATTCTGCCCCACTGTGTGCTAATGAAATCGTCAATTAATTAATCGATATAATTAACTACTCCCATGTATGGTTCCAAGCAACCTAAGGTCTGTTTAGAGGTCTAAATTTAAACATAGTGTTCCTCCTAGTTCGTATATAGATTTTGAAAAAGATAAATCAGGAGTCCAATAGTTTTCCTTGGATACAAGTCGCCTCCTTTTGGCAGTTAAGGGAATTGAAAGAGCACTCAGTGCGTTTTTTCTAATAATTCCTTGGATCATTTCATCTATTACTCTATTTTATATTTTTTAATGTTATTGATTAAACATTTCATAATTATATTTTATTGATTTACACTTGTTTTAGAAATCTAAACTAATTTTTTATATCGAAATTTCCTCATTATTATCCATTAAACATTTTAAGGCAAATAACATCACATTTTCACCTAATGAGGATATGATTTTTGCAAATCGCAATTGAAAAATACTTAACACTCTTCCTTTTAACAATAAAACAATAAATTCCAAAAATAATTAAAAAATAATTTGAAAACCCCAATGAAATTAAAGGAAACTAATAGAGTTTCCAAGAACTTTAACATAGGTACCTGTAAACATTTTGGGTAACAAATTGGCGGACTACCAATGAAGGGAACGGTACCACCCATATGAATAAAATACAAAAAATGTTTTATCTTGGAAACTAATAGAACTAGATTCCTCAAATTTTGAACTAAGGACTTTCATATTCATAAGAATATGGGGTGGCTTGGAACCCTCTTATGAATTAAATAGAAAAAATAGTGATACTATAAAAAGCTAGATTCTTCCAATTTTACATGAAGAACTTTATTAATGTGATCATTTAGAGAAAAATGGGGGATTGATTAATTAAATGCAATATTATTCTCATTTTTCATAGCTTACATTAAAATCCTTATTGATATTCGGAAAAATTTGCGAACTGGCAATAATTTGCGTGTCACTTTCCATGTGTAAGTTTTTTTTATTTATATTGCTTTTAGGGTACCAAAGCACACTGGGTACAGCTAGTGTTTTCATATTTATAAGTTAACTAGTTTTACCAATAGTTGCTACCCTAAAAGAAGTGTAAATAAAAAAACACTACGATATTGTAGATTATATCTATTATAGTTTTCCAGGCATAATTTTTTTTACATGTCGCTCAAATTATTGGGACTTCTCCAATTTCTCCAAACGTTAATTTAATATTAATATAAACTATAAAATATTTTAACCGTTATATCAAAACCTACATATCCGGGTATGTTTTTAATTTTTGAAGTATCTCGAGATCTGTATATCGTATCGGCTTGAACCAAAGAATAAATAAGAAGTGAAACGCTGTCAAAAAGTACCTAAGTCTACTGTCAGTCGATACCTAACTCTAAGAATGTATTAGTAGAATTCTCAAGCCAACATAGTTGCAAAAAATCGGATTTAAAAATTAAAAAAAAAATATTTTATTTGAATTTATATTTTAGAAAGTTTCTTTAAATATTTTGCAACATAATTTATCTATAAACATTATATATGAACGTATCTTTACTTTTTAATCTGCAATATTGAAATAATAATAAAGTTAGTTGAAATATTTTTTTCTTGTACCATACGAAAATTTACAACATTGTTCTTTTTTCGTTTTAATTTCAACAACAAAAATTAAATGTCAAAAAAATAAAAAATATTTTTTTCGTTAGTAAAAAATTAAATCTTTTCGGGCTATTAAATATATTTAAAGTGTGCAAAAAAATAATAAAATATAACGTTAAGTGATAAAAAATATTTTCAAGTTCTATAAGCCACGAATTTTCGCGACAAAGTTTTGAAGTTTGGAGAGAGAGTAAGTTTCTTACATATGTGTTGGAGATACACAAAACTCGTCTGTGAGAAGAGCGTAACGTTGTTGTTGTAAAAAAATGACAGCGTTTCACTTCTTAGTGTTCAGTGGCAATTATACTAGCTGATGATATTGTATTAAATTGTGTTTTATATTTCGGTGGGCGGGAAAGGTGGTTTGTGTGGGGTGATTTAGGTGTTGTTGTGCGTGACTCATAATAAAATTTTAATTTTTTTATTGTATATACAATGTTATAGTCTTTTATAAAATAATTAACAAATAATTTTTTAAAATTATCCAAATATTTTATTCAACACCAAATGTATGTTCTGTCATACTTAATACTAAAAAATGAAATTAAAGGATACATGTTTAAATGAACATATTTCTGAATGTAATTGAGATATTGGTTTGAAAATTTTTGTAAAGAATCTAGAATTTACATATCTAACTAAAATATCTAACTAAATTGTTGTAGCTATCTGCGACCCTATTAAAATTTTGATATAAATCATAGTTTTAGAAATTAAACAAATATGTAATAAGGAGTGAGATCGAAAAATTCTTAACATACATATATGTTTATAAAAAAGAAACCACTAAACTTACAGCTTTATTTTTTTTATTTGATTCAAATTATTATTACAATTTACAAAAAAACATATTTTTATAGTTTTAATCACTAGTGATGAAATTTTGAACCCTTTTCGGAAACCCTTACATTAACGTTTTTATAGTGCTTTCTGTCACTTTGCTCGAACATGTAGTCCATCTCCGTTTAAAATCTACCACACTTTTGGACACCTTTTTTGTACTCTTCAATTCTATTTTAACAAGAGCCCAATATCTCTCCACTGGCCTTAGCTCCGGGCAGTTTGGAGGATTTGCCTCTTTTGGTACAAATACCACATTATTGTTCTTGTACCACTCAAGGGCTTGTTTACCATAGTGACAGGATGCCAAGTCAGGCCAAAAATAAGTGGACACATTATGAAGTCTTATGAATGGAAGCAGCCTTTTTTGTAAACATTCCTTGATGTAAATTTCGGTATTTATAGAGCCCGTTGTAACAAATGATTGGCTTCTTTTGCCGCAACTGCATATTGCTTGCCATACCAAGAACTTTCTGGGAAATTTTGTCTGCTTTTGGGTCCTAAACTTTTCTTCAACATTCCCTCGAGCATCAGCAACATAAAACTTTTGACCTGGAAGTTGCGAAAAATCTGCCAGAAACATACGTTTCGTTTATCCATTATGCAGCAAGAATATTTTTTATAAAACTTGACTTCAATTTCCGTGCTCTGTTTTGGCCTCTAAATTTTTAGCAGCGTTCCTGTCAGGAACTTTTTGAGCCTTGTTTGTTTTTAAACCTGCATTTGCTTTAACTTTCGTACCAAATAGTCCGAGCACTGAGCTAACCCAGCTGCTTTCCTACCGGATGTGTTGGGAGCTCTTTTAAAAATGCGTTCTATTTTTTTTGGCTTTAGAAACATCATGTGGACCATTCCTTCTACCTGAACCAGGTTTTCTATCAACTGACAAGTTCTCCCGGTACTGTTTAATAACATTGGAAACAGTTTGACGGCAGACCTTGTATGTTTGGCCAACTTTTTGTAAGACCAAGTTGGGTTTAGTTGAAAATATTTAATAATTTCAGTACGCACTTTTTTCTGGTCACTCATTTTAATCAGATTAACAAAAAAATTAATATAATTGACATTAGACATAATAACTAACATGTTTTTCAAAGGTAACTTGATCAAAAAAATCAAATAATACTTTGGTTGAAAAATGTAATGAAAAACGTGTGTTAAGAATTTTTCGATCTCACTCCTTAATTTAGAAATTTCAGATGTATAATCCTCAAATCGATTTCAATTAATTTTATGTTTACTATTCAGTGCCATTAAAATAGTGTTAACTCTTCGAAGCAACTCCTTGTCGATTCCAGTTATTTTTGAAGTAATTTCAAAATCACGAAAAAACCTTCTTGCCGTATTACTGTCATTTGTACTACCGCAACTTGGAAGTGGTTTGTCGATGTTTAATCTCATCTGAACTTTAAATTCTTCTTGGATTCTGCTTTTTTCCGCAGCTCTCAGTTCTTTCAATTCTTCATTATTTTTTGTTGATTTAGTAAGATTCTCTGGCACACTTCTATATTTGAGGTCGTATGCTATGTGTAAAAAGTAATCCAAAAATCGTATTCTGGCATGAAGTGGTGAAATTCCGAAAGACAGGACTTCTTCATTAATACTTCTGCTTTTGTTTATATTTGAGAATTGCGACATTTTCTCATTACATATTGAGCATCTCCAGAAGGAAGAAGTTTCTGTTATGGCATTGCTGACCTTTCCATCAATCATTGTTAAGCTTAGCTGATATGATACGTTAATAGAGAATTCCTTTATTTTTATGCAAATGGGCTCCAGTGCATTTATTTCATCTTTTAAATATTCCACTAAATCTTTTGTTGTTTTCTTTGACTCCTTTATATATTCAAATCCAATGGGTCTACAAAATTTTTTTGAACCCGAAGTTGTATTGATACATACATATATCTTCAAATGAATTTCCGATGCTTGACGATGATGGATTAAGGGAATATGAACGAATTCGTAATGGCACTAATGATGACATAAATACACTTTTGTAGTCTGCTAATGTCCGACTTCCACAAGCTTGTTTGTATTCTGGAAGTGCTGATAAACCGTCACATCCCCACTTACACATTAAGACAACATCACAGTTATGAATTTTCCTTAGATGGTCTTCTGAAAAGTCTGACACAATTCTTGATGCTGTTAATGATGCTTATATACCAATTCTTGTCATTTCCGATACAGGTATTCCAAAGTAAAAAATTACGAACTGTCTACCTATTAACATTTTGGACTATATTACTATAACCTGTAATTCAGTCATTGATATTTCTTATTAGGGAATGAATCGAAATTATCATTACCTGTATATTTTTACCTACATGATCATAAACGAAACAGAACGAAATGATCTGTCGAAAAAATTTAGGTAAAAAATAGTTATAAATTTCTGAAAATTTAAGCATAATAGGACCTTTCAATTATAAGGATAAGCAAACAAATAGAAAATAGGTAAATATAAGATTTAAACATGTTCTGTCATATTTAATACTAAATTATGAAAAATATGAAATTAAAGGATACAGGTTTAAATGAACATATTTTTGAATGTAATTGAGATATTGGCTTGAAAATTTTTGTAAAGAATCGAGAATTTCCATATCTAACTAAAAAATGATATTAAGGGATAAATATGGACTAAATTGTTGTAGCTATCTGCGACCCTATTAAAATTTTGATATAAATCATAGTTTTAGAAATTAAACAAATATGTAATATATGACAAAATCTTTATTTATGAACAAAACTCAATGAAATTTTTCAACGCTTGTGAAATTTGTCATTTCAAATAAGAAAAAAATTGAAAAGGTCAAAGTGCATCCCGCAATTCCCAAAAATAGGAATAAAAATCCCAAAAATGGGATTTTTTACATTTTTGCCCATAGGGTCCACATTTCTTTCAGGGCTGGGAAAATACTTTTGGAGTAAATACAAAACATATTGAGGTTTCCAAAACTCCTTTCAGTTTTCAGCTTTCAGCTTTCAGTTTTCTGATCCCAGCTTTGGGATTTTAGAACATGTCGCCCAAAGTTGAAGTTTTGATAAAAAATAGGTCATATTCGGAAGGACGCAGTGGTGGCAACATTTTCAAAAAATAGGATAGGTTGTTTACGTTTTGCGTAAAGATACCTTTTAGAAAACTATAAAATTTTTACATGTTCTTAAAGAAAATTTTATTTTATTAATACACATTTTTGGGCAAAAAAACGGCAAAAATATAAATTTTTTTGAATTTTTAAATAAAAAAACGTATATTTTTGGATCTGTTAATGATATTTGAAATTTTTTGTATATTATTGGAAATTTTGTTGTCTAACTAACAAGAAAAAATTGAGTCCATTTGGTCCAAAATTACGCCCGGTATTAAAAAAAAAGCGGACCAAGGTTTGGTAAATTTTGTGTCACTAAATTTTTAAATGCCTATAACTCGGACATTATAAGAGATAAGTATAGTATGTCCAAGCTTGTTTTTTCAAGATATCGTCGAGCGCTTTCAGAAATTATAAAAATCTTTGTGGGTGAAAAACAAAAAAATGGCAGGACTTTACAAATTTTACATGTCGTAGGTACCCTACTTTGAGCCGCCACAGCTCCGTCCCTGGGCATCTGCAGGGTTCATCTTCAAAACTTAAACTCGAATACTCTTTGGCTACGCTCACGCCAAATTTTATCCCGATAGTATCAGCCGTTTAGAAATGCCAGATTTATTTCCAAAAAATTTCGACTTACCCCTTTGTGTAGGGGTTGTTAAACAAAATTTGTTATTCTTTTCACACAGACGAGTTCTGAGAGAATTAACCACACTTGAGAGAACTAAACGCACTCACAAAACTTTAAATTGTCTTTGCGAAATTGCGAGAATATTAGCACTTAATAGTTTTTCTTATCTCTAAACTTAATATATATTATCTTTTACTCAATATGTTTTATATTTACTCCAAAAGTATTTTCCCAGCCCTGAAAGAAATGTGGACCCTGTGGGCAAAAATGAAAAAAATTCCATTTTTGGGAATTGCGGGATGCCCTTTGACCTTTTCAATTCAATGCATTTTCTTATTTGAAATGACAAATTTAACAAGCGTTGAAAATTTCATTGAGTTTTGTTCATAAATAAAGATTTTGTCTTATAAGTATTACATATTTCTTTAATTTCTAAAACTATGATTTATATCAAAATTTTAATAGGGTCGCAGATAGCTACAACAATTTAGATTCTTTACAAAAATTTTCAAACCAATATCTCAATTACATTCAGAAATATGTTCATTTAAACATGTATCCTTTAATTTCATATTTTAGTATTAAGTATGACAGAACATACATTTGGTGTTGAATAAAATATTTGGACAATTTTAAAAAATTATTTGTTAATTATTTTATAAAAGACTATAACATTGTATATACAATAAAAAAATTATAATTTTATTATGAGTCACGCACAACAACACCTAAATCACCCCACACAAACCACCTTTCCCGCCCACCGAAATATAAAACACAATTTAATACAATATCATCAGCTAGTATAATTGCCACTGAACTCTAAGAAGTGAAACGCTGTCATTTTTTTACAACAACAACGTTACGCTCTTCTCACAGACGAGTTTTGTGTAACCCCAACACATATGTAAGAAACTTACTCTCTCTCCAAACTTCAAAACTTTGTCGCGAAAATTCGTGGCTTATAGAACTTGAAAATATTTTTTATCACTTAACGTTATATTTTATTATTTTTTTGCACACTTTAAATATATTTAATAGCCCGAAAAGATTTAATTTTTTACTAACGAAAAAAATATTTTTTATTTTTTTGACATTTAATTTTTGTTGTTGAAATTAAAACGAAAAAAGAACAATGTTGTAAATTTTCGTATGGTACAAGAAAAAAATATTTCAACTAACTTTATTTTCAATATTGCAGATTAAAAAGTAAAGATACGTTCATATATAATGTTTATAGATAAACTATGTTGCAAAATATTTAAAGAAATTTTCTAAAATATAAATTCAAATAAAATATTTTTTTTTTTAATTTTTAAATCCGATTTTTTGCAACTATGTTGGCTTGAGAATTCTACTAATACATTCTTAGAGTTAGGTATCGACTGACAGTAGACTTAGGTACTTTTACCGTCATTTGTACTACCGCAACTTGGAAGTGGTTTGCCGATGTTTAATCCCATCTGAACTTTAAATTCTTCTTGGATTCTGCTTTTTTCCGCAGCTCTCAGTTCTTTTAATTCTTCATTATTTTTTGTTGATTTAGTAAGATTCTCTGGCACACTTCTATATTTGAGGTCGTATGCTATGTGTAAAAAGTAATCCAAAAATCGTATTCTGGCATGAAGTGGTGAAATTCCGAAAGACAGGACTTCTTCATTAATACTTCTGCTTTTGTTTATATTTGAGAATTGCGACTTTTTCTCATTACATATTGAGCATCTCCAGAAGGAAGAAGTTTCTGTTATGGCATTGCTGACCTTTCCATCAATAATGTTTAGCTTAGCTGATATGATACGTTAATAGAGAATTCCTTTATTTTTATGCAAATGGGCTCCAGTGCATTTATTTCATCTTTTAAATATTCCACTAAATCTTTTGTTGTTTTCTTTGACCTTTATATATTCAAATCCAATGGGTCTACAAAAAATTTTTTGAACCCGGAGTTGTATTGATCCATATATTTTCAAATGAATTTCCGATGCTTGACGATGATGGATTAAGGGAATATGAACGAATTCGTAATGGCACTAATGATGACATAAATACACTTTTGTAGCCTGCTAATGTCCGACTTCCACAAGCTTGTTTGTATTCTGGAAGTGCTGATAAACCGTCACATCCCCACTTACACATTAAGACAACATCACAGTTATGAATTTTCCTTAGTTGGTCTTCTGAAAAGTCTGACACAATTCTTGATGCTGTGTTTTCGAGCAAAGATGATATATCAATACAAGCTTCCACATCATTAACAGCAATAGGTAATGGTAGGATAGTTTGATTTTTTCCTGGATCGCCTTGTATGATGGTAATATATTGTGTCCTTTTTCATGCAGAGCTTTCCTTAAGATTTGGTACTTATTTCGACTGAGACCCAGTTCGAACATAAGCGCTATTGCTTCCTCTTCAGCAAAATTTGATTGTGATGTTGGAGTTGGTATACTTTCCACAATTAGCTTAAGTCGTTTTGGTGATGCATTAGGAAGAATAGTTGCAATATGTAGGGCATCCATAGGTTGGTTTTCCTTTTTCAGCATTTCGTTAAATGTATCAGCAATTTCCTCATTTGAGATTGAAAAAGGTTTTTGTGTGGACCCTTTTTTTACCTTGAACATAAGTCTTCGTATGACTTGCAAGGCGCTGCTGCTGGTGTGTTGTAAGAGATTTCCGTAGTAGTTTTCATCCAAATACAAAATTTTAATCGAAATTTCTTTTGATTTCCATCCACAGACTTACTTTTTACATCAAAAGTTTTAAAAAGTTTTAAATTTTTGATATGCCTGTTTTGTCTTTTTCTACTATATGTAGTTGTTATATAATTTGAAATGTCTTTAATTCTTTCTGGCCCTTTTGAAGATACACTCCATAAAACGGAACACAACTCTTCGTACTTTAATGTAATCTTTATTGTAGATTTATTAAATATGGTACTTAAAATCTGAGAAGTTTACTTATATACCAATTCTTGTCATTTCCGATACAGGTATTCCAAAGTAAAAAATTACGAACTGTCTACCTATTAACATTTAGGACTATATTACTATAACCTGTAATTCAGTCATTGATATTTCTTTTTAGTGAATGAATCGAAATTATCATTACCTGTATATTTTTACCTTCTGGATATGTATACCGATATGACAGATTATTTTATAGAAAATAAGTAGTGTTAGGAATTAACTATATAAGTAGGTTGGAAGAATTAATTGTATTATGTTTAAGATAAAAAGTTCAAATAAAAAAGCTATTATAATAACTGATTGTCCAAATATTTTATTCAACACCAAATGTATGTTCTGTCATACTTAATACTAAAATATGAAATAAAAGGATACATGTTTAAATGAACATATTTCTGAATGTAATTGAGATATTGGTTTAAAATTTTTTGTAAAGAATCGAGAATTTCCATATCTAACTAAAATATCTAACTAAATTGTTGTAGCTATCTGCGACCCTATTAAAATTTTGATATAAATCATAGTTTTAGAAATTAAACAAATATGTAATATAAGACAAAATCTTTATTTATGAACAAAACTCAATGAAATTTTCAACGCTTGTTAAATTTGTCATTTCAAATAAGAAAATGCATTGAACTAAAAAGGTCAAAGGGCATCCCGCAATTTCCAAAAATAGGAATGAAAATCCCAAAAATGGAATTTTTTACATTTTTGCTCATAGGGTCCACATTTCTTTCAGGGCTGGGAAAATACTTTTAGGGTAAATATAAAACATATTGAGGTTTCCAAAACGCAGTGGCAACATTTTTTTATGACAAGTTTTTTACACCAAAGCGTTCTGCGTAAAGGCACCTTTTAGAAAAAAATTGTTATATGTTCTTAAAGAAAATGTTAATTTTATTAATAAAAGAGTTAAGACACATTTTTGGCAAAAAAACGGCAAAAATCTAAAATTTTTGGAATTTTTAAATTAAAAAACGTATATTTTTGGATCTGTTATGATATTTGAAATTTTTTGTATATTACACCGTCCAACACCATTTTTCACAAACGAACCAAACCATATACATACGAAACGACATAATTTATATGGTATAACTGCGTACTCAGTTTTTCATTTTCTGATCGTTTATCCTTTTAAAAGTACTTTAAAATTTGAGGTGCATACAATTTTCAAAAATTTTTATAAAATATTTTAAGCCACACTATTATGGGTATCAAACTAAAGAGGACAATTGCAGTATTTTTATCTCGTATTTTGTTTTATTTTTTAAGAATAAAAAGATGTAAAAAATATCCTTATAAAAGTTTATCCTTTATTATCCTTGAAATTTTATACGAAATTGTTCAACAAAAAATATTTATAATAAAGACATTAGAATGGAGTACAAAAGTCTGAAATTTGGTCTTCATAGCTCCATTTGTTTAATTTTTATAATATTTTTTAAATATCTCAATAAATTAATTAATAAAATTTTCCCCTCTAAAAATTTCAAAGTCCTTTTTTGTTTAAATATTATGTAGAAAAATAAGAAATTTGTTATTGTGGAACCGAGTTTCTTTATCTCTATGATAAAAAGTTAAAAAAGTGGAAACTTTGAAGAATATGAAAGGATAACATTCTTGCATTTTTTTATCCTTTCATGTTAAAACTCCCTTCTTGGAAATTATATTTTCCTTTTTAATTTAACACAATTATTCCGAACTCTATAGTTATTCTAAATTCTATATATCTTTTAAAAATACCTTTGACCTCCCAATAATGTTATCAAAATAGTTCATTATATAGTTTTTATTCAAAAATACAACAGTGCGAAGGTAATCAAAAGGTATATCAAAATAAATGTTTAAACAAGTTAGGAAAGTATAGCCGGACTTGGCCGAGCATACCATACCAGTTGTAAATTTCTTTCAAATGTGATTTATTTTAGCAAATAAAATATTTATGTTGAATTTTACTTTAATTGCGACATATTGAAGAAAAACTAATTTTCTGAATGTGGGCTAGAGTCAAATAGAGATTAAAGGCATGCACAAGGCAATAATAATGCGACAATTTGTTAAACAAATATGCGCCATCATAAGCAGGCCTTTAATATGTATATTATAAAATTAAGAGGAGAGATTTATGTCTACATATATAAACGTTTTTTATGTAGCTTTTCATCGTGATAATAATGTTTATATTAATTATATTATATTTTACATTTATATTAATATTGCGTTTATCATATTATCCTGAAGTGGATTTCAGAATTCGGAACACGCATGTTTTAATCACTAAACCGTCATAATCATACGAAATAAAATTTTATATATTTTAAGACCTGTTATCTCAACCACCGGTTATGTTTAATTGGTAGATATTTTGTCTGAAAACTGTCAATTTAACGTTAGGGTAAAAAATTAACAGAAATTGAGATAATGGGGGTAGCAGGATGCACTAAGTAAGGTGGAATCGTCAGGGCAGCTGATTTTTATTTGTTTATTTAAAAAGTGCTTGTGTTATGTCAAAAATAATTTATTTATTTTTATTCTAACATAAAAATTAAATTTGCGTTTTCTAACGAAAAAATTTCAAACTAAAAATTATGAATGAAAATGCTGATAAAAGGGTTCCAAATGAAGAAATTCAGATGAACCAGCAATAAGACGTTGTCCTGCTTCGAATACAATTTAAATGTAACGATGGTTTTATAGGTAATATTGTGAAAAACGCAAAAAATTTTCTTTCCAATATTTATTATTTTTCAATTTTAGAAATTTCATGTTGACAAAACCCATACTCAAAACAACAACAAAAATATTGTGTTTGTTGTGGTTGCTGCCCAAACGCTCTCACCTTACTTATTACATCACGGGGGGTAGGTAATTGGTATAAATAATAAATTAAATTAAACAAAATATTCTCAATAAAATTTTTTTAATTTGAATACATCTTAACTTTTATTTTTTTTACAAAGAACTAATAAAGATAAAGACATGAAATTTGGGAGTCTGCAACTCCATATTTGTAAATATAACATATATTTTTTCTGAAAAAAACTGACTATAGAAAATAAGGATATTAAAGGATTAAAATTTAAAAGGATATTTTTTAGTTTTTTTTATTCTAACATTTTAAAACCATTTTATTTTTAAAAATACTGTTATTCTCTTCTTTCAATCGATACCTATATTGACCTACTAGACCAAACCGAATTTAAGCTAAATATAATTATACTTACTCTTCCTTTTAAACTTTAAAGTCCTTTTAAATGAAGAAACGATCAGAAAATAAAAAACCAAAAATGTAGTTTAACTTTATCAAGTATGTAGTTTCCAACGTATATGATCTTGCTCATGTGTGCAACATTTTTTCCCAATTTGTTGTACGGTGTTATTGGAAATTTTGTTGTCTAACTAACAAGAAAAAATTGAGTCTATTTGGTCCAAAATTACTCCCGGTATTCAAAAAAAAGCGGACCAAGGTATGGTAAATTTCATATCATTAAATTTTTAAATGCCTATAACTCGGATATTATAAGAGATAAGTAGTATGTCCAAGCATGTTTTTTTCAAGATCTCGTCGAGCGATTTCAGAAAATGGCACGAATTTAAAAATTTTACATGTCGTATGTAACCTGCTTTGAGCCGCCACAGCGCCGTCTCTGGGGCATAACTTTTAGAACATGTTAAAAAAAATAAAAATTAAAAAATGCATACCATTTATGAATTTATTCTTAAATATTAATAACTTTTGTTAATGAAAGCCGTTGATAATATTTATCCTGAAACTTTTTTCTGTAAACAATCAATATATAAAGTTTAAATCTTTATTGTTTTAAATACAATGATTGCAGTTTTAAATCTGCCAGAGTTATATTAAAATCGTCTTTTATTTTAGTTTATAAATTTGGTAAAACAAAATTATCATATAATTTAATTTTAATATTTGTAAAGTTTTTGCTTAAAGTATAAATTTCACAATTATCAAATTTAATAAGAAATTTTAAGGTCCGACCTATAAATTTTGATAGAGGAGACAAAAAAAGACACGTGTATCGGCGTTTACATCTGAATTTCATTTTAGGCGGCGTTAAAGTTTTCCTCTGGCACATTCTTATTGTTAATCGGTATAAGAAACCATATGACTGACCCTTACAATTTAGGTATAAAATGTGTTCACTAAATTTATGTAAAATATTACGGGGAATAATTTTGTAGAACATGTATGGGTCTTTTTTGTTCTTCTTTTAGAAAAAGAGCAAAAACACGATAAAAATTGTGATTTAAGGGGTTAAAATGTCCCGCAAAAATATTATCCTTTAAATTTTACAATAAGTCTATGTATACACCAAAACAGAAAATTCAACCAGAAGGTCAGAAATAATACACAACAGCATAACCCTCCGTCATGCGCATGTATCTGGCCAGATATTTTACAAATTTAACTGTGATTTTAATATATTTCTAATCTGGTTAGGGGTTTGAGTCTCTAGGTACCCTCTACAAATATTGTTAGATATCGTAATAATGTTACTAAAATGACATATTTTTCATATGTACTGAAATACATAGTGTATCTCGCCTGATACATGCGCTATGTACGTGACTATCGGAACATGTGCATGACGGAGGGCTAACTAAAAATTACTATTATCTCTATTATTTTAAATTTGGATAGTAAGTATTCATTAATGACACTTGATATAAAATTAACATTTGATTACATTTGAATAAAGTATCGAAAAATGACCTGGAATTAAATAAATTCCGAATCCGTATTAAGCATTTTAAACAATTTTCGTAACAAAATATTTAAGAAATATTTTTTCAATAAACTCTTAATGTACACAAATTATCAATTTGCCTTTTAGTGAACAAATAAAGCATTGATAATGCCAATAAGTAAGAAAGACTTCTAGTAAAACCTACTTGAAATTATAGAAAAACCCGAAATATTTTGACTAATAATTACTCAGCAGTTCCTAAGGATACTAAAAATAAAATTTTAATAGACACTAGCCCGTCAACTATAAAGAGATGGACTTCGGAGCTTACAAATGCTCAAAGAAACCATACGTATCAAAAAAGTTTTAAAGGACTTCGCCCAAATCTGAAAATCTTATTAAAATTTTATGCCAATATTAAAAAATTTCCAGGAAAGTGTAATTTTCAATATTGCATAATAGCTATTCCCACTTTTACTGTATTAAAATTAAATAAAATCTGGCAGTTATGAAGTGTTTCTCTCAATAGACTAGCAATACTGATATTGCAGTTTTAGCCTGTTTGCTGAAGGACAATTAGTGAAAAAAGGGCTGGTTTTTCAACCAACTATAAAAATTTTTACTAGAGGTCTTTCTTACTTATTGAAAGGTCAATAAGTAAGAAAGACTTCTAGTAAAACCTACTTGAAATTATAGAAAACCCCGAAATATTTTGACTAATAATCACTCAGCAGTTCCTAAGGATACTAAAAATAAAATTTTAATAGACACTGGCCCGTCAACTATAAAGAGATGGACTTCGGAGCTTACAAATGCTCAAAAAAGTTTTAAAGGACTTCGCCCAAATCTGAAAATCTTATTCAAATTTTATGCCAATATTAAACAATTTCCAAGAAAGTGTAATTTTCAATATTGCATAATAGCTATTCCCACTTTTACTGTATTAAAATTAATTAAATCTGGCAGTTATGAAGTGTTTCTCTCAATAGACTAGCAATACTGATATTGGCCTGTTTGCTGAAGGACAATTAGTGAAAAAAGGCCTGGTTTTTCAACAAACTATAAAAATATTTACTAGAGGTCTTTCTTACTTATTGAAAGGTCTTTCATACATATTGTCACTATCGATACCTTATTCATTAAAAGGCAAACTGTTAATTTGAGTACATTAAAGTTTACAAAAAAATTATTCTTTAAAACTGTTGGTGAGTGGTCTGACAAGAGGCCCAGTAAAGGGATCACTGAAATAAATTCTCGTTTTATGTTTTTGATTACAGCAAAGTCAATTAGATCGGGATTCTTATTGAGGTCTGTAGGCCAATAGGTAGGTTGGTCACTAGATATGGCATCTAGTCTGTTATGCGATATTGCTTCTAGCAATTGTCTGCCTTTGGAAGTAATGAGGCGAGAGCCCAAAATGTATGTTTTGCATTATAATCACCAGCTGCTATGAATCTTGGTCCAAGAGTTTTAAAGTAATCGAGAAACTGCTCTCGATTAATATTTTACCTAGGAGGACAATATATTGAAGATATTGTAACTCTGCTATCAGGTATATTTATAGAGGTTCCAGGCCATCTCTATAAATATACCTGATAGCAGAGTTACAATATCTTCAATATATTGTCCTTTTTGTATTCTGGCATTGGGAAATGTCTAATTTTTTTCACTAATATGGCTGTTCCACCACAGGCTCTGCCACTTGGATGTTTTGTATCGTAAGTGTAGTATCCGTTAAGTCTGAAACAATTATTCGACTTTGTAATTTACATGAATACTTTTCAGACGTCTTTTTTTTTCCAATTCTCTTTTGAGAATCTTTCAAAAAATCATGAACGTTTATACGGTGATTTTTTACATGCAACTATGCATGTCTTTTTTTGATGTTTAATTGTATAATCCTTTTTAATTACTTATTCGTAATAAAAATAAAATGAAATTTTTAACATAAAAACCATTTAATTTGATTTAAAAAAATTTAATAACACGCTATAGAATTTTTTAATGCAAATGTTAATATTTTCATGTAAAAAGAAGACATAATTATTTTTTTACATGAGCATAATATCAACAGTACGAATGAGTATAAAGAGGAATGTCAAAAACAATCATGAAAATCCCAAATCATGTTTGTTTTCTTACCCCCCATTCTTCTCCACCCCGCTCACCACCAATCATCGACAAACATTAAAGCAGACGTCTGGGCAAACATGAAAAAATCATGGTGTAAATTAGGTGTAATATACATATTATTTTTAATTGCTTTTTTTCAATATTCTGTTGGCATAAGCGATACATGTTTAATGCTACACCATCACTGTTACTGATTTAATATTTTCTTAATATGGGCGTGGCTCTTCACCCACTCGAAATATCATGTCTGAACATTTGAAACAAAGAAATTATTTAAATATTGAATTAGAAATCTAAATCTTTCACTAAATAATGTTTTAGGTTAGGTTTCAAATTAAAACTTTTGGAATATCTTTCAATCTCTTTGTAACCTCTTTAATTGATATTGTTCTGATTCTTATTATCCCTATAAAGAACTAATTCGTTTCTCTTTTTTAAAAATCTTTACATTCTCATTTAGTTCTCTTTTACAGCTTTAACTGGGAGCCCATTTAATAATTGTTTATAACGTGAAATTTATGGCATATTTAAATTTTGTATTTACTCTATTACTGAATGAATAAATAAATAAATTATAGTTAATTTTTACTCCTATTATTTTATACGATACTTTATATAGAAGATAAGGAGAAGGAAAAAGAGCTTACCTCTTTTACTCCATACACATTATTATCAATAGTTTTTGCTGATATTTGACCTTCAGAAAAACCTAAATCTCGCATAAATTGTTTATAATCACTTCCTAAGTGGGTTGCTATCTCATTTAACATTTCTCTGCATGGTTCATCTTGAGATTTCATCATGGCATCAATGGTAATTGTTTTTGGATATTTACATCTTTCGTTTTTTTTAATTTCGCATTTTCGCATTTATCCTCCGGCTTACAGATATTAGTTTTGTTTATATTATAGGTGGACCCTATCTGTAGGCCATTAATGTTTGAAAATTGTACTACAACCTGTTGATTAACATTGTTTACGTTCATTGCATTACTTTCGGGGACTCTAACTTCCGAATAGTCGGAGTTACTTATTTGTGTTTGTGGAGTAAGAACAAGATTTGAACTTGCATGTTCTACAGGGATTGCATCTTCTTCTAGACGTCCATGCGTACAGTTATCCTTGATGTTCTTCGAAAAAGAACTAAAAAATTTCTTGAAAAAGAACATTAATATTTAATTTATATTTAGATTACAACTAGTTATAATTTTGCACAAGGCGAATTCATATAAGGTGGTATTTTTCAATCAGCTGATTTTTTTTCACTTGACTGGTACGAACTCAAGGCGAATTCACATAAGGTGGTGGCAGTTCTGCAACAACAACATTTTCCATGTATTTTGTTTTTGCTTTTGGTTTTCGTAAATGTCAAAAACCATAAGTACGGCGAATTCATTTGAAATGTTTATATTATGTAAAATGATTATATTATATTAAAAAATAAAGATAAGGATATAAAAATTTGTGAGGGAAATAAATTCTGATTTGAATAATGTTTGCTTCAAACGAAAAATTCTATTTCGGCAGCTTAATTTGCAAAATTTAAGTAAGTGCCTTCAGTTAAGTAAAACTTAATTTTTTGTGAAAAATAAACGTAAAAAAGTACATATTCATGAAAATATTATATTACGAAAGAATGAATATTTGTTGCGAATGGATAATTCTACTCCGGCGGAGTAATTTTAAATATTTGTCCATAATGTAGCAGCCGCCGTACGGGTAAATACCTCATATGGGTTTTGTTATATAAAGCGTTCCGGAACAGACTTTTTTTAGTCAATCTCTTTATCTACATAGTGTATATATAAAACAATATTGTTTAATTTGTTAACATTTAATAGATTTCAAAATTAAGCCATAACGTAGAAGTCAGCTAGGTAAATACTTCATAATTTTAAGTGCTAATATTAAGTGTTACGGAAGAGATTTTTTTAGTTAATCACGTTATCTACACAATTTTAATATAAAATATAAAACAATATTGTTTAATATGTTAACATTTAATAGAAACAATTTTTTTCATAAATAACATATTTGTATACATACCAATTATGCCATTATTTAAATAAAATGATATTTGTTTACGAGATGCTTGGTATTTTCAGATTTTTTACATAAATAAATCAAAATATTAACGAGGTTTTTTCCGTTTAACTGATATTTTTAAATATAAAAATGTAAACAATAACAAACTTTGACAGCTATGTAAACCCGGCGAATTTAGAAAAAAATTATCAGCTGATTTTACGATTTACGTAGCTGTAAAAGTTTTTTATTGTTTACATTTTTATATTTAAAACTGTCCGTTAAACGGAGAAAAACTTCATTAAAATTTTGAATATTTATGTAAATAATCTGAAAATACCAAGCATCTCGTAAACAAATATCATTTAATTTCAATATTTATTCCTTAATTTCTTAAGGAAAGTAATTTTTTTTTCTATTAAATGTTAACATATTATACAATATTGTTTTATATTTTATATTTTTCACAAAAAAATAAGTTTTACTTAACTTCAGGCACTCACTTAAATTTTTCAATTTAATCTGCCGGAATAAAATTTTTCGTTTGAAACATACATTATTTAATTTAGAATATATTTTCCTCAGAAATTGTAATATCTTTATTTTTTTATAAAACATAAACTTTTTACAAAAATTTTTCATCAAATGAATTCGCAGTACTTATGGTTTTTTTACATCTACGTCAAAGTAAATTTATAAAGTAGCATCACTTGAACAGCTGACTATTTTTTTTAACTATAGTTTCTATAGAAAAATAAAATTAGTTGTCAAAGTTTCTTTTGAAAATTGTTAACATTGTTTATGTCGCCATTTTTAAATTGTGTTTTGCTATTTGTTAAAATTTGTGAAAAGTTGAAAAAATGAATTAAAAGTGGTTTTAAAGTAGTTTAAAAGTGTTATAAAATGTATAATATATAATAATATAATTAAATCCTTAATATTTTCAACTTAAAAGTAATATTTTATATTTATGTTTTGTTTACTTTGTTGTTAAAGGAAATTTTCTTAAATTTTATTTTGACACATTCTTGGATTATTCCAAAAACAAAATACATGTGTTTGTTGTAGATGTTGTTGTACAACAAGAGATGTCGCTACTTTATTAATTTACTTTGATCTACGTAAACCAAATGCAAAAACAAATTAATGTAAAATGTTGTTGTTGCAGAACTGCCACCACCTTATCTGAATTCGCCTTGTGTTCAAGTTCGATTTAGGGTTTACACTTGTTTTGATAACATATGCAAATACTATTTTTTGCGACGTTAGAATCTTACTAAGCTCCGCTTTATTTACAACTTTGTTGGAAAATTCTAACGAGTAAACCGTTAACCGTACCTAAATATTGTTTGACACCAATTTACGTTTTGTAAAGTAAAAAACACTTCTTTTCTGATCGTCAACATAAGCACTGCGTGCTCTTGACGTTATTACTTCTACGAGGTAAAATAATAATAATAAATATAAATAAATACAGAGAGATCTACGTCTAATTAAATTTGCAAATATTTTTCTTTATTTTCATAAAATCTTGGGAAATTGTGGTGGAGCTGAACATTTGGTCCTAGCGAACCGGATTTAACTTGTTGTATTTGTGGATATATTGCACTAATTTTAACTTTAATTTATATAAAAAAAAAAAAAAATATATATATATATATATATATATTATATATATATATATATATATATATATATATATATATATATATATATATATATATATATATATATATATATATATATATATATATATATATATATATATATATATATATATAAATTCTTTTGATCCTACGGACAATAATTTAAAGCGATATTGTTCATTTTATTTTATTTTAAATTTGTGTTTTCTTACATTATCTTTTGTGCGTTTGTTCGTTCACAGATTTACATCTGTAAATTCTACCAACAAAATACATTACGGTGTATTCTTGATCTTCCCTTATATTGGGTACCCTACGGTCGGTCAGTTTGTCTATTATCAAGTTTGTTGATAAAAATTTTGTAGTCAATTCGTAGTTAAATATCGAGTTATTAATTCATCTATTTTTATAACTATTTTTAAATATTAAAAATGTCGGTCACATCACTAAATGCGTTTATTAGAGCATCGGATGCTCTCATTGCATACCGCGTGAAGTTTGATAATTTAGATGATGAATTGCATGACGTTTTTAAGTTTGAGATTCGGAAACGGGAGTTAGAAAGACTTTGGGACAAAGTTAATTCGACGTACGAAGTGTGTCTTAACACTCTAGAGTCTCGTGAATTTAAAGTGGTAGCGGAAAAATATCAAGCCACATCTTTTGAATATACTGAATGTGGAGGATCTATTTCTAGGAAAATACAAACATTGGAATCTGCTTCAAAAACTAATGAACTTCCAACAGCGAATTTGAATTCCGATAATTCAGAGCATAATCTGACGCTCCCTCCATGCGATATCGACTCTTTCGCAGGGGATTATGTTTCTTGGCCCGCTTTTAGGGATTTATTTACCGCAATTTACATCAATAGCTCGAGGCTTAGCAATATAGAACGTCTTTGCCATTTAATACGGATAACCGAGGGTGAAGCTAAAACAATCGCTTCAAGATATCCATTATATAATAATAGTTTTGAGTTAGCTTGGCGCGATTTAAGGAATACATATGAGAATCCTCGTATGTTGGTGCATAACCAACTAAAGCTTTTATTTAGTCTTCCTGCCTTTGACAAGGAGTCGATCACAGCACTCAAAACCTTACAGCGCGGAATCGATAGTTTTCTTACGGCACTTTCTTTCTTTCTATAATGTGCCTACAGATAATTGGGACCCAATTATCGTGTTTATGTGTATTCAACGTATACCTAGTTCAACAATTATTTTATGGGAACAGGGAATTAAGGACAAATTAAGTTTTCCCCTAATGGAAAGATTTAGATAATTTTCTGAAGAAAAGAATTCTGACTTTGCAATGTCTTCAAAAAATTAAAGGTACAAACTCCACTAATATGGAATCTTCATTGCAATCTCACAATTCTTCCGGAAAATTTCTTGTATTTTATGTCCTAAGCAGTCCCACTACTTGCGAAATTGTCGTCGTTTTAAAAGTCTTTCAATATCTGATAGAATTTCAACAGTGAATGAGCATAGCTTCTGCACTAATTGTCTTTCGAGGACACAAACTGCCAGAAGTTGCAAAATAAATAATAATTGTTGTTATATATGCAATAATCGACATCACTCGATGCTTCATTTACAACATTTAGAAAACTCTGTGGTTGAAAGACCTACTGTTTCTACGGAACAGAACTCTGATGCGGTTCTACGACATACTAACTCCCACTACCAACAATCATATACGTCCAATAATGTAACGTCCAATTCACAAGTATTTCATACTAGTCAAAACCAGTCTGTTCTATTAGGGACAGCTACGGTAAATATAATTCATAGTAACAATAAGTATCAGGTCCGCGCTTTAATTGATTCGGGTTCGGTTCGGAATGCTCTTACATTTCTGAACGATTACGGAAAAGGTTTAAACTTCCCACGCATTCTGCACATGCTCAAGTTTCTGGCATTAATAATGTAGTTATTAGAGTTTCTAAATATTGTCCTGTGGAAATTGGTTCCGATTTAGACTCTTCAGTAAACCATAGTACAAACGCATTTGTTTTACCAAAAATTTCGGGAAATTTACCTTCAACTTCCGTAAATATCGATATTAAAAAGTTATTGCCAAATCTTTCTTTGGCGGATTCAAATCTTTTAGATAGTAGGCCTGTAGATATTCTTATTGGTGCGGATTTATATCATCGTATAATTTTATCGGAAGTACAGCAAAATATATTAGGGTCATTATTGGCACAAAAAAATGTATTTGGCTGGATTCTGACAGGACCAGCCAATCCCAGGGACTTTGAATCACATATCGCAAATTTACAATACACTACGTGGTCTAACGCTTCTTAATGTTTGTTTGAATATCACTTAAAATGCTCACAAGAATATATTTACGTCTACTTTAATATACATACTAAATTTAAATACACCACTTTGTGGTCCGGTCATTTATGACCATGTCCCTCTTTTAGGGGCCCGGTTCATGGTCTGCTTAAAACCATTCTCCATTTAAGAGCAGTATGTAGTCTGCGAAAAATTACATCCCATCGGCTTTGTCCTATGGGAACCTTTTTTCTACGAACCCAGTTCATGGTCTGCTTTAAAACCATTCTCCCTTTGAGAGCAGTATGTAGTCTGCGGAAAACTACATTCCTTAGACTTTGTTCTATGGGAACCATTATTTTACCAGCCCAGTCTGGTGTGATGCCTTTGATCACTTATGAAAAAATATATATTAACAAAAAAAATCTATAGATATAGATCTCAATGTTAATTGCAACACTCTTTAGTTCGATTTAGGGTTTACACTTGTTTTGATAAACTTCTACGTTGTGGCTTAATTTTGAAATCTATTAAATGTTAACAAATTAACCAATATTGTTTTATATATACTTTATGTAGATAAAGAGATTAACTAAAAAAAAGTATGTTCTGGAACGCTTTATATAACAATATAATCCATATAAGGTATTTGCCCGTCCGGCGACTGCTACATTATGGCCAAATATTGAAAATTACTCCGCCGGAGTAGAATTATCCATTCGCAAAAACAAAATACATGCGAAATGTTGTTGTTGCAGAACTGCCACCACTAAGGCGAATTCAGGTAGGTAGTGCCAGTTCTGAAACAACAACATTTCCCATGTATTTTGTTTTTGCTTTTGGTTTTCGTAAATGTCAAAAAAACATAAGTACGGTGAATTCATTTGATGAACAATTTTTGTAAAATGTTTATATTATATTAAAAAATAAAGATAAAGATATTAAAATTTGCAAGGAAAATATATTCTATTCCGGCAGCTTAATTTGCAAAATTTAAGTAAGTGCCTTAAGTTAAGTAAAACTTAATTTTTTGTGAAAAATAAACAAATAAAGTACATATTCATGAAAATATTATATTAGGAATGAATGAATATTTGTTACGAATGGATAATTTTACTCCGGCGGAGTAATTTTCAATATTTGGCCATAATGTAGCAGCCGCCGGACGGGTGAATACCTCATATGGGTTTTGTTATATAAAGCGTTCCGGAACAGACTTTTTTTGTTTAGTTAATTTCTTTATCTATATAGTGTATATATACACTATTGTTTTATTTGTTAACATTTAATAGATTTCAAAATTAAGCCATTACGTAGAAGTCAGTTGCCGGCAGCCGGGTAAATACTTCATATGGGTTTCTTTTTTGGGTTTTAATTAGGATGGCGGTGCTTTAAGCACTCATATTGCCAGGTTATCACACGTTTGTCCAGAGAAAACCCCACCCATCCACATTCATATAGGAAGTTGGAGCATCCGGACTTGATTTCATCAAAAGTATTAATTGTCTCCACCATAAAAGAGTTCAAGAGTTTTAATTGTCTCCACCAGTTTATATTTGAGTTAAAATTGTCTCCACCAGGTTATATCGTGAGTATTTTATGGTCTCCACCAGTTAAAAACGTTTGAGTATTATATGGTCTTCACACATAAAACATAACCTCAATCGAGGTGCTACGAAAGCACGAGGTTAATGTAGACAACATATAACTTTGAACAGTTATATGAAGTAATGCACTACACCAGTGCGAGCGAGACGCTAAACTGTCGAAAGCCAGGCAACAAACACAAGCCTGAACGCGTTTAAGAAATACTCGCGATGACGCGAGAGTTGTTCCCCAACTCAAACCTGAATTACATTGAGTCGTAATTCAGGTTTGAGTTGGGGTTTCTTAATATTAAGTATTCCCGAAGAGATTTTTTAGTTAATCACGTTATCTACACAATTTTAATATAAAATATAAAACAATATTGTGTAATATGTTAACATTTAATAGAAAAAATATTTTTCTTAAATAACATATTTGTATACATACCAATTATACCATTATTTAAATAAAACGATATTTGTTTACGAGATGCTTGGTATTTTTAGATTTTTTACATAAATAATTCAAAATATTAACGAAGTTTTTCTCTTTTTAACGGACATTTTTCAATTTAAAAATGTAAACAATATCAAACTTTGACAGCTGGGAAAACCAGGCGAATTAAGAGAAAAATTATAAACTGATTGATTAACACCACCTTATAGGAATTCGCTTTGCCACAACGTTATCTGAATTCGCCTTGGTGTTTACTGTGCGTGTTTTTTATGAGAGCGGCCACAATCAAAACGTCCAACTTGTGTACGAAGTACAAATATTGAAAAATATTCAACTTTGGCGTACGAAATAGAAGAGAAAAAGAATATGAACACAAAAACAATACTATCAAAAATATTCTTTATAATTTTCATTTGAGATTTGTATATTTTTAAATTAATTATTTTTTCTATTAAATATTGAATTGTTTATATTATTTAAACATATTTAATTATTTTTTCATTCTGTATCAACTCAACGATTGGGCATCTCGTCTTTTACGTTGAGTAGCTGTCATTCGCTGATGTCGTAAAGTATTGAATGTGTTTGGGTTTTAATCTATTCGCCTGGGGTAAAAGAAAATAAGTGTAGGTCCGGCGAATTCATTTCAAGACCAAAAGTCGACTTTTTGATTCTTATAGAACAATAATTAATTGATATAAATTTGTGGTTTGCATTTTTCCCATTGAACTTTGTTTTGTTATTGTCAAGAAAAATAAGAAGAAGAATAATATCTGAAAATACTTATATTTGAATAATTTTAAATTGCATTTTATTTACGATGGTATCTAGTAATATATTTTTTATATTAAGTTTACAAAAACTTTTATTTTTTAGGAGGATAGTTGGATTTATATAAAAAATATTCTATTAAACGGAAATGCTGGCGAAATTCATGAAGCACTTGTAGCCCTTAAAGATTCCGTAATAGGAAGCAACAAGCAAAAGTATCTTCTTATTTCAAATGAAATATTACCAATTTTAATAAAAATTTCTTCAAATAATGATGACATAACGAATAAAATAGAGGCTCTTATAATAATTGGTAAGTGTTTACTTTATCGGCTTAAGTCGGTTTTAGGTGTATATAGGTAGTAAATGAAAGAAAATTGTAGCGCCCGGCCGTAGGACGGCTATTTGGGAAATCGTTATTAAGTGAAACCGGTTTGGATATAACATATGGGAGAAAAACCTTGCACCCGGGAAAAATCCAACGTCTGTCCATATTTTAGTATGTTATACACTCCCGCTCACTGAAATAGGTTCAATGTTATGTATACATTCAAATTAGTCATTTGCAAAAAATAATGAACTAATTAGTTATATTTAAATTGTATAGGTATAATAACATGATGTCTTAGGTATGACTTGTAAGACAAAAATAAAGTGAGAAATTATAGTCGTTTAGTTTTTATAATAAAGCATTTAAGTTGAATGGTACCTTGCCTAATTTATACTTAAGCCATTTATTGTTCAAAAACATTGTCTAATTTAAGTATAATTTTGAAGGGGGCTTTTTATATGGGCTAAAGTCCGATGAGGCCCCATAATTATAAAGTTCATGAGGGTCATCAAGGCTAGTATGAAACTTGGTTTTGCAGATTTTTGTCGAAATACGAGTATGATGAACATAATTTTGAACTTAAAAGCGCTAATTGGTCGTATGGGGGCTAGGTGAAAAATAGACCGATGTTAACCATTCAATAGGCTCAGAAAATGATTCTGAGCCGATTGATATTCTTTAAGGAGGGTATTGGACTAATATTATTTTTATATATTGTGCGTTACAAACATCAGCATTCAGGTTCAGAATAAAATCGGTTTACTGCTGGCAGTGCGTAAAATCCTTTCATATTCTAGTGTCTGTGGATTTAGACCATACACCGGCGTATAAAGAGGCAGATAAAAAAATCACCACTACACGCACAATATTTGTATTTTTTCAATGAATTTGCCCTAAAAAAATATTTGGCTATTTTTAATTTTGATGATTAAATTGCACTACCATAAATTGGAAATATTTATAAACAAAATATAATCAATGGACATAAGAATGATAATTTCTTTACATAGAAAGAACATTTCAAATTAAAATGTACAAAAAAAAGTATCAAATAAGAATGATCTTATTTTCATTCATTGTTATGCATTCTATAAAATTATTTAGGGTGTATGTTGTTTTTGTAAATTATGCTTTTGTTTTTGAAGTTGTGTTTTTGTTTTTTGAAATTGCTTTTGTAATTTCTGAAACAAAGCGACATCGACCTACTTTGTTGCGCCAACGTCTGATTAAGACAATATATTTTTTAAAAAATATAAAATGAATATTAAGAAAACATTAATAGACGTACACATGGAGTCATAACAAAAGCGGAAAAAGAGATTTCATAAAATCTGTCTCCAAGCAAGCCTAGCTGCAGTAAAACGTATTGCAAGAACGGTCAAGGCTTTCAAAATATAAAAGAAATTATAAATGCCACTCGTAAAGAAAATACCTCTTCAGTTTGCACAAGGCTTTAAAAATTAATATCAACATTTCGTAGACTACATTATAGTGTAATAACTTTATAAAAAAATCAATTACAAATGTGGTTATCGGGCTCAGTCGCTACATAGGTCTTTTGAACATGTACGCCTATGGCACATTTCAAGTGTCAATTTATTGTGTACAGTTATTTTTCCCTAGTTATACCCTACACCACTATAGTGGGGAGGGTATTATACGTTTGTGCTGATGTTTGTAACATACAAAAATATTGGTCCAATACCCACCTTAAAGTATACCGATCGATTCAGAATCATTTTTTGAGTCGATTAAGACTTGTCCGTCCGCCCGTCCGTCCGTCTGTCCGGCTGGCTGTCCATGTAAACCTTGTGCGCAAGGTACAGGCCGCAATTTTCAAGATAATTTGATGAAATTAGCACCAAGCATGTTTTTTGGCACAAGGACGCAGCCTATTGAAAATGGTTGAAATCGGTCCATTATTTCACCTAGCCCCCATACAACCGTACCTCCCGATTTGAACTTTTTTTTTGCAAAAAAAGCGGAGTAAATGAAAGTTTTTGCATAGTCTGTCGTATGTTACAGTCATGTCAATTTATATTTTGTCTAAAACTTTTGAATTATAATCCAATTTACAACGAATACAATGACTTGAAGGAATAATTGATTAAAGTTGGTTTTCTGGGTGAGATGGTTACAGCTTTTATATCTAAGTCTTAATCGGTAGAAAAACATTTTTATATTTTAGGCAAGCAATATGGAATATTCGTGGGTATTATAAATATGTTAGTAAGTTCCTCCGTAATATATTGCATGTGAAAAAATTTTATATTTGTCTGTAAGCTGCACTATGCAAAAGCTTGTATGGGTAAATATATTTATCAAAAATACCAGAAATTTTTTTGAATATATATATATATATATATATATATATATAATAATATATAATTATATATATATATATATATATATATATATATATATATATATATATATATATATTATATATATATATATATATATATATATATATATATAATATATATATATATATATATATATATATATATATATATATATATATATATATATATATATATATATATAATTTTTTTCATAAAATATGTTTATATATCTAAAATATGTTTACATATTAATATTGCATACGTATGCATATGAGAAAATGTGCATTTTGGTTACTATATATTAATATTTTAATTATTTTGGAATCATATGCATAATTATGATTTAAATTTAAAGAATAAAAAAGCATAATTAATTGTTATTTTGTTACTTTCATGAAATTTCTTAAATTTACAATGATTACTTTTTCCGAATGGAAATAAATATTTGAATGTATAAACATTTTATGAGGTAGAAAATCTCATTTAAAATTATTTAACATAATTTAATTTTTTAGACTTTTCGACTTTTTCCGACTCATCGATTTTTTAAATTTTTTTGTATTTTGTTTATGTAATAAAAACAAAATATAAGTGAAATTTGTGTTCAAATACTCGCTTGTTATCTAGAAACAGAACATGAATAAACAAATTATTTAACTTAATTTCGACTTTTTCCGACTATTATTTACAAAGTCGACGTTTTCCATAGACGATAGTCGAGTTATCGACTTTTTTGACAAAAAGTCGAATGTTTGATTGCTCTAAAGCCGATTTATAAAACCCTATCCACCATCAAATCGTATGCCGAAAATAATGATCCCCCATAAACACCAGGTTGATATTTGAAATATAGCTTAAGTAAATTATGGACCGAGATCTTTTAAACTAACAAAATATTAATTTTTAAAACAATATATTTTTGTTCAATTTTTAAACAGTGAGCGTATGAGTAATTTTCTGAAGACGACCTTTTATATGCCAATTATGAATTGATACTCGTAAGGGCACTTTGCATGGTCCCTAACACCGATCCATTCTAAATATAGTAGGCTCTCATAAAACTTATGTGTGACGATTTTCGTGACTATATTTATATTTTAAAGGCATTAATGAGTGTTATAGTAATTTTTAGAAGGGGAACTTATATAGTGGGTAGGATCATTTATTAGCGATCCTTAAAAAAATTGGAAGAGAAATTCTAGATCGTAAGATACTTACTTATGTAAAATTTCATAGCTATACTCATATTTATAAGTTTGTAATAATCGTTTAAGCCATTTTCTGAGGGGACCTTGTATGGGCCGTAGGGTCATTTATCAACCGATTCTTATTGACTTATGTGCGTCGAATTTCCTTAAAGTAATTTTCAGAGGCGGCCTTAAATTAGGTGTCAATTATAGACCGATATTGTTTGCAGAAAACTTATGTGTGTCGAATTTCGTCACTACATTCATAGTTTTAAGCCAGTAACGAGCGTTATAGTTATTTTCAGAAGGGGACCTTATATGGGGGTGGGGATATTTATGATACGATCCTAAAAAAGTGGAAGAAAGGTTTTGGCTAGTAAGAAACTTAGTTATACCGAATTTCATAGCTATACTGGACCGTACATGGGGGATAGGGTCAATTATGGACCGATCTTCAAAAAAATTGGTAGAAACATTTCGGCTCATATGAAACTTATTTATGAATTTCATAGCTATTCTCGTACTTCTAAAACATTTATGGCCGTTATTGCCCATTATCAATACTAAAGCAATGGAGAATGTTAGTACAAAATCTAAACTGCTAATGTTGAATTTCATAGCTATACTCGTACTTCTAAAACATTTATAGGGCCATATTTTGCCCTACTCCCCTTTGATTCCTCTTGTAAAAAATTTCTTTTTTGAAAAAAAAAAAACAAAAATATTGAATCCAAGACAACCTCTAAAAATTTCATCACAGAAATTACAAAAAACAAAAACAAAATACATAATCATACGGTTAATTTTGTTATTGTACGCTTGTTTATTAAAACAAGGCAGAGCGAGAGCAGCACTAGTGTGTTGTTAATAGCTAGAAACATGAAATTCAGTATGTGTAGCCTGGCTTAAGTTAGAAGCCATAAAAGGGTACTTTTTCGTTTTTCAAAAGGTATTTTTGAATTTTCTATTATATTGAACCTAAAAATATGTAAAGTTGGAAAAAAGTAAAAATTTTTGTACTTTTTTGTTTATCAAAGGGTGTTTTTTGAATTTTTCTTAATATTAAAACTGGCAATAATTAAGTATATAGATTTTGAATTAGGTGAGAACCTATAAAAGAGAACTTTTTGGTACTTTTTCGTTTTTTAAAAGGCACTTTTTGAATATTCTATAATATTGAACATAGGAACATGAAATTAAGTATGTAAATTTGGAATTAGATGAGAACCCATATAAGGGGACTTTTTGATACTTTTTCGTTTTTCAAAAGGTACTTTTTGAAATTTCTATAATAATGAACTTAGAAACATGAAATTAAGTATGTAGAGTCCGGATTAGAACGGAACACATCAAAGGGGATATGAAGAGTCGGAATTAGGTGAGAACCGGAATAAGTAAACTTTTTGGTATTTTTTGTTTTTTTAAACTTTTGGAATTTTCTATAATATTGAACCTAGAAATATGAAATTAAGTATGTAGAGTCTGAATTAGGTAAGAGCCCAAAAAAGGGAACTGTTTCGTACTTTTGCGTTTTTCAAAAGGTACTTTTTGAATTTTCTATAATATTGAACCTAGAAATATTAAATTAAGTATGTAGTCAGAATTAGAACTCTTACTTGTTCTACCCTTCACCTTCGTAAGAAGGGTATATATAAGTTTGTCATTCCGTTTGTAATTTCTATAATATAATTTTCCAAACCTATAAAGTATATATATTCTGGATCCTTATAGATAGCGGAGTCGATTTAGCCATGTCCGTCTGTCAGGTCTGTCTGTCTGTGCGTATGTTGAAATCAGTTTTCAGAAGACCCCAGATATCTGCGAGATCCAATTTCCAATAATTCTATTGGAAATACGATCGAATAGAAAGCTATTTAAAATCAGTCCAATCGGTCCATAAATAGCGAAGATATGAGTAAAAGTCCGAGACCACCTCTGAAAATTTCATGAAAAATTTACATTTTTCGTGCATGCTTATACAAAACAATAAACAAACAAAAACAAAACACAGTATCAAATGGTAAATTTTTTGTTATTGTGTTTAAACACAAATCAAAGAATGAATATGACGTTACGTTACGTTGTTATTGGCTAGAAACATGAAATTAAGTACGTAGAGCCCGGATTAGACGAGAACACATTAAAGGGGACTTTTTGGTACTTTTTCGTTCTACATAGGGTACTTTTTTGAATTTTCTATAGTATTGAACCTAGAAACATGAAATTTAGAATGTAGGACCTTGACTAGGTAAGAACCTATAAAAAGGAACTTTTTGGTACTTTTTCGTTCTACAAAAGGTACTTTTTTAATTTTCTATAATATTGAACCTAGAAACATGAAATTAGCATGTAGGGCCTTGACTGGGTAAGAACCTATAAAGGGGACTTTTTTGGTACTTTTTCTTTCTACAAAAGGTACTTTTTGAATTTTCTACAATATTGAACCTAGAAACATGATATTAAGTATGTAGAGCCCAGATTAGTCCAGAATACATAAAAGGGGACTTTTTGGTACCTTTTCGTTCTCCAAAAGGTACTTTTTGAATTTTCTAGATTATTGAACCTAGAAACATTATGTAGAGCCTGGATTAAGTGGAAACCCGTAAAAGGAAAGTTTTCGGTACTTTTTCGTTCTTCAAAAGGTACTTTTTGAAATTTCTATAATATTGAACCTAGAAGCATGAAATTTAGCATGTTGGGCCTTGACTAGGTAAGAACTTGCAAAAAGAGACTTTTTGGTACTTTTTCTTTCTACAAAAGGTACTTTTTGATTTTTCTACAATATTGAACCTAGAAACATGATATTAAGTATGTAGAGCCCGGATTAGTCCAGAATACATAAAAGGGAACTTTTTGGCACTTTTTCGTTCTACAAAAGGTACTTTTTGAATTTTCTATAATATTGAACCTAGAAATATTATGTAAAGCCTGGATTAAGTAGGAACCCATAAAAGGGATGTTTTTGGTAATTTTTCGTTCTTCAAAAGATACTTTTTAAAATTTCTATAACATTGAACCTATAAATATGAAGTTAAGTATGTAGAGCCCGGATTAATTTAGATCGTATAAAATAGGCTACAATTGGTATTTTTTTTATTTTTTTGTAATAATATTCGCAATGACTGTTTTTTAACACATCATATAGAACTCTTACTTGTTTTTTTAATAAGACTGATTTATTGTTCCCATTCGGTTCGAATACAATTTTTGAGAATATTTTGTCCGAATATTTTGGAATTATAAGTAATATTATAATATTCTCAACATGGAGGGCTACAGCCACCTTTATATTTGTATGACTGTCAAAATCTGTCGGAATTGTTCCTAATTTACAGGAGAAAATTATTTGTCCAATGTAGTCAACATGGTCTTTTAAAAGTGACATGTCATTATTTATCTGGTACATTTGACTTACGAATGTCACCTTATCCTCAATATCTGAAAGTTTAATCTGGATGTTATTTTTGAAATTATTTAGGTAATTGCCTATTAAAGTTTGTTTTTATATTCTGCATTTGGGAAGATATAATATTGTTAAATATTGTAAAATTATCTACTTTATCTGATAATGAATTAAGTGCGTTATTTATATCTATTTCGTCGTCGTTGTCCATTGTCTTTGCTTTGGATTTAAGTTATTTTCTTATTGCCCAGCAAAAACATTCATTACCTAGTAAGCGAGAAAGTAATCATGAAATCGCGTAGGAACTGATTACTTTTGGGGTGAATAACTAATTATTTTTGTTCGACGAGGTTTAAATAATATGTACCTACCTTAAACAAATTAATAATTGGTTACTTATTTGTTACAAATAAACCTACAAATATGTTATGTGATAACTAGTTATTATGAGCCGACTTTGTATGTAGAAAGCAAAATATATAAAAATTCCTCAGCCGGGGTTTGAACCCAGGCATTCAGTTGTTTTCTATGTTTCTCACTTAGCCGCTTACTCGATGCTCCATTAACATGTAGCTTTTTGTCATTTTGAGAACGGCTTTTTACATAACAAGTAAAAGTGCTACATTCGGCTGTGCCGATTCTTATATAACCTTCACCATAGTGTATTTTAAACATATTAGTTTTATAAATTTTTCCCCGACTACATTAATATTACACCAAAAGCAAAACAAAATGAACAACCACAACGCTAAATGAAATAAAAAACCAAATACACAAGGCATCTAAACATACATAACGAAAAACAAAGAAAAACAAAAACAAAATAAACAACGCAATAAAACCAACCTACATCCAAATATACGAACAGAATTCACAAAAACAAAATACACAACTCAATGACGCCAACAGCACCCAAACATACACAAAGAAATACACAGCTGAAAACCAAATACATCTACACACACGTGTACATCTTTTTCTAATATAGTGTTGTTGTTGCTTATTTAACAAAGCATGAAAAAATATGACATTTTTTGATGAAATTTTCAGAGGTTGTCGCTGATTTTTGCTCATATCTCCGTTATTTACCGACCGAATTTGCTGATTTTAAATAGCGATCTTCTTGAAAGCATGTCTAACAGAATTATTGAAGATTCGGATCTCGCCGATATCTGGGGTCCTCTAAAAACTGATTTCAACAGACAGACGGACATGGCTTAATCGACTCCGCTATCTATAAGGATCCAGAATATATATACTTTATAGGGTCGGAAAATTATATTACAGAAATTACAAACGGAATGACAAACTGCTAGTTCCAATACAGGCACGAGTTGCGGTTTAGCCACCTACTAACTCTAGGTCTGTGGAATCTTCAGCACCTACTTCAAACAACAATAATACAGGTCCTTCTAATCGACAAGTGTTCCACGTGTCTGATAATCGGACTGTTCTTTTAGGGACTGCTATGGTGAATATACTTCACCAAGGTATGACATACCCGGCTCGAGCCCTTATTGACCCTGGTTCTGAAACATCGTTTATTTCGGAACGTCTGCAGAATCAGTTAAAGATTACGGCGCATTTGACAAATGCCCAAGTTTTTGGTGTTAACCAGACTGTTACTGCTACTTCTTCCAAACTATGCTCGATCGTAATAGCCCCTTTCTTTGACACTTCGATTATTTTGCGAACTAATGCTCTTGTTATACCGAATATTTCTTGTATCTTACCATCCTTTGTCTTATCAGATAAACTTTGTTGAGATTTACCTCTTCTGTACAGGTATTTAGGGTTGATTTTTCGGAAGAGGACAATTTAAACAGTAGCTTACTTCGTTTTTTGGAGCTGGAAGAAACGCCGCAAAGAAAAATTATGCCCCCCTTGATCGGATGTGTGAAGAAAATTACAAGGCTACAACTCGTAGATGACCTGATGGACGATACATTGTCACACTTCCTTTTAAATCTGATTTTTCGGAAAACAAAATGTTAGGGCGCAATTTTTGAGGACAGAAGCTTGCTTCATTGTTAAGAAAACCAGAGATAAAGAAGATGTATGACGATGTAGTAAGAGAATATTTAGTTTTGGATCACATGAGGCCAATAATGGAGACCTCGTCTTCTATTTCCTCTTGTTATTTGCCACACCATCCTGTAATCAAATTTGATCGAAAACCTACTAAGTTAAGAGTAGTTTTTAATGCGTCAAATAAAACCTCAAATGGACTTAGTTTGAATGATTGTTGTTTGGTCGGTCCTACCCTTCAAGCTGATTTAGTCCTACTTATTTTACGTTGGCGATTTTTTAGATTCGTGTTTAATTGCGATATTACTTAAATGTATCGACAGATAAGGCTTGACCAGTCTCATACCCCTTTTCAGCGTATTTTTTTCGCTATTCTCCGACGGAGGAAATAAAGCAGTATGAATTACAAACTGTGACCTTTGGCGTCAATTGTGCGCCTTATCTGGCCATCCGTAGTTTGTTTCAGTTGGCAGATGATTGTGAGAGTCAATATCCACTTGCCTCGCATATTTTACGTAAAGGTATGTACGTTGACGACGTACCAACGGGGACACATATGTTGAAACTACTTTGGTTGCTCGTGATCAACTTAAAGCGGCATTATCATCAGCAGGGTTTAATCTTCGAAAATGGACTTCGAATAATAGGACAATTTTAGCAGGTTTTCAACCAGAACATTTGGTAGATGAAAAACTTAGTTTTTGTCGAAACGAGTAGTTTAAAAACGCTGGGACTCCAATGGAATGCTCAGATAGACTTGTTCTATTTTAAAGTGGATCCCATAGCATGGCATTCAAAATATACTAAGCGGCAAGTTTTATTAACAATAGCTAAATTATTTGACCCAGTAGGTTGGTTAGGACCTGTTACAATAGTGGCAAAAATTATTATACAGAAAATTTGGCAGGATCAGATACATTGGGATGAGAATCTTAAAGTTTCAACGATGTCCGAATGGGAGAAATTTGTGACTTCATATCATAAAGTCAATGGTATTCAAATTCCTCGATGGGTTCCTTATGAACCAGAAGCCTCAGTTGAAATTCATGTTTTTTTCTGATGCCTCGGAAAAGGCATATGCGGGGGTGATATATATATTCGGGTGGAAACACCCAGAGGGAAAATTTATTCACATTTGCTAACTTGTAAGATGAAAGTAGCCCCGATTAAATCGATTACTTTACCTCGTCTTGAACTTTGTGGCGCTGTATTAGCGGCAGATCTTTTGAAGGCTGTGCTTTGTGAAATCGAAATTCCATTAAACCAGGTTTATTGCTGGACTGATTCCACGATCGTTCTTTCCTGGTTGAAAAAAGACCCTGTACTTGGGCAACATTTGTTGCAAATCGAGTTTGCAAAATACAAGAAATTGTTGGCAAACATAACTGGCATCACGTCAGATCTGAGGACAATCCAGCAGATTTAGGAAGTAGGGGAGTTACTCCTTCAATTTTAGCTCAGAGCTCTCTTTGATGGAATGGTCCACATTGGCTTAGAGAGAAAAAGTTTGAAAAGCCTAGCTATGCTGGATACCGATCTAGAAGCTCGAAATGTGAAATCTCACGCCTATTTCTTCACAAACTATGAGGATGTGTTAAATATTCGTCACTTGATCGTGCTATCAGAGTTCTATCTTATGTTTTTAGATTTCTCAATAGAACTCATTCGTCTTATAGGAATCGCTATTCGTATGACACAATTACGCTATCTGATAATGAAATAAGACATGTGAAACTACGAAGTAACTTCGGATTTATCAACGGATAAATTCTTAGCGGCATTTAACCGATTTATATCAAGACGCGGTTGTCCACTTACGTTTTTTCAGATAACGGGACGAATTTTGTAGGAGCTTCTAGAGAGTTAGAACGAGAGTTTTAAACCTTTTTATTAGAGTGTAGGGCTAGGATGTGTACGACGTACGGCATCAACGGCCTTTCTTGGCGTTTTATTCCTGCTGGAGCACCTCATATGGGTGGTTTATGGGAAGCTGGAGTTCGAAGTTTTAAACTTCACTTCCGTAAAGTAGCCCATTCCGGCAAATACACTTTTTAAGAACTTTCGACGGTCCTCGCTAGAATTGAGGCATGTCTAAATTCTCGACCTCTCTGTTTTATGAGTGACGACCCTAATGACATAATGGCTTTACACCAGGCCATTTCCTAATAGGCTCTCCAATATTAGCTCCACCTGAACCTTCGATTTATGAATCTCCGCTAGGTCTTCTAAATAGGTATCGGAAAGTAAAGGCCTTGACTCAGCATTTGTGTCGTCGATGGAAGGATGAATACTTGTCAGGACTTCACAAACGTTACAAGTGGAAGTATTCGGAACGCGATATAAGCACCGGAGATTAAGTAGTCATTCGAAATGAGCAAATGACACCCACTTCTTGGAAAATGGGAAGAGTAGTTCGGACTTATCCAGGAAGTGACAAACACGTACGCCTCAGAATATGTTTTTCGAGAGGAGAATTATGATGGTGTTATTACACCATTGTTGCTCTCGGTGCCTATCAGCGGAACACATCTCTAGTGATTGCACGAGTGTAGGCCATTGTAGGCAATGTAAAGGAAAACACCATTCTATGCTCCACTCGAAAATTCACGTCGCCGCTAAATCTAAAAAACGCGCTCGAAACGAAGTTACCCGACCAGACGCCCCTGTGAACTCTTCGCCGTTGCTTCATGTCGTGACATTCTCACCAACCGCAACCGTTTTGTTGCTAAGAGCATTCGTGCAGTTGTAGACCTTTGCTGCAGTATGAGCTATATTTGCTCCTCTTTAGTTGCAAGACTAAAACTGCCCTGACCACTGTTGGTGCCGACAAAAAATGTCGAATGAACATTTGCTCACAATATGACTCAACGCAAAATATTACGTTTACAGTTAAAGTAAAAATATGCATTAAAGGCATTAAAACACCGTTGCAATCTGTATCTGACTCGGTTAAGATCCATTTTCCGGGACTGCAATTGGCAGATCCTAGTTTTAATGTCTCTGGCAAAGTCGCGCTTGTCATTGGTCCGGAAATTGCTCCACAGGTTTTAAAGGGAAAAATTTATTCGTACCCGGGACTTCCAATGGCTCAATACACTATTTTTGGTTGGGTCATTTCTGGCCAAGCCTCTCTTTGAGTGGCCCAGTTCATGGTCTGATTTAAAATCATTCTCCCATCTTTTACCAGCTGGTCTGGTTTTTTGGTCCTATGACCAATTTGTTTTTTGAAAAAAAAAAAGAAATGAAATGAAAAACCTATTACTTTAAGCTCTTTATTCTTTGTTAGATTTTACCTCTTAAGTTTATATTATGGTTGCAACGTTCTATGTTGTTGCAAGGTGGCCGTCAATGTTTAAGTTCGTTTAATTTTGTACGTGTATTTACATTTTTTTTTTTTTTAATTTTGAATTTTTGATACTTGTTGGGATTTAGTACACATCCTTTTTTTACACCATTGGGTGGGGATATTTTTCTAAATTCTAACTAGTAAAACCGCTAACGGTATCGGCTTAAATATTGTTCGCCACTTTCTGCCAAAAAAAAAATATTCATTAGCTTTCTATTCGCTAGCATATACGTTTTGTATAAATCATCCACAAACACAAGGTAATATTTAATAAAGAAATATTTTTGTTTAAACAAAATTTTAAAAACACTTTTCGTTTTATTTCACGCACGAACAGTTACATACAATTGTATGGAATTGCACATATGTATGTAAATTAAATTATAAAATAGCTGGTTTTTAAAATCTCTTTCATTAATTTCTTTCAGATACAGTAATAATATATACCTTAAATAAATACTTGATTCATCGAATATTAACATTTAGAAACAATAGTATTATAAAAACATTTTTTAAATTTTTTTAAGATAAAAAAAATCGGTACAAAATATAAATATTTCGGGAAAACCCAAAGTCGGTCCATATTTTAGTACCATGTGATGCACTCCCGCTGACTTAAATAGGTTCACTGTTATGTTGACATTCAAATTAATTATTTTCAAAACTAATTAGTTATATTAAAATTTTATTTAAAAATATGATGTATCACTTGTAAAACAAAAATATGCGCAATATTTAATAACAGATTTTTAATGTATTTTTTTCTAACATAATATGTTTTTTAGCTATATTTATTGGCTCACTTGATAAGGTTCATTCCGAATAAATTGGTTTACTACTGGCAGTGCGTAAAATCCATTCATATTCTAGTGTCTATGGATATATGCAGGAAAAATTAAATAAAAACTGGGTGTTACAGCAAGCCTAGCCGCAGTAAAACGCAGTAAGAAGGGTCAGGGCTTTTAAAATATAAAAAAATTGATAAATGACACTTCAAGCAATATCAAAATCATCAGCCCCGATCCATACTGCCAGGGCCGTATAAGAATGGATTCAAAGCCAGAATTATGAAACATGGGAGCTTCAATTTATTTTTGAAATACCCTTGCCGAGGGCTCAATACACCATTTTTGGTTGGGTCATTTCTGGCCAAGCCTCTCTTTGAGTGGCCCAATTCATGGTCTGATTTAAAACCATTCTCACATATTTTGCCAGCTGGTCTGGTTTTTTGGTCCTATGACCAATTTGCTTTTTGAAAAAAAAAGAAATGAAATATTAATTAAATAAATGAAAAAACCTATTACTTTAAGCTCTTTATTCTTTATAAGATTTTACCTCTTAAGTTTATATTATGGTTGCAACGTTCTATGTTGTTGCAAGGTGGCCGTCAATGTTTAAGTTCGTTTAATTTTGTACGTGTATTTACGTTTTTTTTTTTTTTTTTTTTGAATTTTTGATACTTGTTGGGATTTAGTACACATCCTTTTTTTACACCCTTGGGTGGGGATATTTTTCTAAATTCTAACGAGTAAAACCGCTAACGGTATCGGCTTAAATATTGTTCGCCACTTTCTGCCAAAAAAAATATCCATTAGCTTCCTAATCGCTAGCATATACGTTTCGTATAAATCATCCACAAACACAAGGTAATATTTTATAAAGAAATATTTTTGTTTAAACAAAATTTTAAAAACACTTTTCCTTTTATTTTACGCACGAACAGTTACATACAATTGTATGGAATTGCACATATGTATGTAAATTAAATTAAATTATAAAATAGCTGGTTTTTAAAATCTCTTTCATTTATTTCTTTCAGATACAGTAATAATGTATACCTTAAATAAATACTTGATTCATCGAATATTAACATTTAGAAATAATAGAATTATAAAAACTTTTTTCCAATTTTTTAAGATAAACAAAATCGGTACTTCGGGAAAACCCAACGTCGGTCCATATTTTAGTACTATGTGATACACTCCCGCTGACTTAAATAGGTTCACTGTTATGTTTACATTCAAATTAATTATTTTCAAAACTAATTAGTTATATTAAAATTTTATATAAAAATATGATGTATCACTTGTAAAACAAAAATATGCGCAATATTTAATAACAGATTTTTAATGTGTTTTTTTCTAACATAATATGTTTTTAGCTATATTTATTGGCTCACTTGATAAGGTTTATTTCGAATAAATTGGTTTACTGCTGGCAGTGCGTAAAATCCATTCATATTCTAGTGTCTATGGATATATGCCGGAAAAATTAAATAAAAACTGTATGTTACAGCAAGCTTAGCCGCAGTAAAACGCAGTAAGAATGGTCAGGGCTTTTAAAATATAAAAAAAAATTGATAAATGACACTCCAAGCAATATCGACATCATCAGCCCCTGTATAAGAATGGATTCAAAGCCAGAATTATGAAACATGGGAGCTTCAATTTATTTTTGAAATACCCTTGCCGAGGGTATTTCAAAAATATACAGCCCCGATCCATACTGCCAGGGCTGTGTAAGGATGGATTCAAAAGCCAGAATATAAAAATTTTGGAGTGGCCTCCATAACGCTCTCACCTGATTATTGTTGAAAATGTTTCTATATTCTTTCTCGTAAAGAAGCCTAAATTGAAGGAACTAAAAAGGCTTGGGCCGAATTTTCCTTGCCATTGTTTAGAATCTTTATAACTCTTTATCACCTCGAATTTTCGAAGTGAAATCAAGTAACGGCAGATAAGTTCCTACTAATTATTTATTAAAACCATGTATATATTTTTATAAAAAGAAAAAAATTTAATTAACAATTCATTTTGTTGTTGTTTTTATCAATTAAAGATGGTGAACCTATTCAAATGATCCAAAAAAATATTTTTCAAAACCGTATTGTTTTATTAAAAAAATTATTAAAAATCGGGGTTTAAGTATTGCACTAATGTGTGCATATCTAGTGATACCAATAGATATAAAGCTATTAATTAAAATTGTAATACATATAATCAATTGTTCTTATATTTTTGAAAAAAAAAAAATAATTTGAATGTAAAAAAAGAGTGAACCAAAGAATAAATAAGAAATGAAACTGTTGTCAAAAGTACCTAAGTCTACTGTCATCCGGTACCTAACTCTAAGAATGTATTAGTAGAATTCTCAAGTCAGCATAGTTGCAAAAAATAGTATTGAAAAATATTGAAAAAAAATTATTACATTTCAATTTATACTTTGAAAGGTTTCTTAAGATATTTTGCACATATTTTATCTATAAACATTTTATAAACACGTCTATTTGTTTTTTAATCTATAATATTGAAAAATAAATTATTTATTTGAAATATCTTTTTCGTTTACCATACGAAAATTTACAACATTGTTTTTTTAGTTTTAATTTCAAACAACAAAAATTCAATGTCAAAAAACAAAAAATATTTTTTTTTCGTTTGTAAAAAATATATTATTTTCGGGCTATTAAATGTGTTTAAATTGTGCAAAAAAAAATATAAAATATAATGTTAAGTGATCAACAATATTTCAAAGTGCTATTATCCTCAAATTTTCGCGAAAAAGTTTAGAAGTTTTGGGAGAGAGAATACAATTTTTACGTATGTGTTGGATTTACACAGCACTCGTCTGTGAGAAGAGCGTAATGTTATTGTTGTAAAAAAATGACAGCGTTTCACTTCTTGTTTATTCTTTGGAGTGAACCTATTTAAGTGAACGGAAGTGTATATCATTAGAGAGGTATTTTTAATACCTTTAATTTGATTTATAAATTGTATTGTGAACAAAACAGTTTTCAAGATATAGTTAAAAATTAACAAAACTTTGGAGCCCCGAGCACTGGAATGTAGGTGTGGTTGACCAAAAAAAATTTATATCTTTTATGCTCTCAAATGCTCTATAATGGGTTTTTCTTTTAATTTTTTTGAAAAATGTCACATTTTTTAAGTATTGCTTTTACGGTTTTCTAGACCTAATGCAATTATGGTTAAAACACTCTAACGTTCAGAACCGTAGTATACTGTGCACCCTGTTCATTACGGTTGTCATTCGAATAAAAATTATTCGATTAATCGAGGAAAATAGTTTTGTTTTTCTTCGAACGAATAAAAAATGTCCAATTTAGAATATAGAATAATTCGAATAAATTTCGTCGAATATTCAAATAAAATGTTAATGTTACTTTTACCCATAATTTATTATAATATTGAACAAAGAAATACACGAATACTAAATGAAAAGATCTGTTATATTTGAAACTACTTCTACTTTTTCCAATTTATAAAAATTTATATTTTTCAATGTTAAAAGTAGAATGTTTTCTGTTTTAGAAATGATTCTATGGATCTTCTAAATGTTTGCAACAAGAGAAACAGATAGTTCCTAATAAACCTGTTTATGTAGAATTTAGTTGCTATACTGGTATTTTTAAGCGACTTATGTACGTTAAATTCATTTTCTGATGAGATCTTTATATAGGAGGTAGAATTGATTATTGACCGATTCTCATTATATTTTACTAAAATATTTTGGATCCTTAAAAAATTGTACATTTCGAATTTCATTGCCTTCTGCGCCTTCATAAGACAGTTATCTGCGTAATAGAATTTTCTGAAGGGAACCTTATATGGGTTCTAGGTTAATGTTCATAATTACTACAAATATATATTTACAGTGTAAAAATCTTTACCAAAGGTATCAAATCAGTACCTATTGATTAAAATTACTTTTTACACCAAATTATGCACTGATAGATATCTTTTTATTGAAATTACGGATATAAATCGTAGCCAAATGAAGCATGGAGCCGAATAAGGGCGTATAAACCATTTGGGAAATTTTACAGGAGACGATAAAAACATCATAAAACTTTAAAATCGGCATTTTTTCCTACTTTTTTCACATATATGCATAAATAAACTCACATCTATCCCTGTGCTAAAACTCAGTAAAAAATTCGAGTCACAAAATTAATACTTGAAATTTTGCTAAAATGGAATAAGGGCATATATCCATATATTTTAGTTGAAAGTATATATAAATAAATGTTATTTTTATATACTTCTTAATTATTTTATTATATAAAACTTGGACAGCCTCAACATAACAGTCTAGAGCATTATTTTCTAAAGTTTCAAGGACATAATTATCCTTATAAGTAATTAAAACACAAACCAAAAAAAATATATTTTTTAGTATTTTTATACATACATACTTAGAAAAATCTTTAAATCGCACCTTATTGCGTTATTGTCAAAATCAGCGAACCACATTATTATCTTAGTTCATTATCAAATTGGATAGGACCTCTTTAACTGAAATAATCCGAAAATAACAAGATATAATAATTTTTTAAAATATAACTATAGTTATGGATATACGCCCTTCTTCTTGTCCACACTTTCATACTTAAATAATTCATTCAATAATATCTTTTTTGCAATATAATTAAAAAATTAATAAATTTGAAATGTTTTCCAACCATTCTGCAAATTTGGTGCAATTACAATTAAAATTTATATGATTTTTTACAGAAAAATACATTAAATTGCTAATATTTTTTACCCAAAAAAATAAATAGTATTTAAAAATCGTGCTTTTAAAACTATCTATTTTAGCGAAAAATTTATATTTTTCAATTTATTTTTTTATGAATAGATGTAAAAAGGTTAGTTTAATATAATTATGCGAAAAAACGCGATTTTGAAAAGGTGGTCTTTACGCCCTTATTCGCATCCATGCTTCAAATATTGACCATTTTCAATGCCAAACATAAAATATTTGTTCAAAATTTCAACTCTCTAGCTCGTTCTATCGTGTGTTAACAGGCAGGCTGATGGACGGCTAGATCGTTTTAGAATCTAATAAGGACCCAATATTTCAATTTGTTATAAACGAATGACAAATACACTACACCCCTCATTTTTTATGGTGGATATAAAACATGTTAAGTAGCTGATGAAATGCACACATATTTCTCTACTTATGTATACATATATCTTCAAAAAAGCCCCAGATTCCACGTAAACCCAGTTTTTACCAGTATCTTAAGATTTTGGAGGTGTTTGGCAAGTTTTATTTATATTTTGTTAAATTTTTATTTATTTATTTATTTATTTATTCAAGTAATACAAAGCCTTCAAGGCCAAATTACATATTACTTAGCAATAAAAACCTAAGTTTAAAGAAACTTAAATTTTCTTAACAAATACATAACTAACTTTAAACATAGTTTATCCTATAACTATAACGGTTCCCCAACCGCAATGTAAAACAGAAGAACATTAAAAGAGCAAAAAATAAATATAGAAAATTTCAAAAGAGGTCCAAATTAATAGCAACACTGATCAACAAAACGAGTTATATATATTCTCAAGTAAAAGATATAACAACCAAGGTAGTTTGCAAATACAAAGATGAACAAAGCTGAATTAAGCGGCTCCATTACTTGAAAACAAATCCAAAAGTTTGATGCGAAAGACATTATTTGAATGTGGGAAAATACGTAACTCTATAGGTAAGTAGTTCCAACAACGAGCAATACGAACTAAGAAAGATCTTTCATAGAAGGAATTATTAATTTTGGGTACCAAAATCTGCGGGCTCCTAGTCGATCTAATAAAAGTAAACTTATTAAACAACGGTAATGGACTACCAGATTTCATTATCTTATGAAAAGTAATCATACACCGTAGTTTAATGAAATCAGAAAAGTTATATTTTAAAAAGTTATTTACATATAGAGAAATGTGATCCCTTCGACCAACATTGTATACAAAACGAACAATAGTATTAACAATACGATTGATTTTAGATAAATCGATGGAACTAACACCTGAAATAACCTCGAGTCTATAGGGAATTTGGGACATTAGAAGGGAATAAATTGGCTCATATACTCTTTTGCTACTGAATTGGACCTTTGTACCTTTTTATATAAGTTTTTTTTTCCTGGCTGGGGAGCCAATTTGATCAATTTGGTAAATTTACTTTTAGCTATTTAATGAATTATAGTAATGTTATTATTTAATGTATTAATATACATAGTTTTAAGTATTCAGGTATTATTGTTACTGCTATGTAATATTTTTATTTTGGCCTCTTAGGCTTATATTACATGTTATGAAAATAAATAAATGAAATGAAATGAATATGCTAACTTATACCTAATATGGTGAGGATAATGTATATTAGTAGATAGAATTCTACGTAAAGTATGCAAAACCCTATAGACAGTTTGACCAATATGCACAGCAAAATTAAGTTTTCTATCCAAAATTATTCCCAAGAATTTAATTTGATCAACTATTTCTATACGCACATCTACAATAAAAATGTCCTAATTAACATTAAATCTATCAAAAGGTCTAAAATTATAGCTTTTGTCTTTAAGGCATTAATAGTTAGGAAATTATGTACAGCCCAATCAAAGACAAGTCGAAGGGAATAGTCAATGTTGCTATGCAGAACATCAGCAAAATCTCGATCGCAACTAAAAAGTAAGGCCACATCATCTGCATATATAAGAGTTTTACATAAAGAACTATTAATTAGACTCGGTAGATCATTGACGCATAAATTAAACAACACAGGTTCCAACACCGAGCCCTGAGGAACACCTGTATGAAGTTGTAATATGCCAGACTCCACTCCGTTAAGGCTAATAAACTGCGATCTACCTTTAAGATAAGCTAACACAAGTTTACAAGCAGACATAGATAAACCAAATCCAATGCGAAGTTTATCAATCATCCTGGAGTAATTAATAGAATTAAAATCCTTAGTTAAGTCTAATGAAACTAGAATAGAATCATTCTCGCAACTGAATTGTAAGCGTTTATATTATAACCCTTTTTATTTAGATGAAAAGCAAACAAATGACGGCTTTACAATTTAACTCTCCAATTTCGAAGAAATTATAGCCTTCTTATTCTATGTATATATCTTTACGTCAACAAAATTTGTTGTCTTTACGTAAAAAAAATTTTATTTCTATATTTTTTCTTTTTATGAACCGGACCATACATACAGTGCAGGAAAAATAAAATAGAAACAAAATATTTGTTCAGTTTAAAATCTCTTTTTTGCGAACTATATGGTACAATTTGACTATCAAAATTTCAAATGAAAGCTTTTTATGTATACTTTCCTATGTTACTATTATTATTTTATTTTAACTGATATAGCGTTTTTTGCTTCATATCACCAGTTCCTTTTGCACGATTGATGAAGATAGAACTATTCTACGTAATGTTCAACGAACAGTTTAACCACTACATCATTTTCAACAGTAATTCAGAAAAGCGCAATTGTAAATGTGGTTTTCCAATAGAAATTTAGAAAATTCCAATTGAAAATGGGATTTTTCATTTAAAATTTAGAAAATATTTTTTTTATTTTTTTTTTATTTTATTTAACAATATTCATTAACCTAGCCTATAGACCATAAGCGGTTACAAATTTCTACTTCACAATAATTCCTCCAATACAAAATACATAATTATAAATAAATAAAATTACACCTATTTTTTTTAAAGATAATATACTATATAAAATAACGATTGGACAATTAAAATGTACCGCATTAATCATAAATAAATTCCTACATAATTTGCAATCAAACAAATGTAATTCAAAGAAGCAAAAAAGGTTAAAATAAAGAAAAATATATGTAGAAATCATAAACAATCCCAAAAATGAAATCACAGAACCAATCAATATGTCATACAGGAACTATATGGCAAATAACACTCCAGACTGTAAAGGACATAGGTAGTACAAATCAGACAGAAACATGAAGCTATAAAACACCTATCAGTTGAACCTTCTGTGAAGAAATATAAGTAATTGTAAGTTTTAAACTACCCCAAAAAATATCGACTTATGTAAAAGAATTTAAATACCAAAATTACCAATCAATTACATAATAAAAATTTCAAGACTAACTTTAAAAGAACAAAGTGAAAGACAATTCCTTAAGAGCAAAAATAATATAATAGCAGAAAAATCCTCACAAACACAAAACTCCATGCATACAATAACAGTCGCAAATCATCTTCCACCAAAACAGTCACAAGTAAATTCATCCAAATCAGCAATATTGACTGAGCATTCACAACATTCTTAAACCACACAACATTCCCCCATTTCAAAGCTAACAGAAATTTCACAAAATTGGCAAACAATCTCAAAAAAAAATCATATCACAAATCAGTCAATACTAGATAAAAAACTTATGCATATTACTTGCAATTAAAATGATATCAACCAACAACAATAATTTGGCAACCACTAATACCAAAGCAACGGTCTAAAATACTTGCATTATAACATACCTTAAAAAGAAACAAATAACAGTATTTAGTGAGTAATATGAGGGACTAATACAACATAAATCAAAATCTTATCAAAAAAAGGTCTACAAGAAAAATACCAATTTAAGAAACCCTGCATGTTAAATAAAATAATCATTTAAAGAAAGTAAAAGAAAATACAAAGTTCCAACTTCTAATAATATAACAATAAGATATTAAAAAAAAAAAACAATGAAGCAGACAACATCAACAATGTTCGAAGTATTAATCCAAACAACACAAATAATCCTCATCCAAGCAATTACAAGAAAAGCTCTAATGATACCTCATTTACATATACCCAGCAAATTTTTATTGGTCAACAGATATTCCATGATGCACCCACATATGAAATTACAAGTAATTGACAATTGTAAATAATGTATTCAGCAAAATCATTTAAAATTTCAATACAAATATCAATAACCACATAAAACAAATCATAAACACAATTATGACAATATCAGTAATTCATCATATTGGATAATCACAAAGACAGTTACTCTAGAATAGCAATAACAATATGAATGACAACACAATTCCAAAACCAATCTAAACATTCCAACCTACCAAAAAAAATTTCAATTGAAAATAAGAATTTTTTATTTTTAATTTGGAAAATAAAGTATTTAGAAAATATCAATTGAAATTGAGACATTTCATTTAAAATTCAGAAAAGAACAGTTAAAAAAAATGATTTTTTATTTGATATTCGGAATACAACATTGAAAATGAGATTTTTCATTTGAAATTTAAACAAATTTAAATAAAAATGAGAATCTTCTGAATTCTAAATGAAAAATCTCATTTTCAATTGATATTTTCTAAATTTGAAATGAAAAATCCCATTTTCAAATGTTCTCTTCTGAATTTCAAATGTAAAATAGGTATCAATTTCAATTGATACTTTATGAATTGAAATGAAAAGTTCTCATTTTCAATTAAAAAAGGTGTAGTGCTTTAATTTATTAGTTTTGGTAACTTTATTTCTCATTTACCCTTCAATTTGTTAAACTTTTTCGCCTGTTAACAATCCTGGATGATTATATGTATTACATTTGGATTATAAATTTCGCCTTTTTTCCAAAAATTGCATTATTCAATAATGTTTTGAGAAATGCAATGTTCTGAAAATCGTACTTAAATATATTCTAAATATCAATCAAGTCGATATCAATGAAAAACAAGTAGGAAAGTATAGTCGGGCATGGCCGACCATATGATACCCTACACCATGAGTATATTTTTACAATTTTTACTTTTATAAAATTTTTATTTTTTGT
>NC_060953.1:26825351-26882898 GCF_022045245.1 Lucilia cuprina
TTCACAAAAATAGATTGTTATTAGAAATTTATCACTCTTTGGGATTCGGATTTAGTTGATAATTGACCCAATTTCTAATTAAAAACCCTTTCCAAAAAATCTTCCGGATGTTCATATTTTGGTTTTAAATGTTTTTAATCATTAATCATTTTTCATTAATTCGTTTTTCATTTAAGAAAAAAATTCGTGTTCACCGAACTTTGAAAACCGAACAAACCGGGTACAGCCGAATTTTCAAATTTACCGAAGTTCGGTGTTCGGTACCGAACGAAATTTAGAGTTCGTCGGACTCTAGTTACTATCAACCGAAAGAATATATTTTTGGCCCACAATTTTGGGGCATTTGTATAATATCATTTCATATGATATCATTAAAATTACGATTTTTGACCATATTTGTCATTTTTTTCTCTTTTTCCAGAGATAAAACCAAAATTTAATATTGGGATTTAATAAATTCCTTGAGGTGTCTAAAAATAATAATTTTTGTTATAAGGATCTGTATTTAAACATTCCAAGATATATTTTTGGTATCGTTCTTCTATTTCTAATTAAATTATCTGTATCTTAAGACCCTTTTCTTACCACTAGGATCGATATTTTCCAACAAAGTTGGATTGTATATATTATTGTAGATATAAGCACTAATATATTTTAAATTTTCAAGACATCGTAGCGGTATACAATTGCAAAACATGCCTTAACAAAACGTGATCCTATACAGTATATTTTAGTTTACTCAACAACAACACTGTATGCTTAAAATGTTGGGTTTATTTTGATCATAGTAGAAAATATTTAAACAGATATCAATATTTTTGAGTTAGACCATAATTATATGGTGACATTCAGCCTAGAGGCCATTGGTTATAAAACGAATGATTCCACTATATTAAATGGCGTTTCTTCGAGGCATGCTTTGGAGTTGTACACTTCCACAATATATTAAAAACTTAAAACGTATAACAGCTGATATCTACTGCTAGACAGTGTAAATAAGACTATGGACATATGTTGTACAAATTCACACAAAAACGTGGACTGATAAATGCGTTAGGAAAAGGACTAATGGATAGCGATGACGAAAGTGAAATATTTGACAAGATTAGGGAACTTGAGAAGGATAAGGAAGACACAATGATGACTTTAGATAATATTTACTATTTGAAAACTGCAATGTCAGACAAGATTTCGAACATCACCAATCATATAAATAACCAGCAGAAGGTCGTTGAAACTTACGTAAATAATTTCAGGACGGAAGTTCAGAACAGAATCCTTGACTTGGAGGACGAAACTTTGTTTTTGCAAAACGTTTTTTCGGGATAATAACGACGTGAATTAGTTAATGGACGATATAAACGAGATCGGACATATAATCTTCAATTCTAGATTGGGAATAGTCCCATCAGACATACTGATAAAGGACGAATATGAGTTTATGGACGGAATGGAGGTTTATTTTCAGACTAAGGTTTCTGTGACTTATAGAGAAGACATTATAATTTTGACATTAAGTATTCCAAGGTTTCTTAGCGAATCATTTTCGGAGGTTGCTTTTGAACCCCTGTCTGATGACGAGAATAGAACTCTGATTGTTAGGGAAAATACTGTTTTCGGCCATCGGGATAACATATCAAATACCTTGGAGTACGGAAGGTTAGAACAAATAAAAGATAAACATTGTAAAAAACCTAGAACCTAGGTGTAATATGAATGTGACAAGGGACCAAGAGGAAAAGGAAATTTACCCTGGTTAACTAATATTTAAGCACTATCAGGACGAAATCATTACGAACTTAAAAGTCCTCACAAATTGCAGGATTTTAGAACATATCTCGTTAAATTTGAAAATTGTGTTATTAAAACAAAATCAAAAACTTATGAAAATTATAAAATTAATGTAAAAGAAATGTTTGTTTTGGAAAAATTTATTTTGAAAATCGGGAAGAATAATATATCATTTCCTGATCTAACTATAAAAGATATACACTTTAACGAGACTACGAAAATTGTTAAGCATAAATTATTTAAGAATACTAGGGAGTTATAATTACCCCTAATAGAATTATAATTTAAGTATGTATATTAATCACCCTAATAATGTAATAATTAAAGTATATTAATCATATTATAATTCATATGAAATCTATCAATAAAAACGCTTGCCCACAAAAACTTAAATTCAACATAAAATCAATTGCTTTCCATTAAAATGAAAACAATGTTGCAACTTAATAAAAACGCTTGCTCGCAAAAATTAAAACAAACATACGTATAAATATTAACACTAAAATTCAACATAAATTGAATTGCATTCCATTAAAATAAAAAACTTGCATGTTTGTACACAACATAGTGTACAAACATACAAACCAAAACACAATATTGTTATCAACAATTGCGGGTGGTCAAGCTTTGTTTTAAAAACCTAAGATCGATTTCAAAACAATGAAATTATCAAATAAGAATTTATTTTAAACATTGATTTCAAAATAATGTAATTATCAAATAATCATTTTTTAGATTTAAGATTCAAGAAAATTAAATAAAGTTTAGTATTATACTTACTCTCAAAACATCAACACTATAATTTATAGACACCTAACGCATAAAATTGTTTGATGCATTTTTTATCACTATGGCGTAAGAAATGATGTTGCCGTCGCAAAATCTAAATAAAAATTAAATTTATGCTTCTTCTTCCTCAATGATTGCTGGAATAAATTACTAAAACATAAACAAGATTTGACCAAATGTTGACGTGTGGCCATTCAGCTTTAGTAAAGACCAAAGTAAATTAATAAAGTAGCATCACTTGAACAGATGACTATTTTTTTAACTATAGTTTCCATAGAAAAATAAAATTAGTTGTCAAAGTTTGTTTTGAAAATTGTTAACATTGTTTATGTCGCCATTTTTAAATTGTGTTTTGCTATTTGTTAAAATTTGTGAAAAGTTGAAAAAATGAATTAAAAGTGCTTTTAAAGTAGTTTAAAAGTGTTATTTGTGAAAAGTTGAAAAAATGAATTAAAAGTGGTTTTAAAGTAGTTTAAAAGTGTTATAAATTGTATAATATATAATTAAATCCTTAATATTTTCAACTTAAAAGTAATATTTTATATTTATGTTTTGTTCAGTTTGTTGTTAAAGGAAATTTTCATAAATTTTATTTTGACACGTTCTTAGATTATTCCAAAAACAAAATACATGTGTTTGTTGTAGATGTTGTTGTACAACAAGAGATGTCGCTACTTTATTAATTTACTTTGGTAAAGACCACAATAAAAACATATGTTTCGGTGGTCTTTTCCAATGATTGACAATGTTACTGAGAGTGACAGCTACAGAAGAAGTTTGTGACGAAATAGAATCTTCGTGAACAAAACAACTTTTATAAACCGCATTCCTTTTTTATGTACATGTGTGTGTAAATCAACTGCTGTATTAGCACGTGCGTAATTTTTACTAACAAAAAAGGTAAACAAATGACTGCAAAAATGTGGACGTATTCGAAAAGGTGTTACCAATTTAATTCTTAACTAATACCCCATTTACACATACACAAAATCTAGTACTTATTAGATTTCGACCCAAATATAGTTGATTTTAACTAAATTTCCCATACAAGACAAAATTTACTTCGTAACTAGATTTCGTCAAAATTTTATTATTTTTTAGTGATGCAACTCTGTTTTTTCCTGAATAATACTAAAAATAACGACGCTGTATAAGAAAAAAGAAAAAAACAAAACAAGGAAACAAAAATTAAAATGTCGATAAAATTTAAATATATTAAAAAATATGAAAACTTTATTTAAAATAAAAGGTAGTGTTATATTTCAATATCTAATTTTTTATTATAAATAAAATATTAATAAATATTCAATTTTCCTTTTTATTTTTCATATCAAACACAATTTCCAAAAATATTAGAAAAAATTAAATCTTCATAAATGCCAAAAATAGTAAGTGTAAACGGTCTAGATTTTAAAAAAGATTTAAATGAAATCTACTAGATGTATGTGTAAAAGGTGTATTAATTTAATTTTTTATCACAAATGTATAGAGCAACTATTTGGGATAATAATTTAATCTTGGTCTTTCTTTATATTTAAGTATTGTGAATAGCACTAGTTATTAGGGATGCCAATTGGGACTAAATGTATCCCGGGATTTCTAAAATGAATAGCACTAGTTATTAGGGATGCCAATTGGGACTTAATGTATCCCGGGATTTCTAAATCCCGAAAAATATAAATAAATTAAAAAAATCTTAATAATTTACCTACAAAAATAACATTTTCTATTTCATATTACAATATGAATACATTAAGTATGTGTTTACTAATACAGAAAGCTTTTCCAAAAGTATTTTGTGAAATTTTTGGAAAACAAATTAATTCAAAGTACTAAAAATAATACAATAGTTATTTAAATAAAGTGCTTTCTAGATACACCACTCATGTGATCAACCGTCTTGAGCTGAACATCGGATATATGGTTTTTAATATCCGCTAGGGAACCACTTCAAAACTGGTCTATATCAAGTATAGCCATCGTAGTTCCAGCTTTTGCCAAGCTATCAGCAATATTATTTCCAGTTATATATCCAAATAAGAGAATTATCGACTCGAGTAGCTCATAATTATGTTTAATATACTCGTATATCGACAAAAAGCGGTACAACTAAGTTTTATACTATCCTTGAAGATCCTGTTGAATTTCAGGCCTATTTGACCCAAGCTCCCTTACAAAACCCCCCTTAAAAAGACTAGTGCAATAGTGAAATTCAGCATAAATACATTTTATATAAACATATAAATTCATCCCCCAAATTTTATAAGAATCGCCTCAAACAGGGGGTTTGGGGGAAGCCCCTATATAAACCATATTTCAGAGAATTAGTTTTTTAACAATAAATTGCTTAAATATTGTGACGAGCAAAAGTCGCTTACACTACTTTTTGTCTCACATTTTTTTGAATAAATGAATTAAATTGTTAATTATAATTTTAATGTAAGTTACGCCACCTAGTACTTAGTAGGAAAACAAACAAATATCCCAAAGCAACCATGGGACAGCTGTTAACAGCTGTGATATTGATGATTGTATATATATGTGTAGCTGATTGACACTATAAAAGAATGGCAGTTGTAAATAAAAGAGTCAGTCAGCCAGCTGCCGGCGAAGAGGTAAGATATTAATTAGCTGGATAGGGGTTATACCTCTTGCAGATAAATAATATCTCAAACTCGGGGAATAGCAGTTATACCCACTCTCTTGGTTTGCCTTTTCTTGGTAAAGACACCCCAAGATGATGATGACGACTTCGTGAATGAATTAAATTGTTTTGTTTTATTATTCAAATTTGTATAAACGTTAATTACAATTTTAATCTAAGTAACGCCACCTAGTACTAAGTAGGAAAACAAATATACCAAAGCAACCATTAACAGCTGTCCCGTTCAGTGTTGCCAACTTAGTGCTTTTAGCACTATTTGCGGTGCTTTTTGGTGTGCCAAACGCGAAAAATTTTGCTCATGGTGCCTTTCTTCAAAAAGGCACTAAAGTGGTGCTTTCTAATTTTATGACAGTGCATTTAGTGCTTTTTATACCCAACATATACCCAAGATGAGTGGGGTATATTGATTTTGTCACTCCGTTTGTAACACATTGGTCGTATATATTTTGGGTCCTTATTAAATTCTAAGGCGATCTAACCATGTCCATCCGTCTGTTCATCTGTCCGTCCGTCTGTCTGTTGAAAGCACGATAGGGTTAGAACGTAAAGAGCAAACGAGTTAAATTTTTCCACAAATTTTATATGCATCAAAATTTCTCTACCAAATGACATTAATACTCATTACCGAATTAAAAATATTCGACATAAATATGTTTTATATAAGCCAAAATCTCTCTAGCAAATTTTACGGCAATCGGTCCATAATTGACCCTACCCCCACATATGGTCACCTTCAAAAATTGATTTTAACGCTCATTACTGACTTTAAAAATACGTGTTTAGCGGAGAAATTCGAAATAAACTACTTTTATACAAATGTAATCTTCCTACCGAATTTAATTCGGATTTATCGGTAACGTACCCTACCCCCTATTAAGGTTCCCTTAAAAATATGAGTACAGCGATGAAAATAGACAAAAAATAAGTTTTATATAATTTTTTTACACAATTGAATCTATCCCTCATATATAAAGCCTCCATGATTACTTCATCGTTGTACTCGCAATAAAAAATTTTTTATTATAATTCTTTATGCCGAATTTTATGACGATTGGTCTATAACTGACCAACAAAACAAAATCTATTTACAAAATATACAAAAGCAAATATTCTTCAAAAACAAAAAAAAACAAAATATTCAAAATACTTTAAAATAAGTTATGTTATTCACTTTCAGTAAAATTAACAATTTTTCCAGAACTCAAAAAACTTAAAAATAATATATATATTTTTGCAAAAAAAAAAATATATTTCATAAGTTTTGTAAAATTTCACAATTTGAGTGTGGGTACATCGGTTGGCCAGTTGGTAGTTTGAATGTTTAATGACATTTTACTATTTTTAAAATTCTCATCTTATTTATCTAATATTCGTCAAACATTAGTTTTAGTTCTTACGTTACTAAAAATCTAACTCACACCGGTGAAAGACTTTAGTATGACGCATGTTTTGCAGCCCAATGTTCTAAAAAACGAATTTTGGAGTCTTGTAGGAAATGAGCGAAATAATGTGCAATTTTTATTAAAATAAACAATATTTGACTGAAAAAACGTTAGTGCTTTTTTACCCATTTTCAGTTAGAAAATTACGCTTTTTTACCCCTTTTTAATTTTTTTGCGCGCGTTTTGCTTGACCAATGTTGGCAACACTGGTCCCGTTAACAGCTGTGATGTTGATGATTGTATATGTATTTGTAGCTGACGGACACTATAAAAGGATGGCAGTTGTGAATAAAAGAGTTAGTCAGCCAGCTGCCGGCGAAGAGGTAAGATATTACTTAGCTGGATAGCTGTTATACCTCTTGCAGATAAAATAATATCTCAAACTCGGGGAATAGCGGTTATACCCACTCTCTTGATTTGCCTTTTCCATAGATTTTATTAGCTGGAGTAAGGGGTTATACCTCTGCCATCTAATAAAGCTCTTGGAAATTGAGTATCGGTGTGAGTCTGTGGTTATACCCGTTCCCAAAAGTACTTAACAGTCGTCCCCTCCGGTACTTCCTCTTGTTGACGCCCGTGGTGGTGCCGCGGTCAACAGAGAGAAGCCCTGCGGCTTAAGACGTGTGAGCAAGTGTTCTCCCTCGTGGCCGTGCCTTTCTCCGCGAGAGCGTACTAAGGGACGTACTATTCCTCGTCACACCTGTACTAAACTCTACGGGACGTATCATTCTCAGTCGCTCGGTGGCTAGTGTATTGTTAGTGTGCAAAATCAATAAAGTACGGTTTATAACGTTATATGAAAAAAAGGAAAAGTGACTTTTAATAATAAATAAATTTTTGTAACGAACCCTGGGAGCCGCGAGCTCTATCTCAGCATAAGGTGAAAAATACGTCGTTACAATATTTCGGAGGCGAGGTACAAATCAAGTCAAATGCATAATGAAAACTAAATCATAATTTCTTACTTGTTATTTTTAAATATCCGATAATTTCTATGCCTTTTTATTTTTGATATTTCAGCTTGTAAGTTAGTATAGTCATCTTAAGTCTAAAAAATTACTCAATAAATAATGTAATTTGATTTAAAAATAGGCCGAAATATATAAAATTTTATGATCCTGGTTATTTTTTAATCAAAAACTATTAAAATTCTCTTTGTTATTGCGGCTGTAATTCATACGTTACGGCTGTAACACTCTCATAAGAATTATAATAAAACGCTAAGTGAATAAGTACACAGACTGATTTACTTTCTCTTAAATTTGTTGGTAGATAGGTAGGTTTTATTATCTAAACGAGTTTAGAAATACATTAATTCAAATATTATTCTAATTCTAAAAACTAACTTACACAATTCTATTTTCCTGGCGAATTTTCTAGAAAGAATGTTCGCAGTCGAATCGTTGTATCAAAGTAACAATGTTGCAATGTAATATCAAAATGTAACTGAAGACATGGTTTACACTTTACAAGTAATTAATGTATAAAGATGGTAACACTAGACGTGTAAATGGTAAAATAAAACGAAAACACTAGACGTGTAAATAACTAACATGACAATGTTTACATATACAAATATTCAAATTCACCAATTTTAAAAATACGATAATAAAACTAATTATTTCAGTTAAATATACTTAAAATGCATTCAGATCACATTTAATTCATAACAATCCACCGCCCGTGAGTCGATCAGGGAGACTCACACCACATCGAGCACGGCTAGTTTTGAAGCAGGACGTCGTAATCTTCCATTTGAAGTTTTAACCATCGCTGATCGAACTTGCCCATCAGCCGCTGTACTGACTTCCTCTATCACGCCACGCTTCCATTTGCCACGTTCCTCGGTCTTATCGCATATAATCACAACATCGCCTACTTGCAATGGTTTTACTGGTTGATACCATTTTGTACGCCTTGTTAAATCGGGAAAATATTCCAGAACCCATCTCTTCCAGAATGTCTGTTTAAGCTGCTGTAAAATTTGCCACTGCTTCCGGAGACAAACCTTCTCGTCCACTGCAGGGGTTTGCACAATGTTAGGAGATCCGATCAAAAAATTATTCGGAGTAAGCGGTTCACTATCTGAGCTGTCAATAGGTAGATGCGTCAATGGACGTGAGTCCATTTCAATTAATAGGCTATTCAATGTATCAAGTTGTGGCGATTTTTCCTTTAGAGTGAACGACAACACATTCTTCACTGAGCGGACCATCCTTTCCCAGACACCACCTGCTGAGGGATCAGCCGGGGTATTAAATACCCATTCAATGCCTCGACGCGTATCACCCAACTCCGTTTCAATTTTCACGAAGTCTTCTTTACTGGCTCCAACGAAATTGGTACCTCTATCGCTTCTTATTCTTATCGGAATGCCAAAAACGGGGCAATTGACCCATTAATGGATGTTTGGGGGCTGCAGATCTATTTTTACACTCCTGGCAGTTTTTCTTGACATTTCTGACTAATTGCCTTAAACTGGGAATCCAAAACTTGCTACGAATTGCAGCACAAATAGCCTCCTGATTTTGGTGTACAAAATTACCATGAAATTGTTTTACTATTAATCTGGTGATCAAATGATTCTTGGGCATAATAATGGGCTCTCTAGTGGATAGACCAACACATGTCGCTTTACTAATACGACCTGAAATTCGCAATAAACCATCATCTTTAATACACGGGTTCAAATTATATATACTGCTCTTTTTGCATATAGGTTTGCCAGCTTTCAGTACGTTATACTCATTTCCGAAAACTTCTCGCTGTGCTATTTGACAGCAAAATATTTCAGCTTCTTTTATTTTCTGAATAGTAATATATGGCTTAAAATTCAAAGTAGATTTATCTTGATGTGTAACAAAACATTTAAATGTTTGAACGGCCCGAACAAACCAACACATTATTCTCAGTAGCTTGTAGTACTTAGATTTTTCTCCATACGGTATTAAGGGGTGAGCTTCAGCCATAAACAATAAAAACTTTGTTCGCACCTCAGATTCATATATTTGTTTATCGGCTTCTCCACTTAATTTTGGCCACTTAGTTTCATCATATTTTAAAAAAGACGGACCGTTTAACCATCGAGATTCCTGTACATTTCCTGAAAAATATTGGGGCCTTGTCGCATCATCAGCAGGGTTTTGGGACCCAGGAACCCATCTCCATTGGTCGACCTCTGATTGCTCTAAAATTTCCGCAATCCGATGAGAGACAAATTGTTTATAAACGCGGTAATCTGACTGAATCCACTTCACCACTGTTCTCGAATCTGACCAAAATGTTATTGTTAGTCTTACACCAAGTACTGCAGCTTGTAGTTCCAGTCTTGGGATCGAAAGGGGTTTTATAGGGGCACACTTAGACTTCCCAGCAACAAATATCACCTCAACACTATCTAATAACCGCATTCTCCAATAACCAACAGCAGCAAAAGCGACTTCGCTTGCATCCACGAAAATATGAAGTTCGATTGCAGTTGCGGGATCGGAAAACATTGCTCCATAACAGCTAGAGATCCTAATATTGCGCACATTCTTAAGTTCATGGTACCATTCATGCCATTTTTTATATATTTTTTCCGGAATAGGGGAGCTCCAGTCAACATTAGAGATCCATAATTCTTGTAATATTATTTTGGACCTTATAACAATGTTTGCTAAGAAGCCAAACGGATAGAATATTGACATAACCAAACTAAGTACTTCACGTTTACTAGGTTTTCGACTGCCATTTAACACCGCTTCAGGAACTGTTGAGAATTTTAAAATAAAACAAAATGTGTCATCATTATGTGTAATCTGGTCCTTCTATAGAACGACAAAACTCCAGTGAATTAGAGACAAATCCTCTTATCTCAAAATTGGCTTTTTGGTGAATATTTATTACACATCTAGTGACGGAAATAGCCTCATCAATTGTGTCGAAACTATCAACATAGTTGTCAACATAGTGGCAGTCTACAATTGCTTTATAGGCTCTGGCATCCGTTTTTTCTTTGCGGATAAGTACACGGTGAAACATCTCACGTATGTCGCCACAAACTCTAATCTTCCTCTGACGAAACTTAAACAAAATTGAAAGTAACGGCTTGGGTTGATATGTAGCTGGACCTTTTAGCAATCTCGAGTTAAATGATACACCTTCTGCTATAGCCGCTGCATCAAAGACCAGTCGTCTCTTATTACCTTTATTAACGTTTGTAATTACGAAATGGGGCAAATACCATGTGCGATATGTTTCAATGGAGACTTCTTCCTCTGATAATTTTCTGGAATACCCTTTTAATACATATTCTTCTATCTTATTTTTATACCATTCAGCCAGATCATTATCTTTTTTCATCTTACATTCGGCACCTAGTAAACGTTTATAGGCTAGTGAATAAGTGTCCTTAAAATTATATTTATCCAGTCTCCAGACCAGTTTCATATTCTAGTCCTTTCAGAACAGTGGTATCCTTCAATATTTTTTCGGGTCTCAAATCATCATTAGAAATAATAGGATTTACTGGTTTCATCCCAAAACTTTCTAATGTAAAATATTTTGACACCTGTTGTCTGATGTCATCCATAGTGTCACATTCAATCAGAAACACATGATTGGATTCAATGCTATCCTCATTGGAACCAAACAGAATATCTCCCAAAACTGTTCTATGTAAAGAAAAACTTTCGTCCAAATTTATCAGCCGTTGAGGACGAACCAGTCTTACGTGAGGCAAACCAATGAGCAACTTCGGTATTATTTCATAATATTCATCAATGACAAATTCTTTAAGTTTGGAAAACTTCTCTTTAAATGCTTGAAGTTGTAATATTTGTGGCGGCAATTTTAAATGCTTTGTTGTTCTAACATTCTTCATATGAAAGCTACTATTGTTATCATTAACATTACAAATTTCAAATTCTACTTTCATTGACATCTCGTTTGACCTTTTTCCACCTATCCATCCCAGCGATAAATTAGTGGTTGGTCCCTCTAAACCAATTTCCTTAGCAAACTTTCGATCCATCATCAATAAAAGTTACTATATCTACGCTACCATTTGGACCCCTCAATCGTACTGGCAAATACTTAAATAACGTTTTCTTCTGTTCGGGTGTTTCTGCTGTATCACCACTAACAGCTGTAATCGATTGCTTATTTGTCTTATTATTATTGTGATTTGTTTTGATCCCTTTTTCGTGAAGCAAACGATTATGATATCTGCCAGATTCTGATATACAACATCGACGGCGAGATTTGCATTGAAAGGAACTGTGACCAGGTAATAAGCAACCAAAACACAACCGGTTCTCTTTCACAAATTTCCATCTTTGTGCTGTAGACATATTCCTAAATTTTGTACATTGGCTAAGATGATGATTAACATGGCACATCAGGCATCCTAACTGACTGCGGTCGTCGACTGTGATAGCTAGTGCTGGCTTAAATTTGTTTACTTTGTTCTTCACAACTTCATCGCTACTCGGATCCATTTCGGTTGCCATTGATATGTAAGTAGCAATATTATGCAGCCACTCACTAAACTGTCTTACTGTTGGGTATTGGCCCAAGTTGTGCAATGAATATTTCACCCATTCCTCACGCCTTGTAAGAGGTAACTTATTTACGAGTTCTTCGAGTAATGTCGGATTTAACAGATGTTGTGTGGCTCCAGCATTCTCTAAAAATATGGTAAGATTCGCGACCATGGAAGAAAAATTTACAATATCCGATATTTTTCTTCCCGAAATGGCAGGGAATGCTCTTACTTTAGCAATTTGACTACGAATCATAATATGTGGACGGCCATAATAAAATTCAAGAGTATTCATCACCTGATCTACACTTTCGGGGTGAATAAGGTAAGCTTCCACTTTTGCCTTGGCATTACCCTTTAAGGCCTTTTGCAAACGGAACAAATTTTCCAATTTGGTATAATTGTAGTGCTGAGTAGTTTCCCTATAAGACACGGCAAACATTGGCCATTGTTCCGGCTGTCCACTAAATTCAGGCAGGTCATACAATTTACGAAAAGGGTGCAGAGTAGGCTGATCCGCAGGCAATGGTGTAGTTGTAACTCCTAGAGCATTCAAAGGATTTGATGTTGTTGGACGTGACATAGTAGACGGTAAAGGCTGCGTTAAATGAGGCGACATATATGCTGTGTGATGAGACAGCGTAAAGGTATACTGAGGCGATGGTGGTATATGTGTGTTTTGCGCTGGCAATGGCTGTGGCATACAGATACTCGTGATATAGTTTGAATTAAATTCAGAAATTGGTATACTTATCTTATGGTTTGTGGCAGGATACGTCGAAGATGATGTAGGCGTTGTGTTTGAGTGAGGTAAGTCTGTACTCGTTCCTGGGAGAAAATTTGGTGTAGGGGCTTTGTACGATGGTTGAGAGGCAGAATTTTTCATGAACATTTCCAACGACATTTTTAATATTCGAATTTCTTCTCTCATTTCCGCAATGGCATCGCTTTGTACAACAGTCTTTTCATGATCATCTTCACTATGTGACGACTCGGCATTATCTGTACTAGCGGCAGGTGGATCAACGCTGGCTTCACGTGTTCTTAGGGTCTTCTCTTGAGACATCTTATTTAATCGACCACTTCGACGGGGATCGGAAGACATACGGCGGCAGTAATTTTATAGATCAACTTTCCAGAAAAGGCATACAATTCCAATAATTGTATAACAAAAAATTGTTATTGCGGCTGCAATTCGTACGTTACGGCTGTAACACTCTCATAAGAATTATAATAAAATGCTAAGTAAATAAGTACACAGACTGATTTACTTTCTCTTAAATTTGTTGGTAGATAGGTAGGTTGGTAGGTTTTATTATCTAAACGAGTTTAGAAATACACCAATTCAAATATTATTCTAATTCTAAAAACTAACTTACACAATTCTATTTTCCTGGCGAATTTTCTAGAAAGAATGTTCGCAGTCGAATCGCTGTATCAAAGTAACAATGTTGCAATGTAATATCAAAATGTAACTAAAGACATGGTTTACACTTTACAGGTAATTAATGTATAAAGATGGTAACACTAGACGTGTAAATGGTAAAATAAAACGAAAACACTAGACGTGTAAATAACTAACATGACAATGTTTACATATACAAATATTCAAATTCACCAATTTTAAAAATACGATAATAAAATTAATTATTTCAGTTAAATATACTTAAAATGCATTCAGATCACATTTAATTCATAACACTCTTATTTAATATTTTATTATGTTTAAATTTAGCGGTAAAACACTTTCGGTAATACCGAAAATCCCCGGAATTCATTTTTAAAAATCCCGGTTTTCGGTACTTTCAAATCGGGAATTCCTGTTTGGCATCCCTACTAGTTATTGTTGATAGGAAAAATCTGTTTTGATGATCTACTGCACTTCTGTGCAACACTTATTGCATTCATTGTCATTACACTTACTTCCTTTTTACAACTTACTTTATAATAAACTCTTACATCAAAAACGAATCCGCCTATTTATTTCAACATCACAACTGGTTATGGGCCCAGATAGTGTCTGTTGATAAATACAAGAACCGTATTTAGAGTACATTAAATCGTTTCGGTAAAATGTCGATTGCCTCAAATTTTAATGTGGAGAAATTAGTGGGTAGAGAAAAGTACGTATCATGGTCGTTTGCTGTGAGGAATTTACTTCAACATGAGGAACTATGGGACACTGTTCAAGGTAGCTATCCACCTACTGGAATGGATGCAATACAAGACATAAAGGCAAAAACGAAGATAATACTTCTTGTTGATAAAATCAACTATGTGCATATTGAAGAAACATCAAAGGAAGTCTGGGATAAATTAAAAGCAGAATTCTAGGACTCACATGTAGAGTTGGTCTTTTACGGCAGCTAATAACAACAAGTTTTGGGAATCGAAAGTTCCGGCGTTAAAATAACGTGTGATTCCATAAAAACAAAACTTTTACAAGATGTAAAAAAATCGAGTGAAAACGTTTTGCTAAAACAAAGAAGAAGCATAATATGAAAAATTGATTTCGTTGCTTCAATTGGAAGCATCTGCATGTAAAGCAAATTCTAATAAGGGTAAAATTAAAAAAGAAGTTGGTTTTTGCACAGTTTTTACAACGGGTGTCATTAATGATAATGACTGGTATATTAATTCCGGTGCAAGTTTGCACATGTCCATAAGAAAGGACTGGTTTATTGACATAAGTATCGGAAATTTTTGTGCCAATAAAGAAAAATTAAAAGCTCAAGGTGTCGGTGACATTAAAATTTATATCAAACACACCAAATAATGAAAAGAGGCTACATAGTTAAATTCCAGAATGGTAAATGTATAATAACCGAAAATGGCTCCGTAATTGCAACGGCTCATCTGCAAGATAATATGTTTAAATTAGATCACGAAGTGAATCAAATGTGTATGGTTTCAACTACATCAAACTCTAAGGTATGACATGATCGTATGGGCCATTTAAATTACGCAGATTTAGTCAAAACGAAGGAGTTGGTAACCGGAATGAAATTTTAATCCGATAAAGAGGAAAATAGTGTTCATTGCATTGAAGGAATTATTTGGTGTGTTTGATATAAAAATTGCTACAGATCGTAGATTCGGACCTTTGTGGCTCGATAGAGGAAAAATCGATTGGTGGAGCTAAGTATTTTTAACATTTATAGATGATTTTTCGCGTAAGGTTTTATTTATATATTGCAGGAAAAAAGGAAGTACTAGCATGTTTTGAAAGGTTTATGGCTAAAGTTGAGAATCGCTCCATCGTTGAACGAGCCCGTTCTATGCTATTTCATGCTGGTTTGGACAAGAAATTTTGGACTGAGGCTGTTGCAACTGCCGTTTACGTAATAAATCGTTCCGTTTGTACTGCAATTAAAAATCGTACACCACAAGAAAAGTGGACTGGTATTACATCAGACGTATCTCATTTAAGTGTATTTGGTTGTCGTGCCATTTCATACGTTCTCAAAGAAAAACGGAAAAAATGGGATCCAAAATCTCAAGATTTGGTCTTCGTTGGTTATTGTGAGGAAACAAAGGGATATCGTTTATTAAATCCTAATACTTAGCACGTTGTGAAAAATCGAGATGTTGTATTTTTTGAAAACGAATTCAAACAAACCCACAAAAAAGTTATTAATGCAGCAGATGTTCAGTTTTATAGACAAAACAGGAGAAGATTCATCTACAGTGGAGGCTAGTTCAGATGTCGATAATGCTGATGATGACGATTCTTCAGAAAGTAATGGCTCTGATGACTATTATATACCAGATGAGTCCGTAAGTGAAGCCGATGCCACAATAGTCATTGCAGAAGACAGCTATGAGGCCCGACGCTCAAATCGTATAAGAAAACCAACGCAATTGTGAGAATATCATGTCTATACAGTGGCGACGAATGACTCAGGTGAACCGACGAATGACTTAGATAAATAGTAATGAAGCATCGTTATGGAAATATGCCATGGAAACAGAATATAAGTCCTTGTTAGACAACAACACTTCGACAATGATCAATTTATCAAAGGGCGTGAAACCAATCAAATGTAAATGGGTGTTCAAAAGAAAACGTGATGAAAATGGTGAAGTGCGATGGCATATAGGCTGCTTCCAAAAACCAGGTATTGACTATCATGAGAACTATTCGCTAGTAATAAGGTTTACTTCAATTCGATATTTAATATGCATTGCCGCACAATTTGATCTTGATATTGAGTAGATGGATGCAGTCACCGCTTTCCTTCAAGGTGATGTTTTTGAAGATATATACATGGAGCATCCAGAAGGTGAAGATAACGGTGGCAAAGTTTTCAAACTAAATAAAGCAATTTATGGCTTAAAACAAGCTAGCCGGCAATGGAACCAAAAACTTGATCAAGCTCAAAAATATATGAATCTACAACAATCAAAAGTTAATCCTTGAATATATTTCAACATGATTAACTCCAAAATGTTTATCATTGCTGTTTATGTTGATGATTTACTAATTTTTTCCAACAATAATGAATTAAAAGATAAAGTTAAAACTGGTCGACAACTGATGTTTTTGATGAGAGATTTGGGTGATGTTAAATGCTTCGTTGGTCTACGTATTACTAGAAACCGTGAACAACTTGAGATTTACATATATCAATCTGTGTATATAGAGGAAATTTTAAAACGATTTAAAATGATTGATTCTAAACCAATATCAACACTTTTTGATATAAATACAAAATTGACAACTCCAACACACAAATCACCAGATTTTGATAATATTCCCTATCAAGAAGCAGTTGGCAGTTTACATTATCTGGTGCAAGGAACTAGGCTGGATATCGCTTTTGCGGTAAAACATTTAAGTAAATTTAACAACAATTTTGATAATTCCCATTGGACCGCCGTAAAACTCATTTTTAGATATATCGAAGGTACAATGAATGTTTAAATATGTTTTTCGAAAATTGAAAACCCAAACATATTTGGATTTTGTGATGCGGATTATGCTGGCGATGTGACAGATAGACTTTTATGTACTAGACACAAAGTATACAGAGATGTCACTTTTGACATTTGAAAAAGTCTAAAATCAGATTTTGTTTGATTTTGAAATTGTTTGGTGAGAAGAGGTATATAAAATACAGCTAAAAAAATCGTTGAATTCGTTTTGTGCGAAAGAGAGGAAAATAGCTTTTTGCTCGTGACGTCTCTGTATACCCTGTGGTACTAGATATGTGTTTATGCAGCAGGGTGCAATTAACTGGTGTAGTAAGCGACAAGCAACAACAGAAGCTGAATATATGCAAAACGATTTATAGAACTCTTAAAAAAATTTAATTCTTTTATGTGACACTAATAGTGCCCTAAACATGCATATCATGGTCGATCAAAGCACATTGATGTAAATCATAATTTTTTACGTGACAAAGTCAACAATGGAAATATAGTATTGCAGTATAAGTGTTCTGAGGATATGGCTGCTGATTTCCAAACTGGTAGGACTCATCAATTTCTAGCCAGCTTTTAGTGGAGGTGTTGGTAGGAAAAATCTGGCATCACCTGTTTTAATGATCTACTGCACATCTGTACAGTTATCAACTATCAAAAACCGTTTTCCGTTTTCAGAAAGCAGTAATTTTGACTGTTTTTTTCACTAACTTTTTTTTACAAACATTTTAAAAAAATTTGCACTTTGTGTTGAAAGACCCTAGAAAAGTATAATTTTTCGCAAGTGACATCCCCGGATTTCGATAGAACTAGTTAGTTATTCAATATTGAAATCCGTATTGAATTTTTAGAAACCGTTAATTTTGCAGATTTTTTTCACTAATTTTTTTTACGAAAATATCTATATTTTCACATTGGGGTCTATCAAAAACCCTTGAAACTTCTATTTTTCGCAAGTGACAACCACAGATTTAGTTATTCACTAACGAAATCCGTTTTCCGTTATGAATAACTGTTAATTTTGCATGATTTTTTTTCACTAACAACTTTTTGACGAAAATCTTCAAATTTTTATTTTGAATTCAAAGACACTTGAAACGTCTAATTTTTTGCAAGCGACATCCGCGGAGAACTAGTTATTTACTATCGAAATACTTTTTCGGAAACCGCAAATTTTTCCTGATTTTTTTTCACTAATAACTTTTTGCCGAAAATATAAAATTTTTTCACTTTGTGTTGAAGGACCCTAGAAACGTCTAATTTTTCGCACGTGACATCCCCGGATATCGATAAAACTAGTTTTTCACTATCTAAATCTGTTTTCCGTTTTCAGAAACCGCTAAATTTGCCTGAAATTTTTCACTAACAACTATTTGTTGGGACTAAAAACGTGCCGGACATCCCCGGATTATTATTCACTATCGAAGTTATTATTCACTATAGAAATCCGTTTTCAGAAACCGCTAATTTTGCATAATTTTTCACTAACAACTTTTTGCCTAAAATTTCACAATTTTCGCTTTGTATTGTAAGGGCCTAGAAACGTCTAATTTTTCGTAAGTGACAACTCCGGATTTCGATAGAACTAGTTATTCACTATCGAAATCCGTTTTCAGAAACCGCTAAATTTGCCTGAGATTTTTCACAAACAACTTTTTGCTGAAAATCTACAAATTTTTCACTTTCTATTGAAACCCTTAATCGTCTAATTTTTCGCAAGTGACATCCCCGTATTTCGATAGAACTAGTTATTCAAAAAGCACGTGCTTTTGTTATGTATTGTTATACCAACAACAATATTCGTTTACATATGTTTAAGAAAAAAATTTTATTCAAGCGGATGATTTACACAAATTTATTTGTTCACATGCTTGTAATCATAGACTACTCATAGACTGGAATCAGCTGATTTTAGCTATATGGCGGAGGCAAACAAAAAAATTTTACGAAAAATAACAAAACAAAATGTATAATGAACCACGGGAGATTTAAAAGAGGGACAAATATATAAGGATATATTTCCATCACTTTTCACCTCATACTTAATTTTTTCAAAACAAATTGCATTACAGTCAAACCTTTATAACTTTTTACGAACTTATCTTGATAACTATTATGATACAAAAACATATTTTATAAAAAATTCTTGGTTAAAAAGAATTACTATTTAGTCCCGTGAATAAAATTTCGTACAACTATCCATTTTCATGTGTTGAGAACATATAAACGAGTAAACCTCGTACATTCAAAGTCAAAAAAGTTGCTTCTGGTGTTGATAGTATATTGCAGACCTGGTTCACACTAGGAAACTTTTGTTGAGAAACTTTGTGTGTGAAGGAAAGAGATGGTTGGCATTTCTTTCTCTCACACACAAAAATCAAAAGTTTCCAAAAAAGTTTTATAATGAATAAACATTAAGGAATTTTTAAAAAACAATCCGGTCAAATGACCGGTAAAATGACTGTTGATGTACTCAATGTGTGATAAAGGGTTTCATTTGCATATGAAAGAGTGAAACATTTGACTGTTACTGTGTTTTCCGTCGCATAAATTAATTATTTCAGTGAAAGCCAAAGCTCAAGGAGGAAAAAATTAAAAAAATTGAGACTAACATTATTAAAAATAAAGAGATTTATTATAATTTAAAAACGGTGCAGGAAGTGGAGCTGAGAATATACACTTCGGAGTTTAATCTATTTGTGGTAATATGAATACATATTTACTTTTAATTTTTATATTTCAATATTTATATGCATTTCTTTACAGACAATTTATTTCCACAAATTAAAAAGGAGCATAGGAGGATTTTACATTCTGTGAGGTATGTAAAATGGTGAAATGATAGTTAATTTATGTATATTAATAAAATAAAAATATATGTCTTAAAATGTTAATAAATTGTGTTTTATTATAAATTGGCATAGCCGTCAGATTTGACGGATAAATTCATCAAGTGTGATCGGTCAACTGTGACGGATATATCCATAAAGAATGATTAGTCAATCGTGACTAACATTTCCATCATCCTTGATTGGTAAAAAGCAAAAGAGTGAGCAGCTCAAATATATGTTTTAAAGTCGATAGAATTCATGCGAGTGCGAGGGTGCTGCAAAATCACATGTACACAAAAGTTTCCATCACTTTTTACATATTGCCCTTAAGAAACAGATAGAAACTTTTGATGGAAACTTTGATCGATTTGCCAGTCAAATGACCGGTTAAATGACTGTCACTGTTCTTGTAGGGTAATAATATAATAATTTGTAGGGTTCTATAAATCGACTTTCGAATAATCGACTTTTTGTCGAAAAAAGTCGAAATCGACTATTTTGTTCCAAAAAAGTCGATTACTCAACTATCGTCTGTTAAAAATGTTGAAAAGTCGACTTTGGAAATAGAAGTGGAAAAGTCGGAAAAGGTTAAAAAATCTAAAATAGTCGAATAAAGTCGGAAAAAGTAGAAAACCGCCAAAAAGTCGGAAAAATTCGAAAAAAGTCAAAAAGTCGAAAATATTAAAAAAAGTCGGAAAAAGTAAAAATAGTCAAAAAGTCAAAAGTAGTCGAAAAAAAGTCCGGAAAAAGTCAAAAATAGTCAAAAGTAGTCGAAAACAAAGTCCAGAAAAAGTCGAAAATATTAAAAAAGTCGAAATAATAAAAAAGTCGTAAAAAGTCGAAAAACAGTCCGGAAAATGTCGAAAAAAGTTAAAAAAAATAAATCGATAAGTCGAAAAAAAGTCCGGAAAAAGTCGAAAATGGTCGAAAAGTTGAAAAAAGTCGAAAGTCGATTTTAAGTAAATGCAAAAAGTCGAAAAAGTTGGAAAAAGTCGAAATAGGCCGATAAGTCGAAAAGTCAAAAAAGTCGTAAGTCGCAAAAGGTCGAAAAAAGTCGAAAATTGTAGAAACAAGTCAAAAATAGTCGAAAATTTAAAAAAAAGTGGAAAAAAGTCAAAAACTCTAAAATAGTCGGAAAAGGTTGAAAAATCGAAAAGTGGAAAGTCGACTTTTAATTAAATGAAAAAAGTAGAAAAGTCGACTTTTCGTTTCAACTATAGAACCCTACTGCTAAGAGCTTAGAGAAAAAAAGAGAAGAAACATGCCATTAATTTATTGAAAACATAAAGTAGGCTCTTTACACATATGGGTACCACCTGTTAGAGTTCCCCACAGTTGTTTGTCAAAATACATATGTAAATAATAAATTAAATTTTTAACTTTAAACAAAAACATCACAAAATTAAAATATGTACTTTCCCTTACCAGTCTGTATTGTCATTGGTTTAAATCCAAAATCATGGGATGGTAATGTTGATAAAAGTACTGATGAACGGTGAAATCTATATTTCTGGATAAGTTTTCTAATGTTGCCGAAAAGACAAGAGATACCAGAACACCTGCCGTGTTGGCCTTATTTCACGGTGAAAACTCGCCACCGCCCCTTTGTGCTCCTTACACGTCGGTGGAGATTTTTGTGCATGGTGCTGCAGATCCACGTACAAGTACTTTGCTAAAGTACTTGATCTTTATAATTTCTGACCATTGCTGCCCTGTAGCATAACTTCGGAGAACTGAATACATAACCTCCATTTACACTTCTGTTGTTTCTGCAACGGCACCGAACGTATACCGTGTTATATCCTTTACCGTTTATCATTTTTTAACCAACATTAGGTTTTAACCACAGAAAACACTTGTAACCCACGGGACGTCTCCAATAACCGGGACAATACAAAGTTTGAAACCGAAGCAAAGTCTAGTATGCCACCAGGCACACTAAAAGTATAGTTAGCTCCTCAAGATGATCAAGGTAACATGCCCCGGAGGAAAAATTATTGTGAGGCTGAAAGTTGAGGATGAGTTAAATGAATAACATACAGAATGAATTAAGGGCACATAAACTCCCATCCATATATGTCACATATTTTTATTGAATGTGTCGTAAGAATAAGAAGTATGCTGGATTAAATAACGATGAATGTACGGCTTATTCGGTTGACTCTATAAATATTCCCTTCCTTGTCCAGGGTGGGCTCGATGGATTTAAATAAGCATAGAAAAATGTCCAGTGGATAACATAAATCATTTTATTAGTTTTTTAATTTTTAAGAACATAAAAATAAATAGTAAATTATAGTGGTGAAAATTTCAGAATAATAAACTGAATTGTTGTTACCCAACAAACACAGAAGCATATAGTAGTACATATTCTCTTCACACAGACGAGCTCTGAGAGAATAAAACAAACCTCTGAGAACTAGCACTCACAAAACTTCAAATTTTCTTCGCAAAATTGCGAGGATATTAGCACTTATTAGTTTTTCTTATCACTTAAACTTAATGTTAATTATTTTTTGCAACACTTTTCATTTATTTAAAACCCCGAAAGTTATTTATAATTTACAAACGAAAAAAAAATATTTTTTATTCTTTGACATTTTAATTAAAATTAAAAAAAGAAAAGTTGTACACTTGGTATTTTTTTCATTTTGAAGTAGTGCAGATATAAATAACAAAATGTCGTGTTTATAATATGTTTTAAGATAAAATATATGTTCAAAAAAATAATTAACTAATATTTTTATTCACTAGGATATAAAATTCCATTAATAACACACAAAAAATAACGTCCAAAAAATACATTTTTTATTTAGTACCTTTTGAACAACTGTGTTTATTTTTGTGCTTCTACTAATACATTCTCAGCAGTTAAGCAGGGGACTTAGGTCCTTGACAATCAGTTTTGCCTATATACTACTATATACACAGAAGGTTCACGTAAAGTCGAGAAAGATTGTAAATCAAAATATTTTTTTTTTAAATTTGAAATATAATGCAAACATTAAATTCATTTAATTCCTTAAGTAGCCTTTAATTATTAATATATAAATAAAATAAAAAACATATTTCAAACGTTTGTTTTGTTATTCTTCTCATTCGTACAACAACAAATCAATGCAATTTATATGTAGTTTCAGAAACAAAAGTTTCTATGTGTGGACATTAAGGAAACTTCAAAAGAGAATTAAGAAAAAAGTTTCTCAACAAAAGTCATCTAGTGTGGACCAGGTCTTATACTACCATAAGTTGTTCTGCTAATACATTCAGACGACTTAGGTTTTTGACAGTAGTGTTTCTGCTCTATATACCCTATGGCTTATACTCCATTTACACATCTAGTAGATTTCGTTTAAAATCTTTTCAAAAATCTAGACCGTTTACACTTATTATTTTTGGCATTTAGGAAGATTTATTTTTTCGAACATTTCTTGAAATTGAAAATTGGATATTTGTTAACATTTTATTTATAATAAAAAATTAGATATTTAAATATAATATTACCTTCTATTTTAAATAAACTTTTCATTCATGTTTTTCAATTAATAAAATTTTGTTGACAAATAAAGTTTTTTTGTTTCTTTTGTTTTTCTCGTTTTTCTTGTGTAGCGTCGTATTTTTTTAATATTATTTAGGAAAAAACAGATCATTAAAAAATATTAAATTTTGAGTAGATTTTAACGAAATCTAGTTACGAAGTAGATTTTGTTTTGTATGGGAAATCTAGTAAAAATCAACTAGATTTGGCTCAAAATCTCATAAGTACTAGATTTCGTGGATGTGTAAATAGGTATTAAACTATTAAGTTGACAATGCTGATATCACCTTATGTAAATTTGCCTTACAGGCCCTCATGTTATCAAACGCATATGTGTTACCCTGTATTTATTACACGTCTGTCAGTATCTTCTTAAAAATTAATTTAAAAACATTGGTATTTCGTATATTTTTATTTCGAATAACTTATGAAATACAGCTAAAGAAGTAAACAAACCAATAAATTATTTCGTTTTAAAACTTTTTATTAACTGTTATGATAAATGAACTAATAACATGGGTGTTAAACACCTATTTAGGCAAATATCTTGAAGATTTTAATCCAGCTCAATTATCAATTGCTCTAATGTCAGGTAAATATTTTTTATTTTGCATTTCTGTGTGCAATAAAACAAATTTATTTTCTAATAATATTACGTGTTGGTCATTTGAGTATTTAAATCCACATACCGTAATTCAAAATCGATGTTAAATAAAGCGTTTTGGTAGGAACCACGTAAAAATGTAAAGCGTAAAATTTTGCTTGTGTTCCCTTTTAGTTTCAGAGTTAGGAGGCTTAAAAATACCAGACAGTGGCATATAAACTGCTTCAGAGTTTCACTGTGCTCTCAATTTTGCATAAATGTGCTTGTAATCCTGTGTGTCCATTCAGTATAAGTACTATCACTTACTTACTTGCATGGCATACTTGCTCATTTTGAGGAGATTTTTCGTCTTGCTCTCACCCATATTTTTAGTTCAGCTTTTATTGCGTCAAATTGGTTTTGAGTTTGTCAGGTTAAATGCCTCGAGCTCCCTTTCCTTTAAAGCTATTACATACGCTCTTTCGTTACCGACTACTCTTTAGTTTGTTGTACCCATATGATGTGAACCTTACCTCTGGGAGAGTATTCAGTTAAAGTTTTCTTACAGTAGAATACGGTATTAGATTAAATTCTATCTCCTGATATCACCCAAATTGCCTTCTGGCTAAAGGTAAATATATTAAGCCCTGTGGGCGCCATATTTATTCTAATCCAATTTACGCATTCCGTTATTGATCGTATTTCTGCCTGAAAGTTTATGTAATGATTTGGTAAACGGTGGTATATTTCTGCTTCTGGATCTTCAATATAGAACCCCAGCACCACTTTATCCTATAACCGCTTTTAGCCAGTTCGCCTAAAGTAAAGAGCCTTTCGGCTGTAAGAGCCGCCTCATATCTTAAATATGTTTCAATGGGTGGAATATCTAGCAACTTTTCCAGAGCTTTGGTTGAAGGAGTACACATGGCACCACTTATACCCAAGCAGCATGTACGCTATATTGCACTTTTTGTCTAAAGCAGTCCACCAGATTATTGAAGGGATTGGATAAGAGTATCATTGTGCACGTTATTGAAGGCGCCTTCGATGTTAATACATACCGCCAGTGTATATAGCGAAGCTCTTGATTGCCTCTTTAACCATATTGGATGTAATTACAATTTCCGTTTTATCCTCCCCTTCAATATCGGTTCATCTATCTTGTTATTCGATATACCGGATGGGAAATGAGAGTCCATTAGGAGTTTCATTGTCTCCTCCATATCCTCTAGCCTCCTGCCCGTGTCATCGACCATAGATTCCGGTTGGACATGATTTTTGGATAGGAATATTTTATCTTCGATACGTCATTTACGCTGTTTACCTGTTCACAGAAAAGTTTCCCTGAGTCTCGTTTGGCTTTACGAACAACTTTCTTGTATTCAACAAGTTTACTACGATACTCATCCCAGTATACTGCGGTATTTTTACGCCGTTCCCGGTCACACCCATGGTGAACTCGCAGCTCACGCTCTCAATTGGTTGTTTGCTGTTTGAAGCGATTGCGTGGTCCACTATATTATAGTTAACCGGATCTTCTACCTTGCACTGTGCTGTTACTTTAGAAAGGTTTAAAGCAGCAGTATTGTTCAAGTTCGATTTATGGTTTACACTTGTTTTGATAACATATGCAAATACTATTTTTTGCGACGTTAGAATCTTACTAAGCTCCGCTTTATTTACAACTTTGTTGGAAAATTCTAACGAGTAAACCGTTAACGGTACCTAAATATTGTTTGCCACCAATTTACGTTTTGTAAAGTAAAAAACACTTCTTTTGTGATCGTCAACATAAGCACTACGTGCTCTTGGCGTTATTACTTCTACGAGGTAAAATAATAATAATAATAAATGCAGAGAGATCTACGTCTCATTAAATTTGCAAATATTTTGTTTTATTTTCATAAAATCATGGGAAATTGTGGTGGAGCTGAACATTTGGTCCTAGCGAACAGGATTTTGGTGTATCATATACGGATTTTTGGCATCTTCACTCCATCAGCCCTTGGAAAACATACAGTCCACCGAAGATATATTTATTATTAATTTTTAAGAAATTTCTACGAAATAAGGTACGTAAATATATTTCAATTGTGAGCAAGTGATAAAAAATTCTATAGTTGTTTCTCGAACACACACACATATTTTTTGTGATTTTTTAATTGGTTTAACTTGTTGTATTTGTGGATATTTTGCACTTATTTTAACTTTAATTTATATAAAAAAAAAAATATATTTAAATTCTTTTGATCCTACGGACAATAATTTAAAGCGATATTGTTGATCTTATTTTATTTTAAATTAGTGTTTTCTTACATTTTCTTTTGTGCGTTTGTTTGTTTACAGATTTACATCTGTAAATTCTACCAACAAAATACATTACGGTGTATTCTTGTTCTTCCCTTATATTGGGTACCCTACGGTCGGTCAGTTTGACTATTATCAAATTTGTTGATATAAATTTTGTAGTCAATTCGTAGTTTAATATCGAGTTATTAATTCATCTATTTTTATTACAGTTTTTAAATATTAAATATGTCGGTCACATCACTAAATGCGTTTATTAGAGCATCGGATGCTCTCGTTGCATATCGCGTGAGGTTTGATAATTTAGATGATGAATTGCATGACGTTTCTAAGTTGGAGATTCGGAAACGGGAGTTAGAAAGACTTTGGGACAAAGTTAATTCGACGTACGAAGCATGTCTTAACACTCTAGAGTCTAGTGAATTTAAAGTGGTAGCGGAAAAATATCAAGCCACATCTTTTGAATATATTGAATGTGGAGGATCTATTTCTAAGAAAATAAAAACATTGGAATCCGCTTCAAAAACTAATGAACTTCCAACAGCGAATTTGAATCCGATAATTCAGAGCATAATCTCACGCTCCCTCCATGCGATATCGACTCTTTCGTAGGGGATTATGTTTCTTGGCCCGCTTTTAGGGATTTATTTACCGCAATTTACATTAATAGCTCAAGGCTTAGCAATATAGAACGTCTTTGCCATTTACTACGGATAACCGAGGGTGAAGCTAAAACAATCGTTTCAAGATATCCATTAAATAATAATAGTTTTGAGTTAGCCTGGCGCGATTTAAGGAATACATATGAGAATCCTCGTATGTTGGTGCATAACCAAATAAGCTTTTATTTAGTCTTCCTGCCTTTGACAAGGAGTCGATCACAGCACTCAAAACCTTACAGCGCGGAATCGAAAGTTTTCTTACGGCACTTTCTATTTATAATGTGCCTACAGATAATTTGGACACAATTATCGTGTTTATGTGTATTCAACGTCTACCTAGTTCAACAATTATTTTATGGGAACAGGGCATTAAGGACAAATTAAGTTTATCTTCATGGAAAAATTTAGATAATTTTCTGAAGGAAAGAATTCTGACTTTGCAATGTCTTCAAGAAATTAAAGGTACAAACTCCACTAATATGGAATTTTCATTGCAATCTCACGTCGTTTTAAAAGTCTTTCAATATCTGATAGAATTTCAACAGTGAATGAGCATAAGTTCTGCACTAATTGTCTTTCAAGGACACATACTGCCAGAAGTTGCAAAATAAATAATAATTGTTATATATGCAATAATCGACATCACTCGATGCTTCATTTACAACATTTAGAAAATTCTGTGGTTGAAAGACCTACTGTTTCTACGGAACAGAACTCTGGTGCGGTTCTACGACCTACTAACTCCCACTACCAACAATCATATACGTCCAATAATGTAACGCCCAATTCACAAGTATTTCATACTAGTCAAAGCCAGTCTGTTCTATTAGGGACAGCTACGGTAAATATAATTCATAATAACAATAAGTATCAGGTCCGCGCTTTAATTGATTCGGGTTCGGAATGCTCTTACATTTCTGAACGATTACGAAAAAGGTTAAAACTTCCCACGCATTCTGCACATGCTCAAGTTTCTGGCATCAATAATGTAGTTATTGGAGTTTCTAAATATTGTCCTGTGGAAATTGGTTCCGACTTAGACTCTTCAGTAAACCTTAGTACAAACGCATTTGTTTTACCAAAAATTTCAGGAAATTTACCTTCAACTTCCGTAAATATCGATATTAAAAAGTTATTGCCAAATCTTCGTTTGGCGGATTCAAATCTTTTAGATAGTAGGCCTGTAGATATTCTTATTGGTGCGGATTTATATCATCGAATAATTTTACCGGAAGTACAGCAAAATATATTAGGGTCATTATTGGCACAAAAAACTGTATTTGGCTGGATTCTGACAGGACCAGCGAATCCCAGGGACTTTGAATCACATATCGCAAATTTACAATACACTACGTGGTCTAACGCTTCTTAACGTTTGTTTAAATATCACTTAAAATGCTCACAAGAATATATTTACGTCTACTTTAATATACATACTAAATTTAAATACACCACTTTGTGGTCGGGTCATTTATGACAATGTCCCTCTTTAAGGGGTCCAGTTCATGGTCTGCTTAAAACCATTCTCCATTTGAGAGCAGTATGTAGTCTGCGAAAAACTACATCCCATAGGCTTTGTCCTATGGGAACCCTTTTTCTACGAACCCAGTTCATGGTCTGCTCTAAAACCATTCTCCCTTTGAGAGCAGTATGTAGTCTGCAGAAAACTACATCCCTTAGACTTTGTTCTATGGGAACCATTATTTTACCAGCCCAGTCTAGTGTGATACCTTTGATCACTTGTTTTATGAAAAAAATATATATATATATTAAAAAAAAAAAAAAAAAAAACATAATAAATCTATAGATATAGATCTCAATGTTAATTGCAACACTCTTTAGTGTTGCAATGTGGCCGGCAATGTTCAAGTTCGATTTATGGTTTACACTTGTTTTGATAACATATGCAAATACTATTTTTTGCGACGTTAGAATCTTACTAAGCTCCGCTTTATTTACAACTTTGTTGGAAAATTCTAACGAGTAAACCGTTAACGGTACCTAAATATTATTTGCCACCAATTTACGTTTTATAAAGTAAAAAACACTTCTTTTCTGAACGTCAACATAAGCACTACGTGCTCTTGGCGTTATTACTTCTACGAGGTAAAATAACAATAAAATCTTAGGAAATTGTGGTGGAGCTGAACAAGTATAAATATGGCAACACATAGTAAATTGGAAAAAAACTGAAGACATATTTTAAATTCCTGAATGTCCTCGGAAAATTTTGCAAAGAAAGCGGAGACGTCCCAATGATTTTTTTATAGTTTGTCGCATGTTAAAGGTGCTGCAGACCCATGTATAAGAACTTTGTTCAAGTACTCGATCTATATAACATCTGGCCATCGCTGCCATGTAGCATAAATTCGGAGGAGCGAAAACATAACTTCCATTTACACTTCTGTAGTTTCCGCACCGAACTTATTCCGTGTTATAGCCTTTACCGTGTATCAGTCTTTTAACCAGCATTTTTTTCTCGCGGCTTTAGGTTTAAACCACAGAAAACACGTGTTCCCCAAAGGCCACTCCAAAAACCGGGCAATACAAAGTTCGAAACCGGAGCAAAGTTTAGTATGCCGGGATTTTAAACACCACCAGTTTATAGTCCCGGCATACTAAAATTATTTTTAGCTTCTCAAGATGATCAAAGTAACATGTCTCGGGGGAGAAAAATTATTGTGGGACTGAAAGTTGGGAATGAGTTAAATGAATAAGATACAGAATGAATTAGGGGTACATGGACTCCCATCCATATACTCGTAGTAACGTGTCACATGTTTTTTCTTGAATGTGTCGTAAGAATGAGAAGTATTCTGGATTAAATGGAGATGAATGTACGGTATCCCAATAAAAAATAATTAATAAAAGTGAGGAATGAGATGTAGAAAAGTCACTACAAATAGCATATTCGAAGTACATCAAACTTTTGTGAAAACCCGATGAAATTTATATAAGCATGTCATTGAAAGAATGTGGTTTGTTTTTGACATCGAAATATCGAATTTTTAGTGCTTCTAAAAATAAGATTAGATGTAGTTCAAAGTTGTCAAAATTGAACAACGTCCCTGCAATGACATGCCAATGTAAAATTCATAAGTTTTTCACCAAAATTGGAAGTACTTGAAGTATGTTATTTGTGGTGAAAATTCTACTTCTTTTTCCTCACTTTTTTTTGCTGGGATTTATTCGTTTGACTCTATAAATATTCCCTTCCTTGTCTAGGTATGTTCAGGGTTGGCTCAATAGATTTAAATAATTGTAGAAAAATGTCCAGTGGATGACATAAAAGTTTTTAAGTTTTGAGGACATAAAAATAAATAATATATTATTGTGATGAACATGTCAGAATAATAAACTGAATTGTTGTTACCCAGCAAACACTGAAGGGTTACGTAAAGTCGAGAAAGAATGTAAATCAAACAATTTTTTTTTATTTTAAAACTTGAAATATAATGCAAACTATAAATTCATTTATTTCTTTAAAAACCGTTAATAATTAAAATTAAATAAAATAAATAACGTTTTTCTAACGTTTGATTTTGTGTTTGTTGGGTTAATCTATGGGGAATATACTAATACTAACATAAGTTCTACTAATACATTCAAACGACTTAGGTTTTTGACAACAGACTTAAGTCCTTGACAGCAGAGTTTCCGCTCTATATACTCTATGGAAAACACTGTTGAATTAGAATCTTAAAGCTTAGGGCAACCAATAAGCAACATACAATGACTTAAAGGAATAAATTGTTTTAAGTTGGTTTTCAGGGTCAGATGGATACAGCTTTAGTATCCAAGACTTAATAAGGACAATGAAATACATTTTCATAGATAGAAAACCAGAGAAGGCGGAGATCTGGTATCGCACAGTGGGGCAGAATGGAAATTTTTTGGAAATAAATCTGGCATTTCTAAAAGGCATTTAAAAATTTAGTGATACAAAATTTGCCATACCTTGGTCCGCTTTTTTTGAATACCGGGCGTAATTTTGGACCAAATGGATTGTTAGTTAGACAACAAAATTTTCAATAATATACAAAAATTTCAGATTAATATCATTTACAGATCCAAAAATATACGTTTTTTAATTTATAAATTCAAAAAATTTTAGATTTTTGCCGTTTTTTCCCAAAATGTGTCTTAACTCTTTTATTAATAAAATAAAATTTTCTTTAAGAACATATAACAATTTTATAGTTTTCTAAAAGGTATCTTTACGCAGAACGCTTTGGCGTTAAAAACTTGTCCTATTTTTTGAAAATGTTGCCACTGCGTCCTTCGGAATATGACCTATTTTTATCAAAACTTCAACTTTGGGCGACATGTTCTAAAATACCAAAGCTGGGATCAGAAAACTGAAAGCAGTTTTGGAAACCTCAATATGTTTTCTATATACTCCAAAAGTATTTTCCCAGCCCTGAAAGAAATGTGGACCCTATGGGCAAAAATGTAAAAAATCCCATTTTTGGGATTTTCATTCTTATTTTTGGGAATTGCGGGATGCCCTTTGACCTTTTCAATTTTTTTTTGTATTTTCTTATTTGAAATGACAAATTTAACAAGCGTTGAAAATTTCATTGAGTTTTGTTCATAAATAAAGATTTTGTCATATATTACATATTTGTTTAATTTCTAAAACTATGATTTATATAAAAATTTTAATAGGGTCGCAGATAGCTACAACAATTTAGTCCATATTTATCCCTTAATATCATTTTTTAGTTAGATATGGAAATTCTCGACCCTTTACAAAAAATTTCAAGCCAATATCTCAATTATCACTCTTCTACTGACTTTCAGTATATAAAGACGTATTCTTTACGAGTGAAGTTTACAGCTACATTTTTATTTTTTTCATAAATTTTTCTTACCAATAACAAAAATCACTACATTATCAAACAACAACATTAAACGTACGCGTGAAAAAGAAGACGACGTTGATGCCTCTAACAGGCTTACGAATATGAGTAAAAAACCTAAGCCTTCATGTTCTCAGAGAGCTGAGAATATTAATTATTATTCACCTCTACAAACTCTCGATGATGATACTGATGACGAGATTGCCATCGATAAATCTGTTAAAGTTAACATACCTCCTATTACAGTGTTAAAATGTAAAATAGAACAGCTGCATGAAGTCTGCAGAGTTTTAAAAATAACAGACTATTCGATACGTAAAATCTCAATTGGCCTGAAACTTTTTTGTACCAAAATAGAGGATTATAATTCGGTATGTAAGTCTTTAACGGAAAATTTTAAACTGGAATATTTTACATACGTTGCAAAAAATGAAAAGCCATATAAGGCTGTTCTATTGGGTCTTGACAAAAGTGATCCTATTGTTATTAAAAACAAACTAATCGCAATGGGCCTCAAATGTATTGATGTCAAAATAATTACGAGAGCAAGAGACAGTCGAAATGAACAAATAATTTATGTTGTATACTTTGAACGTAAAACTAAGGAGTGAGATCGAAAAATTCTTAACATACATATATGTTTATAAAAAAGAAACCACTAAACTTACAGCTTTATTTTTTTTATTTGATTCAAATTATTATTACAATTTACAAAAAAAAATATTTTTATAGTTTTAATCTCTAGTGATGAAATTTTGAACCCTTTTCGGAAACCCTTCCATTAACGTTTTTATAGTGCTTTATGTCACTTTGCTCGAACATGTAGTCCATCTCCGTTTAAAATCTACCACACTTTTGGACACCTTTTTTGTACTCTTCAATTCTCTTTTAACAAGAGCCCAATATCTCTCCACTGGCCTTAGCTCCGGGCAGTTTGGAGGATTTGCCTCTCTTGGTACAAATACCACATTATTGTTCTTGTACCACTCAAGGGCTTGTTTACCATAGTGACAGGATGCCAAGTCAGGCCAAAAATAAGTGGACACATTATGAAGTCTTATGAATGGAAGCAGCCTTTTTTGTAAACATTCCTTGATGTAAATTTCGGTATTTATAGAACCCGTTGTAACAAATGATTGGCTTCTTTTGCCGCAACTGCATATTGCTTGCCATACCAAGAACTTTCTGGGAAATTTTGTCTGCTTTTGGGTCCTAAACTTTTCTTCAACATTCCCTGGAGCATCAGCAACATAAAACTTTTGACCTGGAAGTTGCGAAAAATCTGCCAGAACATACGTTTCGTCATCCATTATGCAGCAAGAATATTTTTTATAAAACTTGACTTCAATTTCCGTGCTCTGTTTTTGGCCTCTAAATTTTTAGCAGCGTTCCTGTCAGGAACTTTTTGAGCCTTGTATGTTTTTAAACCTGCATTAGCTTTAACTTTTCGTACCAAATAGTCCGAGCACTGAGCTAACCGAGCTGCTTTCCTACCGGATGTGTTGGGAGCTCTTTTGAAAATGCGTTCTATTTTTTTGGCTTTAGAAACATCATGTGAACCATTCCTTCTACCTGAACCAGGTTTTCTATCAACTGACTAGTTCTCCTGGTACTGTTTAATAACATTGAAAACAGTTTGACGGCAGACCTTTGTATGCTTGGCCAACTTTTTGTAAGACCAAGTTGGGTTTAGTTGAAAATATTTAATAATTTCAGTACGCACTATTTTCTGGTCACTCATTTTAATCAGATTAACAAAAAAATTAATATAATTGACATTACACATAATAACTGACATGTTTTTCAAAGGTAACTTGATCAAAAAAAAAAATCAAATAATACTTTGGTTGAAAAATGTAATGAAAAACGTGTGTTAAGAATTTTTCGATCTCACTCCTTATCACCTTAAAAGAATTAAGGCAAAAGTATACAACTATAAACTATATTAAAGTAAGGTGGGAATACCAAAAACCTAACAAAAATAAGTTAACACAGTGCTATAACTTTCAAATGTTCGGCCATGGTTCAAGCAAGTGTAAGGTGAAAACGTTTTGTGCTAAATGTGCCGGAAACCATAACACTGCTTCGTGCAATGTAACAGTAGAGAAATTTCTTACTTGCAACTTAGGCAACGAACGCAGCCAAAAAGACATAAACCAACTAGACATACAGGTTTAGCTTTTAATAATAATGCAGACTATACCAATAATTTTCCAAATTCGTTAAATCAGCAAAGTTTTCCCAAAACAAATAGCTGGGGTCTTAATAGAAATAACCACGAAAATGTTAATAATAACCACAACATTAATAATAATCTCTTCTCGTTTGAAGAATTAAAAAATTTAACATTAGAACTTATCACAAGTTTGGAAAAATGTAAATCTTGTGCTGATCAGTTCGAGGTAATTACAAGCCTAGCTTGCAAATTTTTGTACCGATGAATGGAAATTTAAAAATAGCATCATGGAACGCTCGTTGTATCCGGAACAAAAAAGAAGAATTTTATAATTTTTTATCAAAACATAATATCGATATATGTTTGTTATGCGAAACATGGCTCAACAAAAATTTTTCAATTAAACATAAAGATTTTTACTGTTACAGGTATGATCGTGAGGAAAGAAGAGGTGGAGGAGTAGCAATTATTATTAAAAAAATATAAACCATCAACTTTTACACCTTTTAAATACCACAGTTATTGAAAATATTGGCATAAAAATCATTGCTGGAAATGAGCGCATAAATATCTTCTCTTGCTATTTCCCTGGCCGTACAGCTGGAAATGACTCAACTCGCAAACAAGCATTTAAATCAGATGTACGTAAACTTACTTCCCACGATAACTTCATCCTTGGTGGAGATTTCAATAGTTGGCACAGAAATTGGGGATGTCTGCGAAATAACTGTTGGGGTAATTTATTACAACAAAATCACCACACTCATCATTTTGAAATTGTATTTCCTTACGAACCTACATATGTATATCCCATCCGATCCGAGGATACAACCTTCCACGCTGGACTTTTTCATAACAAATATGTCACAAAATTTTTCAGCAGTAAGGACACTCAATGACCTATCGTCAGACCACCTTCCAATTATTTCCAACGTTAGCTTAATAGTAAATAGAATTGTAAAAAGTTATCCAGAGTTTGGCAAAGCAAATTGGAAATCGTTCACTAATTATATAAACAGAAATCTTCCCACAACTGTGAATATAAATGACGTATCGTACGAATACCAAATTGATAATATGATAACAAATTTTAATAAAGTCATTTATGACTTTATTGAAGTTTGTGTCCCCAAAAAACAACCAATAAAAACGGATTCCACTATACCAGATAACATAAGGATTCTGATCCAACATCGTAATATCTACAGGAGAAATTGGAAACGTTTCAGGGATATCAACGACCATAACCGAATGACTCAATTAAATAAAAAAATTAGAGTAGAACTAAATAAATTACGAAATCTATCATGGAACAATATGTTATATACTCTAGACAAATCCTCACGCCCATTCTGGAAAATTTCCAAAATTCTTAAGAGGAAAACGAAAAACATTCCTATCCTAAAACACAATGGCGTAGTTTACTATACCCAGCAGGAAAAATGTGACTTAAGAGCTCAACAATTTAGTTGAAATCATAACATGTCATCACATCTTAGCGATGATACAACGATTGCATACGTGAACAGCACAGTAAACGTTATAAGAAATACTATTGTTGCACCTAACACAGACTATTTTATTACCACATCTAAAACTGTCGATCTTATAAAACGTATAAAAAATAAAAATCTCCTGGATTAGATGGTATTAACAACATATGTTTAAAAAAACTTCCCAAAAAAGGTATAAAATTCCTTACGCTTATTTTTAATTGTTGTCTTAAATTATGTTATTTTCCCCAAATTTGGAAAAACGCCAAAACCATACCAATTGGTAAACCAAATAAACCTGCAGATTCACCATTATCTTATAGACCAATCAGCCTACTCTCAGCTATAAGCAAATTACTTGAGAAAATATTGAAAGAAAAATTAACCACATTTATAGAAGATAAAAATATACTACCTCCACAACAATTTGGATTTAGAAATGAACACAACACTTCACAACCTTTACTGAAAATTAGAAAGTTTGTTAAAAACAATTTTAAAAATGGAAAATCTACTGGAATGGTTTTATTGGATATTAAATCGGCTTTTGATTCAGTCTGGCACAACGGCCTTATTTTCAAATTAAACCAATATAAATTTCCGATCGAAATTGCAGATGATACATCGATGTTCACCGCAGACTTTCTATCAGTTGATATAATATCCACTTTAGAAAATGCCCTAGCATCTTTAAATACATATTTTAAAAAATGGAAAATCCTTGTAAATCCTGACAAAACACAGGCTATTTATTTTTCTAGGAAACGTAAACCCTGTTTCCTACCTCAAAGACCATTGCGATTCTTAAATAAAAATATTGACTGGGACGATAATGTTAAATATCTAGGTATTCTACTGGATAAAAAACTAACCTTCAATGATCACATATCATTTACTATAAAAAAAAATACATAAAATCATAAATATTCTATATCCCCTAATAAATAGGAACTCAAAATTAAACTTAGAAAACAAAAAACTTATTATATAAGTAATTTTCCATCCTGTAATGTTCTACGACGCCGCTGTATGGTCGACTACTGCTAATGTTCATATTAGTAAACTACAAGTAACTCAAAACAAGTTACTTAAAATGTTGTACAAGCTACCCTGGCACTATTCCACCCGACGACTACACAGCCTATATGGCTTTGATCTTGTTTTTGAGAAGATAAATAAAATAACCACAAATTTTAACAGAAAATGCGAATTGTCTAGGTATTGTCACATTAATGAACTGGTTTCAGCATAATTTTATTCCGCTAACATAATTATTCCTAAGCTTTTCATAAAGGTTTTTTTATTTATTTATTTATTTACATTATATTAAACTTATAATTAATATAAGACTAATATTACTAAAAAAAAGCAAGAGCTACGAAGGCTATCAGCTATTATATTAAGTAAAAATTAGATTTTTTTATTTATTTTTAAAATGTAGTTAAAGATGGCGTAGATGTTATCATTTATAATTTCCTTAAGAAGATTAATACCATTATTTGATAGATATTTGGATTGAAGATTACTTAGATAGGGACAAGTTGAGAGAAGATGTTTGACTGATATTGTGGAGCCACAGTATGGACATTCATTAATAAAGTTGGTATTCAGTAGTTGTTGATGTGTAGTGATCGTGTGTCCCATACGTAAGCGTGAAAAAAACTTTAATTTTATTTTTGTTAATGTTCGTTGGATATTTAGGTGTTTTTATATCGGGATTAATTTGAGAATAGTGTGGGTGGTAATAACTTTTCAATTCTGTAATTTAATGTATTAAATAGTAGGCCACAACCGACTATATTTCTCTCATGTTTCTTTTTATCAAAGCAGGCACAAAATCGACATTTTTAATCAAATTTTGAGAAAATGTCTTCTGAAGTTGACTTCACTTATACACAAACAGACGGATATGACTAAATCGACTTCGAAGTCTGTAAGATAACGAAGTCGATAATTTATTGGTTGGGAAAATTATATAAAAGTTATTACAAAGTGTGAAGGGTATACAAATTGCAAAAATATTGTATTTTTCCAAAATTTTAGAAAATTTGTTTAAAGTTTCTTAAAGAACTGCAAAGTGTGGTTTTGTAGTTTGACGTTTCTATTATAATCATACGTTAGTTTCGTTAAAAAACGGAAATGAAAAATTTTGCATTATCTTGTGTGTAAAAAGTTAAAGTGTTAAAATGTTTAAATATGTTTAAAACTCATAACTGAACTAAAAAAACGAGAGGAAGAAAAGGAAAATTGAAATTTAATTGAAAAAAAAAAAACAGCAACATACCATGCAACCAATATGCTAAACACTTCACCAACATCATCACTACTACTACCACAACTACCAATACCAAAAAACAACTTGATAGAAAATTTAAAAAAAACCTAATACAACGACAATTTTTTCCAAAAGGAGTCGTCTAGTTGATAATTGCAATTATTAATGTTTTATAGAAATTTTACAAACCAACAAGCAAACAACCAACTAAAAGAAACCCATCCATCTATATACATCCGTCTATAACTTCTCTATACATTTACCAGTCACAGTCAACACTGAAAATTACCAAATGGTCGTCTTTGAACAGTGAATCATTATACCTACACCACTATAGTGGGGAGGGTATTATACCTTTGTGCTGATGTTTGTAACATAAACAAAATATTGGCCCCAATACCACCTTAAAGTATACCGATCGATTCAGAATCATTTTTTGAGTCGATTAAGACATGTCCGTCCGTCTGGCTGTCCATGTAAACCTTTTGCGCAAGGTACAGGCCGCAATTTTCAAGATAATTTGATGAAATTTGGACCAAGCATGTTTTTTGGCACAGAGACGAAGCCTATTGAAAATGGTTGAAATCGGTCCATTATTTCACCTAGCCCCCATACAACCGTACCTCCCGATTTGAAGTTTTTATGTCATAATTACGTCAAATATTCTATTATCTCTCTAAAAATTGGCACAAATAAGTTTTACATAAGTTTAAATGACACTGCAGATTTTCCTAAGGATCGGCCCTTATTTGACCCTAGCCTCCATACAAACCCCCTTCAAAAAATGTCTTAAATGTCTATAATTGACTTGTAACCATTTGTATCGCAATGAAACTCAACAAAACTAACTGTTATTTACAAATATATCATTTTCCCAAATTTACCGAGGATCGGCCCATATTTGACCTATATAAGCCTCATTTAGCAATTTTACTTTTTTTTATCAATAAATTGCATTCGGCTACTGGCAGTTTTAGACCTTTGCTGCAGTACACAACGGGGGAAGAATGGAAATTTTTTGGAAATAAATCTGGCATTTCTAAACGGCTGATCCGATCGGGATAAAATTTGGCGTGAGCGTAGCTAAGGAGTATTCGAGTTTAAGTTTTGAAGATGAACCCCGCAGATGCCCCAGGGACGGAGCTGTGGTGGCTCAAAGTAGGGTACCTACGACATGTAAAATTTTTAAACTCGTGCCATTTTTTGTTTTTCACCCAAATACAAAGATATTTTCTGAAAGCGCTCGACGAGATCTTGAAAAAACATGCTTGGACATACTACTTATCTCTTATAATATCCGAGTTATAGGCATTTAAAAATTAAGTGATACAAAATTTACCATACCTTGGTCCGCCTTTTTTTTGAATACCGGGCGTAATTTTGGACCAAATGGACTCAATTTTTTTCTTGTTAGTTAGACAACAAAATAATATACAAAAAATATACAAAAAATTTCAGATCAATATCATTTACAGATCCAAAAATATACTTTTTTTAATTTAAAAATTCAAAAAATTTTAGATTTTTGCCGTTTTTTTTTGCCCAAAATGTGTCTTGCCCAAAATGTGTCTTGCCCAAAATGTGTCTTAACTCTTTTATTAATAAAATAAAAATTTCTTTAAGAACATATAACAATTTTATAGTTTTCTAAAAGGTATCTTTACGCAGAACGCTTTGGCGTAAAAAACTTGTCCTATTTTTTAAAAATGTTGTCACTGCGTCCTTCCGAATATGACCTATTTTTTATCAAAACTTCAACTTTGGGCGACATGTTCTAAAATCCCAAAGCTGGGATCAGAAAACTGAAAGCAGTTTTAGAAACCTCAATATGTTTTCTATTTACTCCAAAAGTATTTTCCCAGCCTGAAAGAAATGTGGACCCTATGGCAAAAATGTAAAAAATCCCATTTTTGGGATTTTCATTTTTATTTTTGGAAATTGCGGGATGCCCTTTGACCTTTTCAATTTTTTTTTGCATTTTCTTATTTGAAATCACAAATTTAACAAGCGTTGAAGATTTCATTGAGTTTTGTTCATAAATAAAGATTTTGTCATATATTACATATTTGTTAAATTTCTAAAACTATGATTTATATCAAAATTTTAATAGGGTCGCAGATAGCAACAACAATTTAGTCCATATTTATCCCTTAAATACCTTTTTTTTAGTTAGATATGGAAATTCTAGACCCTTTACAAAATATTTCAAGCCATATCTCAATTACATTAAAAAAAAATATGTTCATTTAAACCTGTATCCTTTAATTTCATATTTTTCATATTTTAGTATTAAGTTAGTTAATTCCTAACTAACTTAACTTATTCTATAAAATAATCTGTCATATCGGTATACATATCCAGAAGGTAATATAAGTTCTTTAAATCTTCCTCGTTTTGAGATGATAGAGTTTCATAACAAATCCATCTTTTTCGCATAGTTGAAAGAACAGGATCAGAAGATAGAAGTAAACTATTAAAAATATCTTCATTCTGTGATTGCCTGGAGCATTTTCTTGAGCTGAAAAGTTGAACATGCTTAAAATCTCGATTCCTCGCTTCCTGGGCTTCTTCTGTTAACTCTCCAAGTGGAAGAATACTCGATTCAATTATTATTTCACCATGACACAATACTTTGTGTACTGTTGGTGTTAGTTCCCTCCATGGATACAGAGATACAAGTAATTTAGAAATTTCAGATGTATATTCCCCAAATCGATTTCCATTAATTTTATGTTTACTATTCAGTGACATTAAAATAGTGTTAACTCTTCGAAGCAACTCCTTGTCGATTCCAGTTATTTTTGAAGTAATTTCAAAATCACGAAAAAACCTTCCCGCCGTATTACCGTCATTTGTACTACCGCAACTTGGAAGTGGTTTGGCAATGTTTAATCCCATCTGAACTTTAAATTCTTCTTGGATTCTGCTTTTTTTCGCAGCTCTCAGTTCTTTCAATTCTTCATTATTTTTTGTTGATTTAGTAAGATTTTCTGGCACACTTCTATATTTGAGGTCGTATGCTATGTGTAAAAAGTAATCCAAAAATCTATTCTGGCATGAAGTGGTGAAATTCCGAAAGACAGGACTTCTTCATTAATACTTCTGCTTTTGTTTATATTTGAGAATTGAGACTTTTTCTCATTACATATTGAGCATCTCCAGAAAGAAGAAGTTTCTGTTATGGCATTGCTGACCTTCCCATCAATCATTGTTAAGCTTAGCTGATATGATACGTTAATAGAGAATTCCTTTATTTTTATGCAAATGGGCTCCAGTGCATTTATTTCATCTTTTGAATATTCCACTAAATCTTTTGTTGTTTTCTTTGACTCCTTTATATATTCTAATCCAATGGGTCTACAAAAATTTTTTGAACCCGGAGTTGTATTGATCCATATATCTTCAAATGAATTTCCAATGCTTGACGATGATGGCTTAGGGAATATGAACGAATTCTTAATGGCACTAATGATGATATAAATACACTTTTGTAGTCTGCTAATGTCCGACTTCCACAAGCTTGTTTGTATTCTGGAAGTGCTGATAAACCGTCACAACCCCACTTACACATTAAGACAACATCATAGTTATGAAATTTCCTTAGTTGGTATTCTGAAAAGTCTGACACAATTCTTGATGCTGTGTTTTCGAGCAAAGATGATATATCAATACAAGCTTCCACATCATTAACAGCAGAATAGTTTGTTTTTTTTTCCTGGATCGCCTTGTATGATGGAAATATATTGTGTCCTTATTCATGCAGAGCTTTCCTTAATATTTGGTACTTATTTCGACTGAGACCCAGTTCCAACATAAGCGCTATTGCTTCCTCTTCAGTAAAATTTGATTGTGATGTTGGAGTTGGTATACTTTCCACAATTCGCTTAATCGTTTTGGTGATGCATTAGAAAGAATAGTTGCAATATGTACGGCATCCATAGGTTGGTTTTCCTTTTTCAGCATTTCGTTAAATGAATCAGCAATTTCCTCATTTGAGATCGAAAAAAGTTTTTGTGTGACACTCTTTTTTTTACCTTGAACATAAGTCTTCGTATGACTTGCAAGGCTGTCCTGCTGATGTGTTGTAAGTTGAGATTTCGGTAGTAGTTTCCATCCAACTACAAAATTTTAATCGAAATTTCTTTTGATTTCCATCCACAGACTTACTTTTTACATCAAAAAGTTTTCAATTTTTGATATGCCTGTTTTGTCTACTTTTCTACTATATGTAGTTTTTATATAATTTGAAATGTCCTCAATTCTTTCTGGCCCTTTTGAAGATACACTCCATAAAACGGAACACAACTCTTCGTACTTTAATTTAATCTTCATTGTAGATTTATTAAATATGGTACTTAAAATCTGAGAAGTTTACTTATATACCAATTCTTGTCATTTCCGATACAGGTATTCCAAAGTAAAAAAATTACGAACTGTCTACGAATTAACATTTAGGACTATATTACTATAACCTGTAATTCAGTCATTGATATTTCTTATTAGTGAATGAATCGAAATTATCATTACCTGTATATTTTTCTACATGATCATAAACGAAACAGAACGAAATGATCTGTCGAAAAAATTTGGTAAAAAAATTGTTATAAATTTCTGAAAATTTAAGCATAATAGGACCTTTCAATTATAAGAATAAGCAAACAAATAGAAAATAGGTAAATATAAGATTTAAACATGTTCTGTCATATTTAATACTAAAATATGAAAAATATGAAATTAAAGGATATAGGTTTAAATGAACATACTTATTTTTGAATGTAATTGAGATATTGGCTTGAAATTTTTTTGTAAAAGGTCGAGAATTTCCATATCTAACTAAAAAAAGATATTAAGGGATAAATATGGACTAAATTGTTATAGGTATCTGCGACCCTATTTAAATTTTGATATAAATCATAGTTTTAGAAATTTAACAAATATGTAATATATGACAAAATCTTTATTTATGAACAAAACTCAATGAAATCTTCAACGCTTGTTAAATTTGTCATTTCAAATAAGAAAATGCAAAAAATTGAAAAGGTCAAAGGGCATCCCGCAATTCCCAAAAATAGGAATGAAAATCCTAAAAATAGGATTTTTTACATTTTTGCCCATAGGGTCCACATTTCTTTCAGGGCTGGGAAAATACTTTTGGAGTAAATAGAAAACATATTGAGATTTCCAAAACTGCTTTCAGTTTTCTGATTCCAGCTTTGGGAAGTTTTGATAAAAAATAGGTCATATTCGGAAGGACGCAGTGGCAACATTTTCAAAAAATAGGACAAGTTTTTAACGCCAAAGCGTTCTGCTTAAAGATACCTTTTAGAAAACTATAAAATTGTTATATGTTCTTAAAGAAAATTTTATTTTATTAATAAAAGAGTTAAGACACATTTTGGGCAAAAAAACGGCAAAAATCTAAAATTTTTTGAATTTTTAAATTAAAAAACGTATATTTTTGGATCTGTAAATGATATTGATCTGAAATTTTTTGTATATTATTGTTTTGTTATAATTTTGTTGTCTAACTAACAAGAGTCCATTTGATCCAAAATTACGCCCGGAATTCAAAAAAAGGCGGAGCAAGGTATGGTAAATTTTGTATCACTAAATTTTTAAATGCCTATAACTCGGATATTATAAGAGATAAGTAGTATGTCCAAGCATGTTTTTTCAAGATCTCGTCGAGCGATTTCAGAAAATGGCACGAATTTAAAAATTTTACATGTCGTAGGTACCCTACTTTAAGCCGCCACAGCTCCGTCCCTGGGGCATCTGCGGGGTTCATCTTCAAAACTTAATACTCCTTGGCTACGCTCATGCCAAATTTTAACCCGATCGGATCAGCCGTTTAGAAATGCCAGATTTATTTCCAAAAAATTTCCATTCTGCCCCACTGTGTGTCGGGTGTCATATCCTAATATGACACTGCACAGTGGTATAGGAAAAAAAGAGGGAAATAATTCGGTAACTTCTAAACGGCTAATCCGATTTTAATGAAATTTGGTATGCACAAAGAGGAGGTGTTGTCGAGTTTAGGTTTTGAATTTGGACCTTATAGACCAACCAGGGGCCCGGCGGGGGGTCCTCAAATTAGGACACCTCGGCTATGTTAAATTTTTAAAACGATCCTATTTCTTCATTTGAGTTCCGATTTAAAAAAATTCGTATATAGAATCTCCTCATCGAGAACTATGCGAATAGGAGATATTCGCATTTGAAAATTAAAATTTTTAGCGTCCTTACTTTAGTTTTTTGATAATAGCGGGTCCAAATATTCCAGATTTTCGCCATTTTTCCTTTATTCGCTTAACAACAAGTTTATATATGAAGCAGTGAAAGAATTATGACTGAGTCCAAAGTTATAGACATTTTAATTTGAAAAATTAAAAAAAAAACGATTTTTTGCCATTTTTTTTTGGTAAAAAGTATCTTTTTCTTTTTAAGTTATCTAAAAAGCTTCTAAGAAGATGTATATATAATTTATACATTTTTGAAAGCTGACTTTACATATAATTCGATAAATGAAACAAAACCTAAAAATTTTTGATACCGAGGGGACCAGGTCCATCCAAAAAAACCCTATTTTTTTAAGGAAAATTCAATTTTGAGCAAAAGTTCTCAAATCGCATAGTCGATATCAAATTATAGTGACCTGTTTTATATGCCCCAGTATGTTCTTAATCATTTAGTAACGGGTTTCGATAACCCCCCCTGGTATGGATATAATAGGCAAAAAAACAAAAATCCCATTTTTGGGAAATTCTATTCTAATAAGAAAATTCAAAATTTTTATTTAATTTTGGATTTTGAGTATAAAAATCTACCTAACTGTAAAATTTCATTAAAAAATATTCATAAATAAAATTTTTATTGCAATTTGAAAAATTTGTATCTCCGCAAAAACTGAATAAAAAAATTTTTTAATTTTTTTTTTAAAGTATTCCCCGAATTTTTTAATTTTCAAAAATTATATACAGTTTTGATATTTTTATTTAATTTTGGATTTTGAGTAAAAAAATTTATTTAACTGTAAAATTTCATTAAAAAATATTCATAAATAAAATTTTTATTGCAATTTGAAAAATTTGTATCTTCGCAAAAACTGAATAAAAACATTTTTTAATTTTTTTTTAAAAGTATTCCGCGAATTTTTTAATTTCAAAAATTATATACAGTTTTGAAAAATAGACAAAATTACCCTCCATTGATATATAACATGCCTACCTAATGTTTTTTAAGTGACAAATTAATTAGGGAAAGCTCAACATCTTTTAGAAAATTTACCTAGCACTATTATTTTCATCCATAAGGTTAACTCTTAAATTTGTTACATATATTGATGAAAATAATAGTACTAGGTAAATTTTCTAAAATATGTTGAGTTTTAATTTGTCACTTACATTTGATATCGACTATGCGATTTGAGAATTTTTGCTCAAAATTGAATTATCCATAAAAAATAGGTTTTTTTTGGATGGGCCAGGTCCCCTCGTTATCAAAAATTTTTAGGTTTTATTTCATTTATCGTATTTTATGTAAAGTCAGCTTTCCAAAAAGTATAAATTATATATACATCTTCTTAGAAATTTTTTAGATAACTTAAAAAGAAAAAGATACTTTTTTTTTCGCAAAAAAAATTACAAAAAATCGCCATTTTTTAATTTTTTTAATAAAAATGTCTATAACTTTGGACTCAGTCATGATTTTTACATAATTCTTTCACTGCTTGATATATAAACTTGTCGTTAAGCGAATAAAAGAAAATAAATGGCGAAAATCGGGAATATTTGTACCCGCTATTATCAAAAAACTAAAGTAAGGACGGTAAAAATTTTAAAATTTTAATTTTCAAATGCGAATATCTCCTAAACTATAATAGATAATTTACTGCTACGACATTTTTTATAGTGCCCGATGAGGAGATTCTATATACGAATTTTTTTTTAAATCGGAATTCAAATGAAGAAATAGGATCGATTTAAAAATTTAACATAGCCGAGGTGTCCTAATTTGAGGACCCCCCGCCGGACCCCAGGTTGGCCTATAAGGTCCAAATTCAAAACCTAAACTCGACAACACCTCTTCTTTGTACATACCAAATTTCATTAAAATCGGATTAACCGTTTATAAGTTGCCGATTTATTTCCCTCTTTTTTTCCTATACCACTGTGCACTGTTAAATTTGCATTTGAGACGAACAAAATCTATTGAAGCATAGTACAAAAGAATATTAAGAGACGCGTTTTCACAATTTAAAAACTTATTTGATTACTGGAAAAAAGTAAGTTTTTACTAGTTACTGAAAAAATGTTCAGTATTGAGTAAATTTTACTACGGGCGGGTTTCTTACTCATCAGTTAAACTAGGCTTAACTTGCTGTTAGATTAAACTCGGAATAAATTTTGGTGGACTTTAACCGGTAATTGTGTTTTTCAGTTTTAGATTTAAGCTCAGTTAACTTTGTTAGTATTGCCAAGTTTTCACTCAAAAACATAAACAATGAACAGCTGTTTTTTGCAAACAACACTTTTGTAAAATGGAAAATTTTGGAAAAATGTTAAATAAACATTTTTTTAATGTAATCTTTATTAATAACCGAGCTCATAGAGCCATATATGGTATTGATTCTACAATCAATACAACAAAAGAATCTTAAAAATAAACATTTTAAAACAAAAATAATTAATTATAATAGGCACAAAAGTTAAGAAAAATGAATTTACAATTATAAGTATAAATAAATACATCGTTGATACAAATTATAACGAAGGATACAAAAATAAATAAAGTATACTCTTCAAAACAATTAAATCACAATTGCAGCTTTAAAACATTATTAAAATGTGAGTTATGACCGAAGTTACTTTAATTAATTCAACACATGTGTATAAGCTAAATTCCAATATGGAATGTCCATATGGAATTCAGCGATAATAAAACGATAACAAGTCACAAGATAATAAAGTAAAAAACTAGTATTATATAAAAAAAGTTATCCTGCCATAAATTCCAACTTAAGTAAAAGTGTATCAAAAAGAAAAGTCTATGTTTACTAATTAATTATGTTTTTCATTGTACTAGAAACAAAACAATAAAAATATAGTAATTGAAAGTTGAAACAGTCTCCCTCTAAATAAACGTGTTAACAAGTTAACAATTGAAGTCGGTAATAGTGACAAAAGAAACAATTAGATATAAAAAGTCTGATTAATGTGTGGGTATAATTATATATTATTTTTCTGAATATGTTCCAACATTTTATGTTTAATAATATTTATTGAAAGTTCAAAAGATTTCATATTATTAGGTAAAGTGTTGAAAATGTCTGCAACCCTTACATGAAATGAACGTTCTAATATTGCAGGTATGAGAATTTGTACATTGCGTTTGGATCTACTAAACTTGAAAAATTATAGCAAATATGAAATATTACCATGAATAAAACAATAATTAATAATAATTAAAACAATAATTAATGAAACAAATCAAAAAATTGCAATTTACTTAAAATATTATGTTTTTGTTCTTCCGAAATCATTGTTTTATTGTTTTTGTTAATTGTGTTTTCTCACTTACAACTTGAGTTTAATTAGCCAATTACACTCATTTAAACTAAGATAATAAGTAACTTTACTGATAAGTGCAAAACACAAAACATATATTAAACCAGGTTTAACCAAAGTTAGTTACTGCAAAAAATTGCACTAAATTTACTGGTTACTACAAAAAATGCTGTATTTTACTTATTACTGAAAATTCTATTTTCGAATATAAGACTACAGTAGTTATAGTGAGATTAATAAAAATTTTTGGAATTGTGAATCTTTTTAGAAGACAAGAACTTAGCACAAAACAAATTTTTATAAGAGGGTTAACCTTATACAATTTTGTCGACCAATAAAAAGTTGTTGGAAGTATTTATTATATTTTATAATATATGATTATCAAAAGAAATGTAGTAAAAGAGATCAATATGATAAAAGTTGTATGAAATTTTAGTTAAATATAATATTTTTTTACTTTAATATTTTTTTTAATAAATGGTTAATGGAAGCTTGAGAGGAAAGTATAACTTATAAAGATATTTAAAAATTACACGATTCAAAACAAAACACCATCAGGTATACTCTCATCTCTTTTTTTCTAGAAGCGGTAGTGGTAGAAAACCTTTTTTCACTAAAATTAATTTAACGATAGTGAAAACTCTTTAAAGCTTAGATTTTTTTTCTCCACTAATAGATTAGTGGAAAAATATAATCATTTACTAATGTTAAAGGAACTCAAATACATATCATTATATTGAATTAATTTATACTCTTTATTACATTAATTAATACTAACATTAAAGTAGTAACAACATTAAAAGACAAAAGGCAATAGTGATACAAAAAAAATTTCAACCATATATTAATATAACGAATTAAATTAAATATATATTGGTATATATATGCTTCTTTAATACAATAAAAATAATAAAATAGAAATATTTGAACATATGTATGTATTTTCAATTTGTTTCGAATATTTTTATAAACACTATTTTTTGAGGTTTTAGTGCATGTTAAAGCATTAATGTAGTGACTCTTAAACATTTGCGCTATTTTATTGTAGTGAAAAATTTTCACTACCACTAATGGTGTGCTTCGCTACCCCAATCAAAATTAAATACATAATAACCAAAAAATAATTTATTTAGTTACTAAATTATAAATTTTTCTTAAAGTTTTATTATAATTTCTCTTGATGACAATATATTTCATTTTAATTCAAAAATAATACATTAATGATCTATTTATTTCTTAATTGCTAAAATTTATATATACTTTTATTCCTAAAAAATATTTTATATTCTTATGCCTTGGGATATACAATATTTTTTGTTTTACCCTCTAGTATAAATAAAAAATCCACTTAAAGATTTTGAAAATTCTAACTACAATAGTTAAAGTAAAATTTAAAGATTCTAACTCTAATAGATTCTCAGATATATTCGAATTTTTCTATTTTCTTTATATGGGGGCTCCAAGACCCCCAGATGAAAGTCCGCTTTTTTTTCTTAAAAATGTGTACAATTTTAAGAAGTTAGTTGTATTTACATGGATGTTAAAGTTATTCATGCAAAGATTCTTCTTTTAAGATTCTAACTGTAATAGTTTCCCAGTTAAACGAACTTTTGTATTTAATTAATATGGGAGTTGCCGCTCCCCTCATGGGCAATCATCCAATTTATTACCCAAAATGTTTACATGGATGTTAAAATTATTCGTGAAAAATGTTAAGATTCTAACTGTATTAGTTTTTAATATAAACGAATTTTTGTATTTAATTTATATGGGGGTGCCACCCCCTAACGCTAGTCCTATGGACGGATGAACAATTACATATTTAGAACAATAAGATATCAAAATATGTATGGGGGACCGCGAATTTAAATAAATTCCTCAAGGGGTCCGCGAAGTAAAAACCGGGGAACCGCTGGTCTAGTATATAGTCAAGCTATAGTTTAGTCTATAGTCTTGTCTATACTCTAGTTTATAGTATTGTTTATAGTCTAGTCTATAGGTTATAATCTAGTCTATAGTTTAGTAATTAATTGAGAAATTATTTAATTAATTTATTACTCAATTTATTTAAACAATTATTTATTATATTAATGGATATAAAAATATATTAATAATTCTCTATAATTTTCAATTTTATAGATATGTAATTTAATGAAAATTATTTATAATTTGGTTATTTCCGTGCTTATAGCGATTTTTTTGAAATCGCTATAAACCGTTCCAACCAAACAAGGTTTTTCGCTACATTGACTATACTGAATAGCAACAACATGACAGTAAAGTTCCACCATCTATCTCTTTTCCACTTGCACAAGGTATTGAAATGTAATTTCAATACATTGTGCAAGTATATCTATCTCTTTTTCACTTGCACAAGGTATTGAAATGTAATTGAACAGCTGATAATTTTTTTGCTCTTCAAAAATATTTTGTGTTCACATTACAGCCAACAAATATTTGATAAAAAACGACAAATACTTGATAGGTGTGAACGTACCTTAAACCTATGATTTATATCAAAATTTTAATAGGGTCGCAGATAGCTACAACAATTTAGTCCATATTTATCCCTTAATATCTTTTTTTTAGTTAGATATGGAAATTCTCGACCCTTTACAAAAAATTTCAAGTCAATATCTCAATTACATTAAAAAATATGTTCATTTAAACCTGTATCCTTAATTTCATATTTTTCATATTTTATAAATATGACAGAACATGTTTAAATCTTATATTTACCTATTTTCTATTTGTTTGCTTATCCTTAATTCAACGCTCATTACTCGCTTAAAAATACGAGTATAGCGATGAACTTCGAGAAATAACTTTAAAGCTCATGACAGAATTAAAAATACAGCGATTAAATTCGACAGAAATATGGTTTGAAGTAGGGTATATAAGATTCAGAATTTTGTGTTTTGTACTATTTTTATAAAAAAAAAGAATAAATTTTTATAAAATACATTTAAAAAATATTTTATGTACCTATTTTTAATTATTTTCCTACCAAAAACCCACGTTTTACTTAGTACTGCATATAACGAACTTTTCAATTTTACGAACAGGTCTGACAACATATGGGTTCGTTAAATCGGAAAACTACTGTATATAAAAACTACATATAGTAGAAAAGTAGACAAAACATGCATATCAAAAATTGAAAACTTTTTAAAACTTTTTGATGTAAAAAGCAAGTCTGTGGATGGAAATCAAAAGAAATTTCGATTAAAATTTTGTAGTTGGATGGAAACTACTACGGAAATCTCAATTTACAACACATCAGGAGCGCCTTGCAAGTCATACGAAGACTTATGTTCAAGGTCAAAAAAAAGAGGGTCACACAAAAACTTTTTTCAATCTCAAATGAGGAAATTGCCGATACATTTAACGAAATGCTGAAAAAGGAAAACCAACCTATGAATGCCGTACATATTGCTAAAACGACTTAAGCGAATTGTGGAAAGTATACCAACTCCAACATCACAATCAAATTTTACTGAAGAGGAAGCAATAGCGCTTATGTTGGAACTGGGTATCAGTCGAAATAAGTACCAAATATTAAGGAAAGCTCTGCATGAAAAAGGACACAATATATTACCATCATACAAGGCGATCCGGAAAAAAACAAACTATCCTACCATCACCTATTGCTGTTAATGATGTAGAAGCTTGTATTGATATATCATCTTTGCTCGACAACACAGCATCAAGAATTGTGTCAGACTTTACAGAAGACCAACTAAGGAAAATTCATAACTGTGATGTTGTCTTAATGTGTAAGTGGGGATGTGATGGTTTATCAGCACTTCCAGAATACAAACAAGCTTGTGGAAGTCGGACATTAGCAGACTACAAAAGTGTATTTATGTCATCATTAGTGCCATTACGAATTCGTTCATATTCCCTTAATCCATCATCGTCAAGCATCGGAAATTCATTTGAAGATATATGGATCAATACAACTCCGGGTTCAAAAAATTTTTTAGACCCATTGGATTTGAATATCTAAAGGAGTCAAAGAAAACAACAAAAGATTTAGTTGAATATTTAAAAGATGAAATAAATGCACTGGAACTCATTTGCATAAGAATGAAGGAATTCTCTATTAACGTATCATATCAGCTAAGCTTAACAATGATTGATGGAAAGGTCAGCAATGCCATAACAGAAACTTCTTCCTTCTGGAGATGCTCAATATGTAATGAGAAAAAGTCGCAATTCTCAAATATAAACAAAAACAGAAGTATTAATGAAGAAGTTCTGTCTTTCGGAATTTCACCACTTTTTTGGATTACTTTTTACACATAGCATACGACCTCAAATATAGAAGTGTGCCAGAGAATCTTACTAAATCAACAAAAAATAATGAAAAATTGAAAGACCTGAGAGCTGCGTAAAAAAGCAGAATCCAAGAAGAATTTAAAGTTCAGATGGGATTAAACATCGACAAACCACTTCCAAGTTGCGGTAGTACAAATGACGGTAATACGGCGAGAAGATTTTTTTGTGATTTTGAAATTACTTCAAAAATAACTGGAATCGACAAGGAGTTGCTTCGAAGAGTTAACACTATTTTAATGGCACTGAATAGTAAACATAAAATTAATGGAAATCGATTTGGGGAATATACATCTGAAACTTCTAAATTACTTGTATCTCTGTATCCATGGAGGGAACTAACACCAACAGTACACAAAGTATTGTGTCATGGTCAAATAATAATTGAATCGAATATTCTTCCACTTGGAGAGTTAACAGAAGAAGCCCAGGAAGCGAGGAATCGAGATTTTAAGCATGTTCAACTATTCAGCTCAAGAAAATGCTCCAGGAAATCACAGAATGAAGATATTTTTAATAGTTTACTTCTATCTTCTAATCCTGTTCTTTCAACTATGCGAAAAAAATGGATTTGTTATGAAACTCTATCACTTTCTGGATATGTATACCGATATGACAGATTATTTTATAGAAAATAAGTAGTGTTAGGAATTAACTATATAAGTAGGTTGTAAGAATTAATTGTATTATGTTTAAGATAAACAGTTCAAATAAAAAAAGCTATTATACTAACTGATGATATTGTATTAAATTGTGTTTTATATTTCGGTGGGCGGGAAAGGTGTTGTTGTGCGTGGCTCATAATAAAATTATATTTTTTTATTGTATATACAATGTTATATTATAGTCTTTAATAAAATAATTAACTAAATAATTTTTAAAAATTGTCCAAATATTTTATTCAACACCAAATGTATGTTCTGTCATACTTAATACTAAAATATGAAAAAGATGAAATTAAATTACACAGGTTTAAATGAACATATTTTTGAATGTAATTGAGATATCAAGAGTCAAAAATTTATTTATTTATTATGGTATTATAAATTGTTTGCTTTACAGTAGTCTTAATTTCTAAAGATTTTAGGAAAATTTAAAATCTTTTCTACTTTGTTAATTAGGAAAAATATTTATAACATAAGTGTTTTAATATTAATATTGATGGGAAGGAAAAATTTAAAAAAAAACCTCAGTTCATACAAAGTTATCGTTGAATACAGTCGTGCTCTTTAATAACTGCATCGCGCGTTTATAGGCAAATTCTTTACAGTCTGCTCTCTTTTCATTTATTATTTAATAAAATAAACTTTTATATTCGGTTGTAATAAATTTTATAAATCAACAACTTTTTTTCAATTTAAAAAAAAAAAAATGTCGTCCTCCTCCGGAGGAAATTATTTCCAATTGTTAGATCCCGACCCTTCCCCAAAACGGAAAAAATCAAATTTTAACTACAACATAAACAATAATTTTGATTTCCCCAAAATAACGCAAAAACAAACCACCTCTACTATAAATAAACAACAATGTCCAAAATATATCGTTATTAGAAGTAAAATACCTGATAAACCACTACAAAATTTTAACATCTTTTTATTGTCTAAAGCAATAGAAAATATATCAAGTGAACCTATGCAAAAAATTGTTTTTACTAAAGACGGTAACATTTTAACTTGTCAAAAAATGAAATACAAGCAAATAAATTTCTGAAAACAAATACACTGATTGGAATTGGACCAGTTGAGATTTTTCTGCATCCAACACTAAACATAATTAAGGGTGTGGTATTTGCACCATCGCTAAAAGAAGTTTCTGAACAAGAAATAACTGATGGACTCAAAAATCAAGGTGTAGTCGATTGCAAGAAGATCACAAAATTTATTGAAGGCAAAGTAACAAACACTCCATTACATATTTCGCTTTCAGAAAATATAAAAATCTTTGGGTAAAAAACAAAAAAATGGCACAAGTTTAAAAATTTTACATGTCGTAGGTACCCTACTTTGAGCCGCCACAGCTCCGTCCCTGGGGCATCTGCGGGGTTCATCTTCAAAACTCGAATACTCCTTGGCTACGCTCACGCCAAATTTTATCCCGATCGGATCAGCCGTTTAGAAACGCCAGATTTATTTCCAAAAAATTTCCATTCTGCCCCACTGTGCGTCGTGAACGGAAAAAAATAAATTAAATTAATAAAATTTATTTTGGCTTATTGAATGAAAATTTGGTGTAATAGAAGTGTGTTTTTTCTTGAGCTTTAAGTAAATACATAAGCTTAAGTATTTACTTGTTTCTTCTTCTTCTTCATTCTTAAGTGGTCACCCTACGGTCGGTCAGTTTGACTATCATATTGTTCAATTAAATTTGACAAAATTAATTTTCGTTTAATTTTGACCAAATTTAGTGGAAATAATTAAAATTTAATTTATTAAATATTTTTTTAATATCATCAATAAAAATTTTGATTTTTTATAAAAGTTTCGAACTTTTAGTCAATAATAAATTAAATTTTGTGTTTTAAACTTTCGATTTGAATAGAAGAAAAGGCAAACCATGTCTATTACACTACTTGATCGCTTTATTAGAGCTTCGGATTCGGTTATTAGTTTTGAGGCACAGTATAGAGCTCGTGAAGACACACTTGACGGACTCAAAATTGATTACTATAAAGAGAATTTGAACAAATTGTGGGAAGCGGCTCAGTCGTGTTATGACTTATGTTTAGATTTCTTGACAACTTCTGAGGACACTGAACCTGGTGAGATTGAGGTGTCTGCCGCGAAATTCCAAGCAACTTTTGATGCGTTTGTTGAATGTACTTGTAGCCTAGATAGGAAAAATCTTCAATTCTCTCCCGTTAGTAAATCAACTGATACGCCAGTAAAGAGTCCGAAACATTGTGACGGTCAACATAGTTTGACTTTTCCACGTGGAAATGTTTGAGGGCGATTACCTTTCATGGCCCGCCTTTCGGGATTTGTTTACGGCCTTATACATAAATAGCTCACGTCTTACTGACATTGAAAGGTTATGTCACTTGCTACGTAAAACTAGTGGCGACGCAAAGAAAATTGTATCACAATGTCCGCTTTCAGATAAAGGGTTTCAAATGGCTTGGCAAGAATTAAAGGCAGCATATGAGAATCCGCGTATGTTGGTTAATAACCAATTAAAAGCGTTTTTTAGTCTTCCAGTCTTGGAAAAAGAGTCCTTCACAGGCCTCAAAGATTTACAAGGAGGCATTAATAGTTGTTTGAAAGCGTTGTAGGAGTATGAAGTGCCGACAAAAAATTGGGATCACATTCTTGTCTTTTTATGCGTGCAGCACTGTGACCTTATGGGAACAGATCATTAAGAATAAATTCGCTTTATCACGCTGGAAAGAGATGAATGCCTTTCTTACGGAAAGGATCCAAACTTTAGAATGTCTTCGTGATATTCGGGAAACGCCTCAGACAAAGAAATCCACGACACAAAAGGTAAAGACTCATCATGCTCAACCGGCATTCAATTCTCATATTTGTGTTCTATGTAAGCATCAAAGCCATTTCCTACGTGATTGCAAGCGATTCAAAAATTTTTCAGTTTCGGAAAGATATTCTACGATTAGGAAACATCATTGTTGTCTTAATTGCTTGTCACGAACACATGAGGTTAAGAACTGTACAAGTGCTCATAGCTGTTCAATATGCAATAAAAGACATAATACCTTGCTCCATGGAAAGGCGATTTTTTAGATTCGTGTTTAATTGCGATATTACTCAAATGTATCGACAGATAAGGCTTGACCAGTCTTATACTCCTTTTCAGCGTATTTTGTTTCGCGATTCTCTGACGGAGGAAATAAAGCAGTATGAATTACAGACTGTGACCTTTGGCGTCAATTGTGCGCCTTATCTGGCCATCCGTACTTTGTTACAGTTGGCAGATGATTGTGAGAGTCAATATCCACTTGCCTCGCAAATCATACGTAAAGGTATGTACGTTGACGACGTACTTACAGGGACACATGATGTGGAAACCGCTTTGGTTGCTCGTGATCAGCTTAAAGCGGCATTATCATCAGCAGGTTTTAATCTTCGAAAATTGACTTCGAATGATAAAACAATTTTAGTCGGGTTTCCCCCAGAACATTTGGTAGATGAAAAACTTTTAGTTTTTGTCGAAGAGAGTAGTTCGAAAACGCTGGGACTCCAATGGAATGCTCATTTGGACGCGTTCTATTTTAAAGTGGATCCCATAGCATGGCGTTCAAAATATACAAAGAGGGAAGTTTTATCCACAATAGCTAAATTATTTGATCCAGTAGGATGGTTATGTCCGGTTATAGTAGTGGCAAAAATGATAATGCAGAGAATTTGGCAGGATCAGATAAATTGGGATAAGAATCTTAAAGTTTCAACGCTGGCTGAATGGGAGAAATTTGTGACTTCATATCATGAAGTCAATAGTATCCAAATTCCTCGATGGGTTCATTATGAACCAGAATCCTCAGTGGAACTTCATGTTTTTTCTGATGCCTCGGAAAAAGCATATGCGGGGGTGATATATGTTCGAGTGGAAACACCTAGAGGAAAAATTTATTCACATTTGCTCACATGCAAGACGAAAGTGGCCCCGATTAAATCGGTTACTTTACCTTGTCTTGAACTTTGTGGCGCTGTATTAGCGGCAGATCTTTTGAAAGCTGTGCTTTGTGAAATCGACATTCCATTAAACCAGGTTTATTGTTGGACTGATTCCACGATCGTCCTTTCCTGGTTGAAAAAAGACCCCAGTACTTGGGCAACATTTGTTGAAAATAGAGTTTGCAAAATACAAGAGATTGTTGGCAAACATAACTGGCATCACGTCAGATCTGAGGTCAATCCAGCAGATTTAGGAAGTAGGGGAGTTACCCCTTCAATTTTAGCTCAGAGCTCTCTTTGGTGGAATGGTCCACATTGGCTTAGAGAGAAAAATTCTACTTGGAATTTGAAAAGCCTAGGTATGCTTGATACCGATCTTGAGGCTCGAAATGTGAAATCTCACGCCTCTTTTTTTACAAACTATGAGGATGTGTTGGATAGATTTTCGTCACTTGATCGTGCTATCAGAGTTTTATCTTACGTTTTTAGATTTTTCCATAGAACCCATTCGTCTTATAGGAATCGCTATTCGTATGATACAATTACACTATCTGATAATGAAATAGGACATGTGAAACTACGTTTGGCCATTGTGGCTCAAAAGGTCAAATTTGCGGAAGAGTACAAGAGTCTATTGGAAAAAAGACCAATTTCTTCTAAAAGTAGCCTGTTGCCCTTAAATCCTATTCTTGACAATGAAGGTGTCATGAGACTTAACGGTCGATTGGCTAGATCGCCTTCATTGGCCTACACAGAAAGGCATCCTATTTTATTGCCATATTCATGTCGTTTCACTCTTCTTTTAGCGGAATTTATTCATAAGATTTCCATTCATGGTGGAAATTAACTTATGCTACGGATAATACGAATCGAATATTGGATTCCTCGTGCAAAGACCCTTGTTCGGACTGTTGTAAATAGGTGTAAGCGATGTATCTTAGATCGTAAACGCGCTTGCACTCAAATTATGGCTGCCTTACCTCCAGAACGAACTGATTTAGATCGACCGTTTACAACAACTAGAGTGGATTTCGCTGGCCCATTTTATATGAGAAATTTAAATGGTAGATCGTGTCAAATCTTAAAGGCCTATGTATGTATCTTTGTATGTTTTTCCACTAAAGCCATACATCTAGAAGTAACTTCGGATTTAT
>NC_060953.1:26882998-26967604 GCF_022045245.1 Lucilia cuprina
ATCAACCGGTCTGGATTTGAAAAACTGAGAATCAGCTAGTGGAAGATTTGGTAAATCCCTACAAAGTTTATCTGATAAGACAAAAGATGGTAAGATACCTGAAATATTCGGTATAACAAGAGCATTAGTCCGCAAAATAATCGAAGTGTCCAAGGGAGATGCTATTTCGATCGAGCACAGTTTGGTAGAAGTAGCAGTCTGGTTAACACCAGAAACTTGGGCATTTGTCAAATGCGCCGTAATCTTTAACTGATTCTGCAAACGTTCCGAAATAAACGATGTTTCAGAACCAGGGTCAATAAGGGCTCGAGCCGGGTATGTCATACCTTGGTGACGTATATTCACCATAGCAGTCCCTAAAAGTACAGTCCGATTATCAGACACGTGGAACACTTGTCGATTAGAAGGAGGAAGGAAGGGTGGCGTAGCCACAACAGAACTCGTGACTGTATTGGAACTAGCATTCGCTTCATCCGATGATGAAGAATTTCTATGGAGCAAGGTATTATGTCTTTTCTTGCATACAGAACAGCTATGAGCACTTGTACAGTTCTTAACCTCATGTGTTCGTGATAAGCATTTAAGACAACAATGATGTTTCCTAATCGTAGAATATCTTTCCGAAACTGAAAGATTTTTAAAACGCTTGCAATCACGCAGAAAATGGCTTTGATGCTTACATAGAACACAAATATGAGAATTGGATGCCGGTTGAGCATGATGAGTCTTTACATTTTGTGTCGTAGACTTCTTTGTCTGAGGCGTTTCTCGAATATCACGAAGACATTCTAAAGTTTGGATCCTTTCCGTAAGAAAAGCATTCATATCTTTCCAGCGTGATAAAGCAAATTTATTCTTAATGCTCTGTTCCCATAAGGTCACAGTGCAATCAGGAATACGCTGCACGCATAAAAAGACAAGAATGGGATCCCAATTTTCTGTCGGCACTTCATACTCCGACAACGCTTTCAAACATCTATTAATGCCTCCTTGTAAATCTTTGAGGCCTGTAAAAGACTCTTTTTCCAAGACTGGAAGACTAAAAAGCGCTTTTAATTGGTTATTAACCAACATACGCGGATTCTCATATGCTGCCTTTAATTCTTGCCAAGCCATTTGAAACCCTTTATCTGAAAGCGGACATTGTGACACAATTTTCTTACGTAGCAAGCGACATAACCTTTCAATGTCAGTAAGACGTGAGCTATTTATATATAAGGCTGTAAACAGATCCCGAAAGGCGGGCCATGAAAGGTAATCGCCTTCAAACATTTCTACGTCGCAGGGTGGTAAAGTCAAATTATGTTGACCGTCACAAGGTTTCGGATTCTTTACTGGCGTATCAGTACATTTACTAACGGGAGAGAATTGAAGTTTTTTCCTATCTAGGCTACAAGCACATTCAACAAACGCATCAAAAGTTGCTTGGAATTTCGCGGCAGACACCTCAATCTCACCAAAAAATATTTAATAAATTAAATTTGAATTATTTCTACTAAATTTGGTCAAAATTAAACGAAAATAAATTTTGTCAAATTTAATATATATATATATATATATATATATATATATATATTATATATATATATATAATATATATATATATATATATTATATATATATATAATATGTGTATAATATATATATATATATTATAATTATATATATATATATATATATATATATATATATATGTATATATATATATATATATATATATATATAATGGTAATTTTATTCAGCATTTAATTTTATTATTTTGGCCGACCATATGATACTAGTTATGAATATATCTAAAATGTGATTTCTTACTTAATAAAGCATTTATACTGAAATTTGGCCATTACTTTTTAAGAAATTTATTGATGAAAAACTGATTTTCTGAAAGAGACTTTATATGGGAGCTAGGATCAATTATAGACCGATCCTCTCAAAATTTGGTGCAGGGATTTATGCTCATATAGGAGTTATTGATATGCAGAATTTCATAATAATTCCTTATTTTTCGGTATATCATCTATCTCTTGCCTTATACTATAATTTAAGCATTTAATCTGATCGACATGTCTTTCAAAGAGTTTGTTCCTGAATTATATTTCATAATGTAGGTCGCCCAAGCGGCCCCTGATAACACCTGGTAGCCATTTTTCCATTCTGGCGTTGCCGGATAAAAAGTAAACGGACTGGTTATGTTCAAATGTTCTGAATTTTGGGTTGAAATCAGGGTACAGATAGCGATTAAATTCAATTCTCTCGCGAGCGAGTTTAATTCGAACGATTTAAATAATTCATTTTCCGGCGAATAAATCTATTCGACTCGCAAGTTTAATTTTTTAAACTCGCGATAAGATTTGAAAATTTAAGTAGCGTAAAATAGAACTCGCTCGCGATTCGAGTCAAAACGAGTTAATCGCGAGTTTTATAATTTTGTAAATGGAATAAATTAAAATTTATAAGGCATAATCAATTTATATATAAATATGACATAACCAAATAATTTTCCTATTAAAATTATGTACGCGAATACATATCTACGTACATTATTTGCTGCAAAGTAGTAGAGACTTCGTACATACATACATACATACATACATACATACATACATACATACATACATACATACATACATACATCATTCAACACGTGTTTTATTATCTTCAAAATAAAATTTTCAAATATATTTGTATGAAACAAAATGTTCTTTCGCATTTAGAGAATAAATTATAAATAAAAACAAGTTAGAGTCCTATATTCGGCGGTGCCGAATCTTAAATATGTTTAAAAAAGAAGAAGATAGAAATTTTGCTTGGAAAATTTGCATACTAAACATAAAATAAGAAACTAATATCTTCATGAATAAGAAGATAATATGGATAAAGAAATTGACAGTAACATTTCTGAAGTAAAAAAAGTTTATTTTTTAAAAAACTTTATTTGGTAATGAGTAAAAAATGTTTACGTAATTTTCGAAAATGAACGAACAATTAAGGATGATCGTTAAACAAATTTCAAGTATATTTTCTGTATATAAAATTAATATTTGTGCCAAATTTTGCATGGATATTATTGTTTGGCAATAAGTTTATGCATGTAAGTGTTTTTCTAAAGATAACCTTGTTCGGGAGCTATGACCAATTGTGGATTGATAAAAATTTTACATTGACTTTTCTATGCATAAAAGTAAAAATTATATCCAAGATAATGAATTATGTATATGACAAATTGTGGTCCAAACGGAAAAAATTTATGGTTACATTTGCGTCTATAAATGTGATATTTTTGCCAAAATTTTTATAAATATCTTAATTAGGTAATGAGTTATGGTCGTTGAAGCAATTTTTGGGAGAGAACCTTGTATGGTAGCTATGATTAATTGTAGACCGATCGGAAAAAAACATTTATGTATATAAAAATTATATTTGTACAAAATTTTGTATAAATATCTTAATTAGGTAATGAGTTATGTGCACTTAAGTGATTTTCGGGAGGAAACCTTGTATGGGAGCTATGACCAATTGTGGACCGATCGGAAGAAAATTTTACGGTAACATTTATGTAGATAAAAATTATATTTGTAACAATTTTTTTTATAAATATCTTAATTAGGTAGCGAGTTATGAGCGTTTAACTGATTTTCGGGAGGAAACCTTGTATGGGAGCTATGACCAATTGTGGACCGATCGGAAGAAAATTTTACGGCAACATTTATGTAGATAAAGATTATATTTATGCAAAATTTTGTATAAATATCTTAATTAGGTAGCGAGTTATGAGCGTTTAACTGATTTTCGGGAGGGGACCTTGTATGGGAGCTATGGCCAATTGTTCACCGATCAGAAGAAAATTTTAAGGTAACATTTATGTACATAAAAGTAATATTTGTAGCAAATTTTGTATAAATATCTCAATTAGGTAATGAGTTTTGAGCGTTTAAGTGATTTTCGGAAGGGGACCTTGTATGGGAGCTTGTGGACCGTTCGGAAGAAAATTTTACAGTAACATTTATGTTATAAAAGTAATATTTGTAGCAAATTTTGTATAAATATCTTAATTAGGTAGCGAGTTATGAGCGTTTAAGTGATTTTCGGGAGGGGACCTTGTATGGGAGCTATGACCAATTGTGGACCGCTGGAAAAATATTTTCCTTGATATGAATTGTATTGACATAAAACTTTAATTTGTAAAATTTTGTGAAGATATCGATATTGTAACGAAAGTTATTAACAATAAACACATTTTCCGGGAATATGTACATTTGTATGGGAGGTATATGAAATTTTGAACCGATTTTTCCGATTTTTAACAATGTTCATTCTGGCACCAATAGATGTATCTCTGACAAAATTCATCAATTTATCTGCAGTAGTTTTTGTGAAAAGTACAAATAAATATGTGAAAAATCGACATTTTTTCGAGGTTATCTTAAATTTTTACTCATAACTTTGAAACTATTTCACCGACCTTGCTGATTTTCAATAAAAAAATGCTTAGGATGACAATGAATATTATTAGTGAATTTTATGGAGTTTCGTTGCTTGGTTTTAACGTGTTTTATACAGACAGACAGACAGACAGACAGACGGACATATCTAGATCGACTCAGAATTTCATAAAGATCAAGAATATATACTTTGTTGGGGCTTAGATGAATATTTCTTAGTGTTACAAACGGAATGACAAACTGATATATACCCTCTATCACCACTGATGGTGGTGGAGGGTATAAAAATTTTTAAAGGTCACTTGCATGTCCATCAATATATATATGTACATACATAACTACAGATAAGAAACATACACATTTAAATAAAAAGGTAGACAATATATTTCTTATACTTTCCCACTTTTGCTTTGTCAGACCGTCATAAAACATACGGCTACACAATCACACATACATAATTATTTCCCATATTATTGGTTCTTTTTTACTACCACAACAGAACCTGTTTCTTGCACACACATTTTGCTGATTTTCGGCTAGAATTCAACTCGTTTTCCACTCGCTCGTAAGCGAGTTTAAATAACAAAAACATGTAAATATCGCTTACGAAGCGAATACGAAACACATAAAACTCTAATTAAAATTGTGCTCTTGTGTTCAAAAATAAAACTCGCGATTTTGAATTTTAAAACGAGCGATATAAATAAAATAGCGATTGGTTGAAATCATTATCATTACCATTGTCCGACACTACCGTTCGTCTGATATTTTGGTTGTAGCACTTGTTGTAGTTGAAGTTGTAATTTTTACTTCTAATCATTTACTGTAACCGTCTGTCACAATCAGTAGCATTAATCCTACGAAAGGACCAGCATAATCAATGTGGATGCTGGTGATCACCAAACTTTACTGGTTTGTTTGCATGGATTGCACATGCGTTGCATGATTTTGCCACGTTCTCAATATCACTATCAATTCGGGGCCAGTAAACGAAAGAACTAGGGTTTCATTTTTACAATGTCAAGATGTGCTGCATGTAGATTATTCAAGATTTTATCGCGCAACTTGCTCGGTATTACTATTTTGTGCACAAATACTAGGCATCTAGAAGTTAGCCTGTAGTTGTCTTCTGGTGAAGTATATCCGGATTTTTTTTAACATTTTCCCTCCTCTAAGATTTGAACTATGTACCCCAAATTAGAATCTTTTCGCGTTTCTCTGGCTATGGTTTCTGCTCTAACTGGTAATTGATTTATTTGATAAATTACAAAACTATCAAATTTGTCGTAATCTTCTTCTAGAGGTTGATTACTAGAAATATTGTGTATTCTCTGAGGTATCATCGAACAAAAATCTGCATTAGCTTTTGCTTTATTAGGTTTTTATTTAACATTATAATTAAAGTTGCTTAAAAAATCTGAATAGTTTGCCATTCGACTTACTCATAACGCTGAGAGCCCTTTTTCGGGATGCAAGATTTGGGATAACGGTTTATGATCCGTTACCAATGTAAAGTGCCTTGCACACAAATATTTAAAAAAATTTTTTGCAGCCAATACGATCGCCAACGCTTCTTTATCCATTTGTGTGTATTTTGTGTCTGTTGCCGTCATTGTGAGGCTGGCATAGGAAATCCACCTCCGGTTATCGTTTAACCTATAGATATTCTGTCGGTTAAAATATTTTTTGTGTGAAAACTGTCAATTGAACCTTACGATAAAATAAAACTAGACATTCAGATAATGTGGGTTTATGACCAGTATTTCGATATGAGACAAAAACAATATACCAACCTTCTTTTGTCTCAAACATTGACAAAGAGGGTTGTCAAAGAAATAAGGTGAAGAGTTTGGTTGAAAATTCTAGTTTTTTAATAAAATATGAGTGTTGGTATTTTAGGGTTATCGGTATTTTGGCTTAACTCAGTATTGGTATTTTAGCGTTATCGGTATTTTAACTTATTTCGGTATTGATATTATAGCGTTAACGGTATTTTGGTTTATTTCGGTATTGGTATTTAGCGGTAGTTATGCTGAAAAGGTATTTTAGAGGTAACGATAGCTTAGCGATAACGATTGCCAACCTTGGTAGATTTTTAGAAGTAGTCTAAATCAATGAATTACAATTATGAGATGTTTAATCAATATTAAAAAATTTAAAATGAAACGAAATAATTATTTAAAAAATTGCACATTAACTGCCAAAGGGAAGCGACTTTTATCCAAGGAAAATTATTGAACTCCTCATTTATCTTCTTCAATGTCTATATACGAACTAGGACGAACACTATGTTTAAATTTAGACCTATAAACATACCTTAGGTAGCTTGAAACCAATGTAAAGTCAACTGTCATGTGGTACGCCACACCTAATTTAGATATTTACAAATACAGGTTTTTACCACCACCTAAAGTCAACATATGTAATATTTTCCAGCTAATAAATACACTTATATGTATTTAGAACCAAAATCAAGAATAACTATCCAGATTCAAATACACCTACTGTTTTGTATTCATAAAATAAAGCATTTAAAATATGAGGTAGAAAATAAACATTTTAGTCTCTAATAGTTCTAGTGGTATATGGTGATGTCCCCATACTTAGAGTGGCTAGGATGATACTTAGTGTTAGATTTATTAAATAAGAATCAACACTATACAATTCTAAATAAAATTCACACAGTACACCCCAAATAGTAATGTAGTTTTTGTAAATCAATTTAAAATTTCAAAAAACCCAGAATTTTTTGTTATAATCAGGACAAGGATTTTCAGGCACTAAAAAATTAAAAATATGCGCTTAAATGTGCACTATGAAATGGGAAAATATGCACTAAAAATGTGAAAAATATGCACCAAAAAATATTTCTTTGTGAAGTTTCATATAAACCGATATTAAGATATTAAGTTTTTGTCAACAAATAAATAGGGTTTTAAGGACTGCTTTATATACTACTATCTAATACCCGGTGTGCTTCGCTACCCCAATCGAAATTAAATACATAATTTGGTGTGCTTCGCTACCCCAATCGAAATTAAATACATAAACTAAATTATAAAATTGTTCTTAAAGATATGATATGTTTCATTTAAATTCTAAAATAATTAATGTATTATTTTAGAATTTATCTATTTCTTTCTTACTTCCTTAAATTTAATATATACTTTTATTCTAAAAAAATAATTCATATTCTTATGCCTTGGGATATACAATATTTTTTGTTTTACCCTCTAGCATAAATAAAACAACCCACATATGAGAGATGGCAAGAAAATTATTGCAAGTTCGCCAATCTCTATCTATGAAAAAATTTGAATTATCTAACAGTTTTCAAGATATACGAAATTTTCTATTTAATTTATATATGTAGTGCCCCCCATTGAAAGTCCGCCCGTTTTTTGCTAAATGCTCACTCGAATGTCAAAGATATTCATATAAAATTTGCAGATCCCAGCTCTAATAGTTTCTTAGATATACGATTTTTATACCCTTCACCTTCGTGAGAAGGGTATATATAAGTTTGTCATTCCGTTTGTAATTTCTATAATATAATTTTCCGAACCTATAAAGTATATATATTCTGGATCCTTATAGATAGCGGAGTCTATTAAGCCATGTCCGTCTGTCTGTCTGTCTGTTGAAATCAGACAGATATCGGCGAGATCCGAATCTTCAATAATTCAGTTAGACATGCTTTCGAGAAGATCGCTATTTAAAATCAGCAAAATCGGTCTATAAATAACGAAGATATGAGCAAAAATTTGAGACAACCTCTGAAAATTTTATCAAAAAAGCCACATTTTTTCATGCTTATTTCTTTCTGCTGCAGTTTATATTTGTTTGTGTGTATGTTATGTGTGACATGTGTGCAGAGATACAAAAATATAAAAACTGTTTTTTAAAACATACTTGAGATTCGGCACAGCCGAATATAGAAATATTACTTGTTTCTATTTAATTGATGTGGGGGCTTCAAGCTCTCCAGATGAAAGTCCGTATTTTTTTTTTTTTCAAAATGTTCAGATAAATATTGAAGTAATTTATTCAAAATATTATAAATCTAGTTCTATGTTTTCCTAAATAAACAATATTTTTTTGTCTTTTTTCAAATGGTAGATGTCAAGTCCTCATTAAAAGTTCGCTCGTTATGTTCTAAATGTTCAGATGAATATCAAAATTCTTCAAGTAAAATTTAAAGATTCTAGCTCTAAAGAATTCTCAGACATACGAATTTTTCTATTTTATTTATATGGGGGCTTTAAGCCCCCAGATGAAAGTCTGCTCTTTTTTCTTAAAAATGTGAATATTAAAGTTCTTCGTGTAAAATTTTAAGATAAACGAATTTTTTTATTTAATTAATGTGGGAGGTGCTCCCTTGGTGTGTAGTCCTCAAATTTATTAGCCAATATGTTTACATGGATGTTAGAATTATTCGTGCAAAATTTTAAGAATCTAACTGAAACAGTTTTCAAGATATTTAATTTATATGGGAGGTGACACGCCCCCTAACGCAAGTCCTCCTACATTTTATCCTAAATAATCATATTGAAACTAAAGTGCCTCTGACAAAATTTGAGGACTCTAAATATTATATTATTTCAAGATAAACAAATTATTTTATTTAATTAATATGGGAGGTGCCGCTCCACTCATGGGTAGTCCGCCAATTTATTACCCAAAATGTTTACATGGATGTTAAACTTATTCATGCAAAATTTTAAGATTCTAACTGTAATAGTTTTCAAAATGAACGAATTTTTGTATTTAATTTATATGGGAAGTGCCACGCCCACTTTTTATCCTAAATAATCATATTGACAATAAAGTGGCTCCTCTTTATTTAATAGACAAAAAATATTCAAATTAATGTATGAAATTGTTACATTCAATTTTAATTCAAATGACAAAGAACAACGTACATGTTTTTTTTCGTTTTGAACATCATTAAGGTTTGAAAATTTTGCTGATTGATATTTGTTTTCTAACCACCTAATTTTCTGCTATTTCCTAAACTTAATTTTATTTGAGTCTCATGCTGATAATTTCAAAACCCTGGAATAATGTAGCATGTTGGGATATCTTCGTCCTCCTCGAAAAAATTTATTTTGTTGTAAAATCGAATTAATTCAATAGATCCGGCCAAAGATATCATTAAATTCACATCTAACGGATTAAGGCATTTTATATTATAGTGTATGTTATTGTGTTCTATAGGTCAGATATGCAGAATAACTAAAATTAAGAATATGAACGACTTTCATTTTTGCGTTATATTAGAATTGCTCAATATTTTTTTTACATTAACAATATCAATAAGAAGTCAAAAGCAGGATTTTTTCTTTTTATTCGTTTTATGTTTATTCGTTAAAGTGACATCCGTTATACCGGGATTTGCCTTATTTAATTTCTGAAAGTGGAAAGCTTGATAGCAATTCTATTAACATTTAGTGAATGAATGTTTTTTTTATAAATTATATTTTTTCCCAATTGTTTGGTAATGTTCCTAAGTGAATTATGGACGTGAGAGAGATGTAAGAACAAAATTTCATCAAGTTATCTTTTTATATGGACACACAGATGGACAGACTCAAAAATTGATACTGACGACACCTTAAGGACCAATATGTTGGACGTTACAATTAGCAGCACAAACTCAAAATACCTTTCCCACTATTGCGGTTTTAAAAATTAAATAAATGTAATGTATGTAAAATTGTATTTCATAGAACCTAGTTTTTGTTGTTAAATCGAAATTTGTTGATATTTATTTAAAATAATAATAAATATGCAATTGCGTAAATTGTAAAAATATGAAATACTAGAAAACATAATAATTTATTTTACAAAAATTAAAAAAAAAATATGCAAAATATGCTATAAAAATGCTTTAAATATGCAAAATATATGCAATTTATTCATTTATAGCAAAATATGCACAACAAATCGATGCCATTTTGTAGCAAATTTTTTGATTCAAAAAGAAAATTAGTTATTATTTTCGAAATAAAATCAGAGAAACAATAGAATTCATACTAAGTCCAATTGATAAGTTCTTATAGGTATATAGGATAATAAATTGGTAAAAACATGTCTAAATTTTGTCGTACCACTACTAATATATCTAAGAATTGTTATATCAATTTATAAGAGTAATAAAAATATAAAATTTAATTAAATAATACAGCAATACTAAAAAATTAACTAAAACACGCAAAGAGCAAAATACTTTATTGACCTAAAAAAATTACAATACGTTCACATTTTATCAAAAACCTCGTTAATTAATATCACAATTATACTTTTTATGGTACAAAATTAAAATAGATATTTATTCTTGATATTTTAAATAAATGACGTCCTGAAAAATTAACTAATACCTCATTTTTTGCAAATCTAGACCGTTTACACTAACTCATCTTGACATTTAGGAAGATTTAATTTTTTCTAATATTTCTCGAAAAAGTGTGAGATATGAAAAACTAGAAGATAAATGGGATATTTATTAAAATTTTATTTATAATAAAAAATAGATATTTAAATAAAACATTACCTTTTATAATATATTAAATTTTCATTCATGTTTTTTAATTTATAAAAATTTTGTCGACAATTAATTTTTTTGTTCGTTTTCTTTTTCTCTTGTGTAGTCTTTTTTAGTATTATTTTGGGAAAAACAGAGTTGCATATTAAAACTATTAGATTTTGAGTAAAATCTAGTTACGAAGTAGATTTCGTTTTGTATGGGAAATCTAGTTAAAATCAACTAGATACTAGTACTAGATTTCGTGTATGTGTAAATGGGGTATAAGCCATAAATTATGAAATTAAATTTGATTTTTGTAGAAAAGGAATGAAAAATGTAGTCATGATTTTGTGAACGCTATTGTAACCCTACTAATGTATATGGACACTTCCTATTTTCCGCATGGATATATCAACACTTATTGGAACCAACTTTTGCTTTAATGATAGGTTTAAGTCTCTTTTGCATATTTTAAATTTAATTCCATAAAAAAATATTTGTCAAATTTAACCCATTTTTCATTCATTGTCTTCTAAAGCTTTTCCAGATTATGTGGCACTGTAGACCACGTATTAAATTTTCTAAAATTTAATATGTTGTTGTTTTACTCTTGCTTGTATAAAGTAAAGAATAACAACAATGTATAGCTAGTGCAAAGCGCACTATGTGTGTATAGCAGCCAAGCGCAGAAAGACAAACTGTTATTGCAGTGGTGAGAAAATACTAAAAAAACACTTAGAAAAATATTTCCTAATTACGCTTGTTGTAATCAAATTTTATAACAAGCAAAATGGTAAATTTTATAAATAAAATGCATTCAAAGAAAAGAAAAATGTTTATTTCTTCAGAAAGATTAAATTTGTTAATATAAAATAACTTTGTTCCAGAACTTTTCTGGCTAAAGAGAATTAATGAATTTTCTCTTCGTACTTAAAAAAAGTATGGGAACAAGAAAATCTAAATTTCTCTTTCAATAAATAAAAAATTTCAAAAATTTTTAGTTTTCAATGTACTTTTTAAACAAATAATTTATTTTACAATTTTTTTCTATTTGCCAGGAAAAATTTTCTGACTAAAACCGACAAGTTCTGGCAAAGAGATACTATTATAATTTCTCAATTTTGTTCTCTTTTACAATTTCTGGTATAAACCTGCAAACATGGCAGGTAAAAGAACACAACTAATGTTAAAAAAGTATTAAACATATTGTTTTTATGTATTTTTATTATTAAGCATTCCTGAAAAATTTTTGGAGTGTACGAGTTTTTTTGCAAGTTATTCTCTTGTTTGCAAACGATGTTGTTGTTTTTACAAATTTTGTTAGCAATTTCTGAAACAAAGCGACTTCAACCTACTTTATTGAACTTTGCTGTCAAGCAACTAAAAATAATTTTTGAAATTTTTACGCTCCTTCTATGAGTTTTTTTTTACGATCGGGTTGTGTACGTGTAAATTGCCAAAAATCTTCGTAATTATAACAATATGAACGCGCAACGCTGGTGTATAGAAACACACGGTCTATAACTAAGCGTATTCACAAAAACAAAAGAGTACCAAGCGCATAGGCCCAATTTAAATAAAATAACCATGAAAACTGAAACTTCACAATCTGTTTTATGATATACAACGTTTTATCCTTAAACTAAATAAAACGTTGTATATCATAAAACAGATTGTGAAGTTTCAGTTTTCATGGTTATTTTATTTAAATTGGTCCTGCATAGCATTTTCCATATAAATTGAAATTGTATTGTTTTCTTTTTGTTTATTTTTATATTTTTTATTTTATAAATAACTTGCCTTTAATTACGTTTTGTTTATACCACCTGAACTACATGAGTCTCATCGAAAAAATTAGAGAAGAGATTTTTAAAAAATTTTAAGACGGGGCTATCTGACATATAATACCATAGAAGGTCAACTCTCTCCAAAAAAAACCTTACTGTAAAAAAACCTAACTCTAAATATGTATTAGTAAGATTTTCTTTAGAAGTGTTAGAGCGTGTTTTTGAGTTGGCAATCAAATGCTTATTAATAAACAGAGAAGTAAATCTGAAAATTAATTCTTATGTAAATCCCTTTTGATGTTTTTGAGTACAAGATTAAACTTCGCAAAACAACAGAAAGCGTCACTGGTTGTTATCAAAACAATACATGTTTTATAAAAAAGAAGAAGACAATTGTAAATGTAATATGAAAATTAATGAAAACTTACATAAATTTAAAACAAAAAAATACAGGATGTTCATTGTAATGGTCGTTGTTATGGAATGCTGCCAGTTTATAGTAGGGTTCCGCAGGGATCTGTTCTTGGTCACTTTCATTATGTTTATGAATGATATTTTCAATATAGTTTCTGTTAATATGTGTCTTCCATTTTTATTTGCGAACTATGTTCAGCTACTGTTCAGAGGTGATGCTGTGTTTCTTGATGATTTGCAAAGTATGATTAACTTTACTGTTGGACTGCTTTTAAATTAGGTTATCGACAATCGCCTTTCTATAAATACGGATAAGACTAAGGCAATGTTTTTCGGTAAATGTTGTGGTTACAATTTTTCAGTGAACTTTGATGGTATAATGATAGAGTTTGTTAATAGACTTAAGTATCTTGATGTAATTACTGATGCTGGTTTGAGCTTTGAGGGTCATGTTAACTCCTTTATTTCTAGGGTTAATTTTACTTTACGTAAATTATATAGATTAGATTTGTTATTGCCTTTTAATGTTAGAAAGAGAGTTGTTCATACGCTGATAATGCCTATATTTTTGTATGCCTTAGAGGTATTCTCTGGTACCTTTGGCTATGTCATAAGAAAACTTAGGGGAGCTTTCAATCAAGTTATTAGGTACCTATATTCTCTTAGAATATCACAGCATGTTTCGTCTTATGTTTCAGATTTCTTGGCTTTTTCCTTTATGGAATTTATTACACTTTTATAGATCATATAAATTGCAGACTCCAGGGTATTTAATTAGATTGTTTCAATTCTGTAGATCTATTAGGAGTAGACAACTGAAAATACCTAAACTGATTGGAACGTTCGTTTTGTGTTAGAGTGGCACGAGCTTATAACAAGTTGCCTATTTCCTTGAGAATGTTTGATTTTTCTGCTAATATGTATATAATACCTGATTGCTTTTCTTGCTTTTTTATGATGTATATGTGTTGTGTTCGATTGGATGACTTTTTTTGACATTTAAAGGGACAGTGGTTTTTTTGTTGTATGGTTTTATTATGGTAAAATTTCATGATGTTTCAGTGTTTTCTGGTTCATAAAGAAATTCGATTTTATCTTTAATTGCAGCTCTTTATTTAATTGTATTTGCACTATTTTCTTAACCTATGGTAGTGGTCTGGGTGGTTGCGGCTTCTGTTTAACTGATCATTATTGTTTTCTTTTTCTTATCATTATTTTAGGATGCTTGAGTTGCAGTGTCCCAGTTTTAAATGTGGTTGCTTTGTATTTTAATGGCAGCTTTTCTTTATCTGTGATATATTATGTAGAATCCATATTGTTTGATTGCATTTTGAAGGATATTTGAAGCTCTCGTCAACAGTGGTGTATTATACATGGATTTCTCTTAACCATAAGTTTCTAATTTCCAAATTCTGTAATGACGACTATTTTTATTTCTGTGATTATTGTTGTAACAGCTAAAACTATACAGTAATCTAATTGGGGGTTCTACATCAATGTTGGGCTACTTCAACTGGATGCGTCCATAAATCCATTGGACAGAGTGAAGTTGGGGACGACACGGTCTATACATTACCAGTAGGCATTGAGCCTGTTGCTCCATCCCGATCTTAGTTGTGCCATAACTACTCTTGTTTTCCGCGGCAGGTTTTCTTCTGCTATGGAAGGTGAGTGACCTCCAAGTACGACATTCATGCGGTATCCTGCGACCGCGGAATTTATGTCATATTAATAAATGTCGTTTAAAGCTGCCGAATACGAGGACTGCTGTGGATCTTGCACATATCTGCATATGATTTCCTCGTATATACGAAGATCCTTCCTGACATGCCTCTGGAGAGTATCCAACTGTGTGATGTTAAAATTGCGATGACTCCTCCGATGACATCCCAGGAGGAACTGTTTGTTCAACATGACATTCTGTTCCTTGACTGGGGGGAACTTCGTTTCCTCGTGCTGGTGATGTTCCGAGGTAATTTGTTGGCAGCCCGTTACAGTCCTTAGTGCGGCATTTTGGCAGTTTTGAATGTTTTTCCACTGGGTATCACTGTGCGAAGGTGACCACACTGGAGCAGCATAATTAACCACTGACCAACAAATCGTTTTATATGTAGCCAACAAGGTTTCGTCGGGAATTACGAGGCTGCTCACTGACTTGTTGAAGACTATAGTCAGGTACTCAACTCCCGGCTCTCCAAGGTGTTTTAACATCATCATGGATATTCCGTCGGGGCCAATCGCCTAAGGTGGTTTGAGATTGATATTGATCTACATCTTGCGTTGGTGTGTCATTATGTTTTGTGTAGCTCGCTGTTTTGGGCATATGGTTTGTTATAGGGTTTTTTTGTTTAAACAATGTTTTTTTGGAATATCCTTTTCTGGGAATTTAATATATTTTTATTTATCAATTGCTCATTTTGTATAATGGTGGTGAATCTATTTCGTTTAATCTTTGATTGCCAATATTTTGGATTTTCTCTTTCAGAGGTTTGGTTTGAAATTTGGAATTTCATTGTTGTTTGACGTTTTAAGATACCCTTATGGTTTATATTTGTTAGTGATATTATTACAGTGTTCTTGTTTATATTGAATTATTGCTTAGCATTTTTCAATATGTTGTATGAGAGAAGCTGGTCTTGTTGTATTAATGAGTAGTTTAAGTTGTTTGAGTGTTGATCTTTCATTGCTTCAGATATAGTTCGGGCAAGGTTGAAAACATTTTATTTGTATTTATAGTACTTAGGGAGTTTTTATCTTTTGATGTGTGGAATTATCTTTAATGTTTGATTAATTCTCAGAGTGTTTATAGTGAGAGAGTGTCTTGGTCTTTGTGAGAGATATTTTTGGTATCATTTTTGCCATTTTTATTTTTATAGTTTTGATCTTCATATTGTTCTATTGTTTGTTCATTTACATGAGTTCTTTGCTTTATTTTCAATTAATTTATTTTGTTTATTTCCTATTCTGCCAGGAGTCTTATTTTCTGTTGTGCGAAATGTTCTATGTTTTTTTTTTGTTCCTCTTAACATTTTTTAAGGGATACAAAGTAATCATTGGTATTACATTTTTAAATCATTCTTTATTTTAATTATTTAAAGTTTTTTATATGTCACTCATTTTCTTCTTTTGCATTGTGGGTTTTAGATTTTATTTGGTCGTATTTTCTTAGAAGAGTTGGTGAGTTGTCATGGTGTTTTATTTGGCATATTAGTGACTGATTGAATTGTTATTTTTAGACATTTTGTTGAGACGTCTAAAATATTTTACTTTGGAGTTTTATTTGTGGTAATGTGTTGTCATTGAATTGGTAAATGGAGTAGGTTTATTTTTCTTGAAGGTATATTTTATCTTGATTTCTTTTCGTATTTTATATTGTTGTTGTACTTACTTCTGATTAAAATATTTGAATGTGAAGCTTGGTTTTATATATTTGCTTTTATGTGACTTTGTTTTCTATGTTAGGTAGACTTTCCTATAATCTTGTATAGCTAGGGGTGCGTTTGACTAACAGACTCTCATGTTCTTGTTCTTTTGAGATATTGGGTATCACATTTCTATCTCTTAAATTGGTCGATTATTTTAATGGCTGGTATTCAGTATCCTTACTTTATTGTAGATTCTTTTCTTGGCTGGTTTTGTTGATCTTTTGGCGTTTTGAGTTAGGATTCAAATTTTGGCGCTACAACTTTTATTTTTTTAAATTATTTTATAATTTATTTTATTAATTATAAGTTATTTTTAATTATTTGTTATATGATTATATTTTTTATGTATAAATTTTGTTTAAGTAGAAATTTGTAACCGATTATGGCCAATAGAAACTTACTTTTTTTGGCATCAGCTGTTTACACTTTTGCATTTCCTGCTCAAGTTTAAACCACCTCCATTATGCGTTTAACTAGCAAACAAAATTAGCTGATTGAGTATTCAAAAACATCTTTTGAGGAATAGTTTTCAGTTACTCCCTAATCCTTAACCGAAAGATAGGCCCGTAGTGTATAAAAGCTTTTTACCGCACATAAAATGCTCACATAGTTGCTTAAAATCGTTTGAAATAATAATACAACTTTTTATTACATTATTTTTCTTAACTTATTATATTTTAAATTGTATTTATAAAAGCATTATAATATTTTTCATGCATTCTATATTTGTTAAACTGTAAAATTCTTTATTTTTTTGATTTTTATAAATTTATCTACTACATAAAAATTCTACTCTGCACCTTGAATTTGAAATTAGAAAAACATATACTAAATGTGAAATAATTAAAAAAATAATTTTTTCGTTTGTGAAAATTAAAAAGATTTTAATAAAGAAAAAGTGTTAAAATAAATATAAAAAATAAATAATGTGTGTTTGTGTTATAAAAATTGTGCGCGTCAAATATTTTATTTATGCCATTTAAAAAAACTTTGACTTTAAAACGAAATTAAAATTATCCTGTCCTTAAAGAAACTTCGAAGTTAGGGGCTATTATTTGTATATACTTTTAGATAATATTAACAGGTTTTTAAATCAGATCAAAAAGTCATTGATTTGAGGAACCATGATATCTGTTAGAATTTTCATTAAACTCTAGTAAATCTAAAAATTTTCGTTTTGATATGGATTCTCCACAATATATTATTCATAAAAAAAATAATTTGTATGGAAATGATATGGATTATTTTACTAAAAGTTGGTTTACTTGAGAACCCCTCATTGTCCCAAGCTATCTTATATTCTTTATTATTCTTATACAAACATTTTGTGTATATTACGAAATATTATTTAATCAACACTTTTCCTAATTTTACGAAAGTACGAAAACCTGTCATAATTCTTTGTTTCGTATATATTAAGGAACTTTATTTTATTTTACAAAAATAATTTCGTTAAGGCATGTAATATTCGACGAAAGTAACTATTTTTTCGTAACAAAATTATTTTGTAATATACAACAATTATTTTTGATTTTACAAAATAAAATTATTTTTTTAAAATTTTTTTCTTATTTTCGTAATATTAAGCAATTTAAATTAAACGTAATTTTAAATTGACGGGAAATTAGCTACCTTATTTTATAAGGTTTAGAAGGCGAACATTTGATAATAAAAATTTTGATTTATTTTAAACTAAAAGTACGATTATATAATCTACCTAATCTTGATAGAAACAATATTTTATTGTTATCCAACTTGAAATATAAAAGTCATAATACGGAATGAAGATATTTACTAGATTGGGTCGGTCTCTATGGACAAAAAAAAAAAGATGCCAGGCACCCCCTAGGAAAAATATAAATAAAAATATAAAAATTATTTTTTGCCACGCCTAGAAATACCGGCTTTTTTGTTTTTTTATATATTACATCGTCATTTTAAGTCCGATCGCTACATATGATATATCGATAATGTTAACCCGGCAAAAACGGAAATCTGTCTTTTCACAAGAAAGACAAAAATTTCTACGTATGCCGAACCTTGCTTCCTGGGCAAGATAATCCGAAAATTAAATGGAGACACCACATAGAGGATAGGATCAACAAAGCACATCGGTGCTGGGCGATATGCAGGAGAACTATAGGCATGAAATGGGGTCTTAGTCCTACTATGACAAATTGGCTTTATAAAAGTCAAATTAGACTAATTCTTATGTTTCAATAATCTGGTGGACTGCTTTAGACAAAAAGTGCAATATAAAACTACTACAGGGAGTTCAGCGTACATGCTATGTGTACTGCTTCAACCAAAGCTCTGGAAAAGTTGCTAGATATTCCACCCATTGAAACATATTTAAGATATGAGGCGGCGCTTACAGCCGAACGGCTCTTTACTTTAGGCGAACTGGCTAAAAGCCTGGACACTTCATCAACGTATACTGGACACATTGGAAGGTTATACACAATCATCGAACGTGCCTGATCGTATACCAGACACAGAATATGTCGGAAGCTTTGAAACGATGAATGTGTTGGTCAAGAGGGATATTAAAGCAAATACCAGTAGGAATCCGTTGTTACACGAATGGCTCTAAATTGGGGGATAAAGTGTGGCTGGGGTTCTATATTGAAGATTCAGAAGCAGAAATACACCATCGTTTACCAAATCATTACACAAGCTTCCAGGCAGAAATACGGGCAATAAGGGAATGCGTAAATTGGATTAGAATAAATATGGCGCCCACAGCGCTTAATATATTTACCTTCAGCCAAAAGGCAATTAGGGTGATATCAGGAGATAGAACTAAATCTAATACCGTATTGGATTGTAAGAAAGCTTTAACTGAATACTCTCCCAGAGGTAAGGTTCACATCATATGGGTACAAGCCCACTCGGGAGTAGTCAGTAAAGAAAGAGCGTATGCAATAGCTTTAAAGGAAAGGGAGCTCGAGGCATTTAATCTGGCAAACTCAAAATCATTTGACGCAACAAAAGCTGAACTAAAAATATGGGTGAGAGAATCCCATAAGACCTCTTGGAATAATGAAACAGTGGGTAGAACCACGAAAATCCTATGGGGTGACCCTGATGAGAGCAAGACGAAAAATCTCCTCAAAATGAGCAAGTCTGAAGTTGGTATGATAGTACGTATTCTGAGTGGACTCAGACGTATGTAGAGCATGTGGATAGGACAGTGAAACTGTAGTACTTTCTTTGCCATTGTCTGGCATTCGTCGAAGTTAGATTCAAATATCTTGGAAGTGATGTTATTCCGGAAATAACATTTCTGACTAACACTGATTGAAAGATTCTTAGGAATTACGTTGAGGAAACTGAGTTTCTGAACACTAAAAAATAATTCAGTTCTCTTTTTTCATGATAAGCAGCGCACAACAGGCCCGATTGTGGTCTAAAAGTATTTCTTCGGATTTGGTGTAATAACAACCAATAGTAACAATAACGACTATATAATTGTGAAAAACTGTAATAAGAAATTTATAACTTACCAGAAGAACAATAAGACTAAGTACCCTTTCCTGTTACGGTACTATAAGTGTAGAACGATCTCCTCTGGTCCCATGGTGTGAACATGTGTCCCATCTATGCACCCATAAACTCCTGGAAACGTTTTTTACCCTACACCATCATAGTGGGAATGTATTATACGTTTGAGCTGTTGTTTGTAACACACAAAAATTTTGGTCCTACACCCACCTTAAAGTACACCTATCGACTAAGATCGACTTACTTTCTGAATCGATTAAGCCAGGTAGCAATTTTCAAGATATCTTGATGAAATTTGGCCTTATAACGAAGTCTATTAAAAATGGTTGAAATCGTTCCTTTATTTTACCTAGCCCCCTAGCCCGGAAAGGTCTTTTGAGTTCATAATTATGTTAAATATTGTAGTATCTCTACAGAAATCATGAAACTTGATAATACAGATTTTTTAATTATCAGACTTTATTTAATCCTAGTCCCCATGCAAAGTCGCCTTCAGCAAATGACTTAAAGATCACTTATAAACGAAAAGCTATGTAACAAAATTTGTAAGGATAGGCCAATATATATACCCTTGCCTCCATATAACTCTTCTTTTAGAAAATCACTTTTATCAACAAATTGTTAAAATATTTTGGTATTAAGGTAAACAACTTAAATGCTTCATTATTAAAAATAATACTCATTTTTAACATTTTTAACATATGGTCGGACATGCCCGACTGTACTTTCCTAATTGGTTTTTTTATTTGTTGGCCTTTTCTCCCGCTGTTATTCTTTAAATTAGCTTGGAACTATTAGCTTAGAACCACCGACATCGTTGACAAAATTATGGACGTTTAAAATAAAATTTCTTACTATTAATTACGTAAAAGAAGCGATTGGATTTTTTGTTCCTTCTAAAGAAAGTTAATTATTTTTCTTTACCCGTATTAAAAAAAAAAATGCAACACTTAAATAAGGATTTTTTATGTTTTAAGAAATTAGGCGAAATCTTTCAATTTAATAGTGCCGTAAAATTTAACAGCTATATTTTATATTTAAAAAAGCTAAGCTTCGGACTTTAAAGACTGATTTGCATAAATTAACTTTTCTTTGTCGTCTACTTCTTAAACAAGCTTCCGTTAAAAATTTATACAGATTGTCCCCAAAATCACTGTTTTGAAACTTTTATGGTAATTTCTTGTTAGTAGATATACAGTATGGCCCAAATAAGTTTTCAAATTGTGAGAACGAGTCTCTTAATATTAACTTGTAATAAGCTCTAATCGTTTTTTAGTCACAAATAAAAATTTTAGAGTGTCATATTAGGATATGGCGCCCAACACCAAAACTTCGCCTTTTCTGGTGTCTTTACGATAAAAACTTATTTCTTCTTCATTATAAAGTCTTAGATATCACAGCTGTATCCATTTGACGTTAGGACCCAGAAAACCATCTTTGAAAGAAAACTTATTCCTTCAAGCCATTGTTATTAATGTAAAAGAAGGAAAGAACGACCGTGCGGTTTAAGGTTATATAGAAAACTCAATTTTATTTACAATTTTACTTATTTTTAATATAATATTTAAATATAAAAATTCATTATACAAGATTGAACATTCTGCCGGCCCTGAAAGCTCCTTGTCTTTCAGAAAAAACAGAACCAAATGAAAATTTAAAATTGAATTTCTACATATATATTTTTTTAAACTTTATATATAACATGGCAATAACATATAAATTTTATATTACACCTTTTAGTTAAAATTTTTTAAATATATTTTTTTCTTTTAAATCAAATTTTAGAAATCTTAAGTTCATAAAAAAATTAAAAAATTCCTAACTTAACTCTACCCTATATTATACGGGGAAGCGTAATGGTAGCTGGCAGATAGGTTGATGAAATATGGCACGTTCAAAACAAGGCAATAATGACGACCGTGATGATGAAAATAATGATCAAGCTTATTTTGTAATGATTAAGATGATGGTCCTCAGCTAATATCGGAAAACCAAGAATTGTTGTTTCTTTGGGAATGTCTGGAATCTTGTACACCTCTACATCACTGTTAAGCTTCAAGTGGCTTATGTTAGGCATAAATGATGTTATATTCATAGATTTAAAAGAAAAAAATATCTTATCGATGAGGAAATATCTGCTGTTGGTGTGAATATTTACCTAATATTCATCGTGAGTTATTAGATATTGGTATACTTCATTTGCATCAAAGATTTCATGATTGATTAACGGCAGCTGAATGCTGAAAAGCACAAAATCTTCTGTTGTTCTGGTGAAAACTTTTGACACCAATTCTACAGGATCTTCCGTTGGCAGCCGCAAATTCTTGTTTAGGTTGACTTTAATAAGTTTAATTTGTTTTTTGAACTTTCTTATCGGAAGAATTCCATTGAGAAAATTTCCTTTAGCATTGAATATTGCCCCAATGAGATCATTTTGAATTCCTTCTAGTACCTCTAATGACGAAAGAATGTTGGCTATAGCTGCAACTCGAGTAGCTTCATCTTTGGTTTTATTGATTTCTCCTTCCAACACTTGTATGGCTCCACTCAGCTTAGTTATGTCTTTAAATACAGCTTTATTTTGTTTGCGTATGATTTCCATATTTGTGTCATTAATTTGTAAAGTTCTTCGTAAGTCATTGTCCCTTCAGTCACTTTATAAAAATGCTTTTTAACTGATTTTACACAAGCTTTCCATAATCCACCAACATGTGGAGAACTTGCAGGTATATTCAACCATTCAATATTTCTTTGAGCGCAGAATTTATCTACATTTCTACAGTGCTCTTTTTCTGATAACAGCTTATATATTTCATTTAAGCTATTTGCAGCTCCTATAAAATTTGTTGCATTATCTGAAAATATTTTCATCGGACAACCTCTTCTTGCTACAAATCTTTTCAAAGCACCTATAAATGCTGCGGAAGTTAAATCAGATACGACTTCGCAAAACAAACAAATACGCATACATACGATTTGTCTGTTTTCTTTTCTCTGATCTTTTAATGGATTGTTATAGGCCTAAGAAAATCTATTCCTACACTCAAAAAAATAAGATCTGCTGGATTATCTTCTGAGCTGACATGTTTCCATTTATTTATGTTACTATTTTCCTGTATAAAGCTTACTCTATTTGAAACAAATATCTGCAAATGTGCAGTATCTAATCTAAGCCAACTCAAAACTATTGATGAATCAGTATAGTAGAAAATGTCATTGAATGTTATCTTAAAGCTATCGATTACTACCTTTATTAGCTCAACTAATAACACACCTGCACATAATTCCAATCTTGGCAGTGAAAGGATTTTAATAGGAGCTATTCTTGATTTAGATGCAGCTAAATGACAGTTACTATCCCATTGCTGTCTATGGACTTTACATAGACAGCTGCCCCATATGCCTTCATTGATGCATCACAAAATCTATGAAGTTCTATTTGTGTTGGTTTGACACAAATAATATGTCTTGGAACGTTTACTTCATTCAGAAATTTGAAATTGTCTTAAATTTTAAGCCAATTTTCAGTCATTTGCTCTGGAATTTTATCGTCCCAATCAAGTTTTAACTTCCATAAATCTTGGAGCAGCATCTTTGTTTTTACCGTTACTGGTCCTATTAAACCTAGTGGGTCAAATAACTTAGCAACTTCGCTTAAAATAGTGCGTTTTGAAATTTTATTATGAAATTCCAATTTACATTTCAAACTAAATCTGTCTGTTTTTGTGTTCCATACAATCCCCAATGTTTCAACAGAATTCAAATTATTTGATTCTATATTTAAATCATTTTCTATATAACTGGGATCAATACCTTGGAGCAATACTTTTTCATTAGTACACCATTTCCTTAAAGGCATATCGAACACCATCAATATATTGTCAATATTTTCTCTATATTTAAATCATTTTCTATATAACTGGGATCAATACCTTGGAGCAATACTTTTTCATTAGTACACCATTTCCTTAAAGGCATACCGAACTCCATCAATATATTGTCTGCAATTTTTTGTAAACATTTTACTGCTAAATATGGAGCCGAAGCTGTTCCATATGTAACAGTTTTAAAAGCATATGTTTTAATAGTTTCATCTGGATTCCAGCGCCAAAATATTATCTGATATTTTCTATCAGCTTCAGAAATCCTGATTTGTCTATACATTTTTTCAATGTCAGCTGAAAAAACATAACGATGTTTTCTAAATCTTAATAAAATATTAAAAAGACCTTCTTGCAACCTAGGACCAGTATGTAAAATATCATTTAGCGAAACATTAGTTGTTGTCTTACAAGACGCATCAAATGCAACTCTTAACTTAGTTGTTGTACTCTCTGGCCAAAGTACACAATGATGTGGTAAATAATACCCACTATTCATAAACGAATTATTATTTATCAATTCCATATGACCCATTTCCAAATATTTTTTTAAGAAATTCATTATATTCCAATCTAAGTTTTTTGTTTTTCTCTAATTTTCTTTCTAGAGCAAAGAACCTTCTTTTAGCTATTATGGTAGAATTACCCAATTTATTACGTTCATCTTTAAATGGAAGTTTAACTTCAAACTTACCATCTGTATGTCTTTTAAAATTTTCTTCAAATTGTTGCTCACATTGCTTTTCCGCAACTGTGAGATTATTCATTTTTGGAACCTCTTCCAATTCCCAAAACTTTTGTAACAATTCATCACAAGATGTTTGATTTGTTGTGACCACACTTGATTCTGGTTTGGAACCATTTGCTGTCATCAGTCCATATGCTACCCAACCTAACTTCGTGTTACGTAGCTTTGTATTTGTCTTTTTATCAATTATTTGCCCATCACAAATCAGATCAATTACAAATTGATTAGATAGTAATAAATCCACTCCTTGTGGAATATTATATTTGGGATCCGCTGGTACGTTTGACACAAATTTGTCAATGACGACCGCATTAAGGAATGTTTTATATTGGGTCACTTTTGATCTAAGTGATATCCCAACCTTTTCCTCTATGGAAGATTTTTTCCTTTCTAAACCTTCCACTTCTTTGTTTATTTGGCAACCTTTTATATTCAAATTATTTCAAAATTCTTTCGAAATAATGTAGACTTGTGCCCCACCATCTAATAAAACGCGACATTTTTTCCAATGGCCATTTCCATCCTTGACTTCCACTACTGCTGTTGACAACACTGCTTCGTCGTCTTCATCACCGTTTACTATTACTGTCTTCGCAGGGATCTTTTCCCTATGAAGAAGAGTATGATGATCACCATTGCAGCTTCCACAAATAAAATTACTTTTACTAATTACCGAGACATCTGAAACACACTTTACCGTCCCGTACCTTATCCCATTTTTCATTTATAGATAAGTTCCTAAATTTGGAACATCTATTTAAATTATGTCCAACTGCACAATTCAGTGGACATTTTATTTTAAATGAATTCGTTGGAGGATTTGTCTTTTGACTTGCCCCCTGAGTTTGCATGTTTTGTCGGAAGAATCAACTAAGGAATCCACGGCACCATTGTTACAAAGGGATCTCACTGACCCAATGTGGCAAAAGGAGCCATTTTTACCATTTTTGCTTCAAAGAGAGCAAGGTTTAATAAATTCTGGCAGAGGTGATATGGAAAAACCTCTGTTAGAAATAAAAATGGTGGACTGATTTGGCAGTTCCAGTATATTTTGGATGATTTGGAAGCTAAATTGAATAAATTTAAAAATAAGGAAGTCACGATTGGCATCCTGAAAGAAAAATTTAAATTAGCCGAAAATCATTTTATTAAATATATGAGCGAATTTGCAGATGACGAATTGACTGACATTTTCTACAACTTAAGAGACGAGTACCAAAATATCCCGGGCATAGAAAGCTATGCCAAATCATTACCATTCCAGCTTCCCACTATAGACATACCAACTTTTAGTGGAAAAGCTACGGAATGGGACACATTTAGGGAGTTATTTGAGCAGCTGATAATAGATCAGCCTGTGTCAAACACTCAAAAAATGTGTATGCTAAAGTCAAAATTGTCGGGAGATGCGGCAAAGAAGATTTCAAAGTTGCCATCAAAGGATGAGAACTTTGAAGTAGCCTGGAGTATTCTAAATGAATACTACTCCGACAAAAGGGCAATAACATCAATATACTTTAAGAGTATACTTGAAGCCCCTTTAGTAACATATAACGCAAGGAGCGTGAATATGTTTTTGGATAAAGTGAATGAAAGTTTGCAGGCATTAGAAGCCATGAAACTAGATCCTGAAGAAATGCAAAAGGCATTTCTTTGTTTCGTGCTTCGATGAAAATTGGATGACTATTTAAGAATCCAATTTGAACAACATTTGGGAAAATCAAAAGAACTTCCAAAAGTGGATAGTCTAGTTGATTTTCTAAGACAAATTCAATATTCCTTAAAGGCAAGCCAAGATTTCACAAAGGGTGAAAGAAAGATGGTAAATCCTCTAGGAGTAAATCAATGGTCTTGGGAGGCAAACCAAAATGCGGTAAATCCTCCCCGACAAAGCTTGCAAACGCTGGGGCAAGTTCAAGGCCAAATCCTCCAGAAAACAACTTATTCAAAATAAAATGTCAAAAAATTGTGCAGTTGGACATATATTACATAGATGTTCTAAATTTAGGAATTTATCTATAAATGAAAAATGGGATAAGGTACGGGAACATAAAGTATGTTCCAGATGTCTTGGTGTTGGACATTCTTACAAAACGTGTCAAAGCAATTTTATTTGCAGAAGCTGTAACGGTGATCATCATACTATTCTTCACAGGGAAAAGATCCCTGCAAAGACAGTAATAGTAAACGGTAATGAAGATGACGAAGCAGTACTTTCAACAGCAGTAGTGGAAGTCAAGGATGAAAACGGTCATTGGATAAAATGTCGCGCTTTATTAGATGGTGGGGCACAAGTCAACATTATTTCGAAAGAATTTAGAAATAAGTTGAATATAAAAGGTTGCCAAATAAATAAAAAAGTGGAAGGTTTAGAAAGAAAAAAATCTTCCATAGAGGAAAAGGTTGGAATAAACCTTAGGTCTAAAGTGACCAAATACAAAACGTTCCTAAATGCGGTAGTTATTGACAAATTTGTGTCAAACGTACCAGGAACGCGAATGTTGTTGGGAAATTTTCCATCTAATATTAAATTAGCGGATCCCAAATATAATATTCCACAAGGAGTGGATTTATTACTATCTAATCAATTTGTGTTTGATCTGATTTGCGATGGGCAAATAATTGATAAAAAGACAAACACAAAGCTACGTAACACGAAGTTAGGTTGGGTAGCATATGGACTGATGACAGCAAATGGTTCCAAACCAGAATCAATTGTTACAAAAGTTTTGGGAATTGGAAGAGGTTCCAAAAATGAATAATCTCACAGTTGCGGAAAAGTAAGATGGTAAGTTTGAAGTTAAACTTCCATTTAAAGATGAACAGAATAAATTGGGTAATTCTACCATAATAGCTAAAAGAAGGTTCTTTGCTCTAGAAATATAATGAATTTCTTAAAAAATATTTGGAAATGGGTCATATGGAATTGATAAATAATAATTCGTTTATGAATAGTGAGTATTATTTACCACATCATTGTGTACTTAGGCCAGAGAGTACAACAACTTAGTTAAGAGTTGTATTTGATGCGTCTTGTAAGACAACAACTAATGTTTCGCTAAATGATATTTTACATACTGGTCCTAGGATGCAAGAAGATCTTTTTAAGATTTTATTAAGAATTTATTAAACCTTGCTCTCTTTGAAGCAAAAATGGTAAAAATGGCTCCTTTTGCCACATTGGGTCAGTGAGATCCCTTTGTAACAATGGTGCCGTGGATTCCTTTTGTGACAATGGCACCGTAGCCTCCTTCTGGCACACTAGATCAATACGATCCCCTTGTGCCATTTGAGCCGTGGGTTCCCTTTGCCTTTCTTTTGTATCATCGTCTTGTTTTTGACTTGATGAATACAAAAGATTTTCTTCCTCAATAAATCTGTTTTTTAATTGCCCATGCAATGCATTAAAATTAGTTATTGAGGTCCTCACTTCATCAACAAATTTACCTTTAAAATAGGCATTTCTTTCCATTGTTGACGAAGGAGGTCGGAGGTCCCTATCATTTTTGTCGAATTTTTCGACATATTCCCTAAACACTTGTCTCAATGTTATAACTTTAATTTTAGCTTCCTTGCTAGGAAGATTACTTTGAGCGACCTTGCTCAAAGTGTTATAACATGAGACAATCTCAGTCCCTAATCTCTCCTGTTCTTTTATAATAGATACAGTGTCCATTTTTATTAATATATGTGTAATTTTTGAACAAAAGAAGATATAAATGTGTATATGTATAATAAAATAAATTGCTGTAATAAAAATAAGATTTGCTGAAACAAATATAAACAAAATAAAAAATAACGCACTTCCAATTTTTTTTTTATTTTTTTTTATTTTTCAAAATTAATATAATAAATAGCGCACTTCACGATTTTTTTTAAATCGATTCCTGATTTCAATTTGTTGTTGCTTTTTATAAAAACAATGTTCAAAATAATACTTAAAATTTACTTTAATAAGTATCATTTTGAATTTTCAACAAATTATTGTCAATCAGTCGTGTTATTTTCAAAAACAAACAAAGCAAGAAACAAAACAAAAACGTAAACAACACACAAATCCAGTGATGCCACATTTAATCTTAAACAATATTAAAATTTTTATCTGTATACGTATGCATATATATTTTTATAATCTGAATTTTCAATTTAATTTGGACTAGGGAGCCGGAGCTCCCTTTATGTACTCTAGTTTAAAATAAATATGTGCAAAACAAAGCAAAAAATATTTGCTACTTTTAAACTAAAAAAATTAGTTTTGTGTTACATTAATATTATTTCTAAATTTCAATTTTCCATTTATGCATTTTTGTGGAGATGAGAGTACAATGATTTCTCATTTCTTGTTTTTACTTACTCATACAAGTGCAAAATGTAGTATATGTCTGCCGTTCCTGGTTCCAGTGATACTAAAAATCCTTATTTTATTATAAAAAAACTAAATTTCTTTAGAAGAAACGAAAAATTCCGATCATTTTTTTACGTAAATAATAGTAAGACTATGACCGATATAATTTCATATGTACATATGTATGTATTTCTAAGAAACAATGAAATTTTACTCTGCCTAAGATGAGAAACGTGTTATATGTATCATGTCAATACATATAACAACAGATAGTATTATGCATGTATTGACACATCATACATGCGGTGTGATGACTCTTCATTGTTTGTAAAAGCATCGTTCGTTTTAGTTTTGAAATTTTTTTGAAATTTATTTATGATATACAATGATAGAACGATTCGACACCGATTGTGAATTGGACAAATGTGTTGTCTTTAATTTTACCAAAGAAATTTAGTATAATATTAAATTTTTTTATATAAAAATATGTACTTTAGAATTTATTTTAATAAAAAGCGGATAAAGTTATAAAAAATTTGCAAAACATTACCATTTAATTGTATAATAATATTATTTATTTATAGGTGAAGTCGAATTAGAAAATGTTCCAATCAGAAAGGATGCGTTAAGGTCATTTGGAATACCAGTTGAAGCTATTTCTGGCACTATTGGCAAAATTAAACTACAGATTCCCGTAAGGCAATTTAGAACTTCTCCCTGGTGTATTGTGATTGAACGTGTATATGGTGTATTCGGACCAAAAAATGTAAACGATTGGGATAATGAAAAGGAAAAACAAGACGAGTATGAATATAAACTTAATATTTTGGATGCAAAAGAAGCTACATGGAGAGTAGAAAATGATTGTAATGTGGAAAGCTATTACTCGTTGTCATATTCAAGTTGGTTGAACTATGGTGCAACATTAGCTACAAATATATTGGAAAATCTGGAGCTAAAAATTATTGATGTACATTTACGATATGAAGACACGGTCACTGCGCCTAATTTTCCATTCTCTGCTGGTATACGAATACAGTCTCTTTCAGCGCAAACTTGTGATGCCAGTTGGATGCCTGGGTCCAAAAACAATAGTAATGATGTATCATATAAATTGCTGGAATTAAAAGATCTCTGTTTATATTGGGATCAACTGCACGAAAGTAATATGTGTTCCAAATTAGCATCCAAAGACCTTTTGGTAAACATGAATAATTTATGTAACATGGAAAATCACATATTTGTAATTAATCCGATAAGTGCTACTGCCAAATTTAAAAGAGAACGTTGCAAACAAGCTATACGGAATAAAAGTCGGCCTCGAATATCTTGTGATGTTGTATTACCACAAGTCATTGTCGTGCTAAATGAAGTAAGTAAAAAGAAAAATAATCTTAAACATATTCCAAAAATATAAAATTGTTAGCTAAATATCCCATCCTGGAGTCTATCTAACTTCAATACTCTGATCTATATAATTGAAAATTATAGACGAAAGCTATTTGTTTATAAAAATAATTATAAAATAAAAATTTGCTATTTTTATACCCTTCACCTTCGTGAGAAGTATAACTATAAGTATGTATAAGTTTGTCATTCCGTTTGTAATTTCTATAATATAATTTTCCGACCCCATAAAGTATATAATTCTGTATCCTTATAGATAGCGGAGTCGATTAAGCCATGTCTGTCTGTCTGTATGTTTGTTGAAATCAGTTTTTAGAGGACCCCAGATATCGGCAAGATCCGAATCTTCAATAATTCCGTCAGACATGCTTTCGGGAAGATCGCTATTTAAAATCAGCAAAATCGGTCCATAAATAACGGAGATATGAGCAAAAATCCGAGACAACCTCTGAAAATTTCATAACCCAGAAACCCAGAAATATGAAATTAAGTATGTAGAGTCTGAATTATTTAAGAATTTTAAAAGGTACTTTTGGAATATTCTATAATACTGAACCAAGGGACATGAAATTTAGTACGTAGATTCGGAATTAGATGAGAATCTATAAAATGAAACTTTTTGGTGCTTTTTCGTTTTTTAAAAGGCACTTTTTGAGTTCACTATAATAATGAACTTAGAAACATTAAATTAAGTATGTAGAGTCTGGATTAGACGAGAAAGGGATTTTTTGGTACTTTTTCGTTCTACAAAAGGTACTTTTTGAATTTTCTATAATATATAACCTAGAAACATGAAATTAAATATGTAGAGCTTGAATTAGATCAGTACACACAAAAGGGAACATTTTGTTACTTTTTCGTTTTATGAATTTTCTATAATATTAAACCTAGAAACATGAAATTAAGTATGTAGAGTCCGGATTAATTCAGAACACATAAAAGGTGACCTTTTGGTAATTTTTCGTTCTACAAAAGGCACTTTTTGATTTTCCTAAAATATTGAACCTAGAAACATGAAATTTAGCATGTAAGGCCTTGACTAGGTAAGAACCTAGAAAAAGGTACTTTTTGGTACTTTTCGTTCTACAAAACCTAAAAACATGAAATTAAGTTTGTAGAGTCCGGAATAGGTGAGAACACATAATAGGGGACTTTTAAGTACTTTTTCGTTCTACAAAAGGTACTTTTTGAAATTTCTATAATATTGAACCTAGAAACGTGAAATTAAGTATGTAGAGGGACTTTTAAGTACTTTTTCGTTCTACAAAAGGTACTTTTTGAAATTTCTATAGAAACCTAGAAACGTGAAATTAGGTATGTAGAGTCTGGATTAAGTGAGAACCTATAAAAGGGGACTTTTTGGTACCTTACCGCTTTGCAACTGGTATTTTTTGATTTTTTGTAATAAAATTCGTACTGACTTTTTTAACACATCATGGTGAAGGGTATATAAGATTCGTCACAGCCGAATATAAAACTCTTACTTGTTATATTATATAAAATATTTTTTTTATAAAAGGAGTGATATTTTGAAAATAATTTTTTCGTTTAAGTTAGATTAAAAAGATTTATCAATAATACACTTACAATATACATTTATTAAACATTTAGAAAAATGTAGAAAATGCACTCAATATGCATTTGCATCAAAAATGCATTAATCTTAAAAAATATTGTTTAAAAATGCATTTTTATGAAAGTGTACAATAGTTGTAATCTAATTAAAATATTTGCATCCCAATTCTGATCAGTAATGTACTTAAGACAGTTATAAATTCTGTTGAATGTATAAAATATCAATAAAATTTATCAATATAAAACATTTTAAACAATTAAAAAAATTTCAAAAATTAATTAAAAATGCACTTTATCGAATTCAGACATAAAACACTATATTGCAAATCCTACCTATAGATCTACATATAATTGCCATATCTGATTGTAGCGCAGTAAGGCTTAACTCAATCGAAAGTTGGAAATCAAGAATATGTGGTCATGCTAAGTATTTAAGCTTGCTACCTCTAAACTTGAACCAACCATCCGACTATATTGCCCAACACACGGACTTTGATAAAGTCTTCAAAGTCAGAGTTCCTTCCAGGTTGTAGAGGTTGAGGTAAGAATATCCCACCGTCTTTCCAATACCTGTAGTGTCATTTCTTTCGCTAAACTCTTATACTACCACTTCCCTATTAGTTAGACAATACCAGAAGGATCTGTCAAGACTGGGTCGCTTGTCTCACATTACCCTTGTTTGAATGAACAGGCAGATGAGATTGTGGGAACAGGATCTGCTCTTGATATTTCCAACGCCGTTTCACTAGCAACTCCGTTAAATTCTTTCAAGAGCAATATCCTCAGATTCATTCTGCAAAAGGCTGAAAATAGTCTAGACACATGAAAAACGCACAAGACACCTTATAAACCGAAATAGGCAGAACATATCGAAGCTGATAGCAGTAATAACAGGACACTGGGTACACGCAAGTCGGATTGGGCTCCCTTTTAATGAAAGGAAGGTGTTTCATCTCCTCTGTGAGTGCCCTGCTTTGTCCGTAAAGAGAAACCGCTTCCTTGGCAATTACTTCATATCTAACCATGATGATATAGAAACAGAGTTTAAATATTAAGTAGTAAATGCTTTTATATTTTTATTTTTGACTTTTCAATAAATATGTATTATGCATATTTAAAATATGGCTCTGTTCAACATATTTTTAGTATTTTTGCTAAAAATATTTACCCATACAAGCTATTGTATATTACAACTTACAGACAAATATAAAATGTTTTTACATGCAATATATTACGCAGCAACTCGCTAACATATTTATAATACCCACATATATTTCATATTGCTTGTCTATAATATAAAAATATTTTCCTACACATATTATTCGAAGTCAACAATATTGAAGCCATGCAAGCAGTAATATACGAACATGAAATGTACGCAAGCAGAGCATATTTTAATTTTTTGCGTGCAAAATAAATAAATTTGTTATATTATCTAGACAGTCCTTACGTTTCATATCACACTTTTTGAAATTTCAAAAATTTACATTTACTTAAATTAATTAAGCTTTTTTTAAAGGAAGTCCATAAAATTACCTCACAAAAGTATTCGAATTTTTCCTGTATTTCACATTTCATCATATTATACAAAACACAAAATTAGAATCAAATGTTTTTTTTTTGCTAAAAATTGTTTAAGGGGTTACTATCAACCGAAGGGATATATTTTTGGCCCATTTGGGCCACAATTTTGGAGGGTAGTACCATCTTTTATGGATTATATCATTATAATTAATAGAACCTTAGTCCATTTTAATAATACTAGGGTAAAACATTTTTGGGGAAAGTTGTCTGGTATGTATTCTTTAAGATATCAGCTTTTATAAATGTTAAGTTTTCAATATATTGTAGAAGTATACAACTTCAAAATATGCCTCGAAGAAACGCCTTTCAATATAGTAGAATCATTCTTTTTATAACCAATGGATTACAGGCTGAATGTTCCAATATCATTATGGTCTAACCCCAAAATATTGATATCTGGTTAAATATTACTCACGATGATTAAAATAAACCCAAAATCTTTGACTTACAGTGTTATTGTAATGGGAAACATAAGCGTAAAAGTTATAAGTACTAAAAACCTAAATCTACTGCAGAGGATGACGTTTTGTTAAAAACGTCATTGTGGCCAAAATGGGCCAAAAATATATCCCTTCGGTTGATAGTAACCCCTTTAACAATTTTAAGCAAAAGAAAAACATTGATTTTAATTTTATGATTCGTATAATATGATGAAATGTGAAATACAGGAAAAATTCGAATACTTTTGTGAGGTAATTTTATGGACTTCCTTTAAAAAAGCTTCATTAATTTAAGTAAATAAAGATTTTTCAAGTTATAAAAATTGTGATATGAAACCTAAGGACTGCATAGATATTATAACAAATGTATTTATTTATTTTGCACACAAGAAATATTATTAAATTTGGTTTCTTTCCATAGAATTACTAAATTCGAATAGTTATGAGAGACACTGTATGTGCCGACGAAAACACGAAACAAAACGATAGTCGCGAGTGTGAGGTTACAATATTTTTACTATCAAACTTAAATATTATTTACTATAGGAAATGACTTATGGTCTAAAATTTAACATTTTTAGAAAATAATTGAAATCGTTTGTATCTATGTTTCTATAAATGCTTAATTTATATTATGGGAAAAAGTATGCATGAAATAACCAAATTTTAATTAGAAAATTTTTGAATTGAATTATTGAATGTATGTATATAAAATTAATGTTTAATTTTTATGTGGAGTATTAAAATGTATGTATTTGTATTGATTGTAAAAGGTAATATAATTAGAAAAAAAATTATATACATACTTAAAGGAAGAGGATGCAAAAACTACAAACAAGTTTTTACATGTAATGACAATTTCATTTAGATATTAAACGTAAAATTTCTAAACTCGTGTTGATTGTAAATAAGTTACATTAAAAAGTATATGCTTATGTATGTACATACATATATAAAAATGAATGTAAAAATATATTCAAATGTGTACATACAGTGTAATAATAATATATTTTGTTTATAATATATTTTGTGTGGAAAAAAATAAAATAATTTGTTATATGATTTAGACAGTCCTTAGGTTTGATATCACGCTTTTAAAAACTTGAAAAATTTACATTTACTTAAATTACATTAGCTTTTTTTAAAAAAAAAAGTCCATAAAATTGCATCACAAAAGTATACGAATTTTTCCTGTATTTCATATTTGATCATATTATACGATACACAAATTTTAGAATCGAATGGTTTTTATGCTTTAAATTGTTTTAAGGGGTTACTATCAACCGAAATTATATATTTTTGGCCCATTTGGTCCACAATTTTTGGGGATTTTTTTATATAATATCATTAAAATGGTGATTTTTGGCAAAATTTGTAGTATTTTTGCTTTTTTCCCACAGATAAAATCAAAATTTGATGTTGGGATTTAATAGACCCCTTGGAGTATCTAAAAATAGTATTTTTGTTACAAGAATCTGTGTCTGGATCCAAGATATTGATATCATTATTCTGTTGCTAATTCAATATATTGGAACTTAAGTCCATTTTCATAATACAAGGGTCAAACATTTTCGGGGAAAGTTTTCTTGTATGTATTCTTTTCTTTTAGAATTTCCGCGACATTGTAGCGGAATACAACTCCAAAACATGCCTTAACAAAACGTTATCCTCCACAGTATATTTAAGTTTTTACTATTTATAATTTTCACGCTTATGTTGCCCATTACAATAACTCTGTAAGTCAAAGATTTTGGGTTTATTTTTATCATCGTGAATAATATTTAACCAAATATCAATATTTTGGAGTTAGACCATAATGATATGGAAACATTCAGCCTGTAATCCATTGGTTAAAAAAGAATGATTCTACTACATTGAATGGCGTTTCTTTGAGGCATGTTTTGGAGTTATATACTTCTACAATATACTGAAAACTTAAAATGTATAAACGCTAATATCTAAAAGAATACATACCAGACAATTTTCCCCAAAAAGTTTTACCGTAGTATTATAAAAATGGACTTAAGTTCTAATAAGTCGAATTAACTACAGAAGAATGATCTCATAAATATATCTTGGAACTTTTAAATACAGATTCTTGTAACAAAAAATAATTTTTTAGATACCCAAGGGTCTATTAAGTCCCAATATCGAATTTTGGTTTTATCTCTGGAAAAAAGTAGAAAAAATGACAAATATTGTCAAAAATCGTAATTTTAATGATATTACATAAACAGATGGTACTATCCCCAAAATTTTGGAGCAAATAGGCCAAAAATATATCCTTTCGGTTTTATAGTAAACCTTAAAACAATTTTAAGCATAAAAACCATTCGATTCTTAAATTTGTGTTTCGTATAATATGATGAAATGTGAAATACAGAAAAAATTCGAATACTTTTGTGGGATAATTTTATGGACTTTTTTTTAAAAAAGCTTAATTATATTAAGTAAATGTAATTTTTTATATTTTAAAAGTGTGTGATATGAAACCTAAGGACTGTCTAGATAATATAACAAATTTATTTATTTATTTTGCACTCAAAAAATGTATTAAATTTGGTTTCTTTTCATAGTATACCTAAATTCGAAATACTTATACTGTATATACATATGAACGTAAAACTATATTCAAATATGTACATATGTATGTATTATATATATTTTTACATTTTTGTCATTTTCTTGTGTACGTTGTGAAATTAGAGTCAGTAAATTGGAAAAATTAATTATAAAAGGTTAAATATTTCAAAACTCGGTCCCTAAATTTTAATTTCAGCTGATTAATACTTTAAATATAATACATTAACAGTTAACATTACACATAACATTTTAAAATTTATTTTAGATTTGAATAAATGGGAATCATGGAAATAATGAACATTTTATGGATACCGGTGTTATTATTAGTTCCTCTGCAGAAAACTGATGTCTATTAATTTTAACGAACTAATATCATAACTTGTAGGGAATACAAAGGAAAACTATTACGTGACTTTTCTGCAACTAACTTTAAGTTAGTTAATAAAGAATTGCTTTAAGCTATTTTTTTAGTAACTAACTTTAAGCTAGTTGAAAAGTCATGCAGAGTCGGACAATTGACTACTGCGTAGGACATCGTCATGTTAAAATAGTTAGTTGTCTCCATTAAAAATAATCCAAAAATCAATCATAACTAGTTGATGAAAAAGTCGGCTTTTAATGCATTTAAAGTTAGTTGAGTCGCTGGCTCATACATTTTTGTTATTTTAAACTTTCACAATGTAAAAATACAAAAACATCATTTTATTTTTTATGTCCCCTCTTAATTTTTTGCCATCCTGTTACAAATTTCTAATATACCTACATATAATATATATATATATATACATATAATTTCCTTCATTATTGATCATTTCATAGACACTACGAATGCATTACAAACTTATTGTTATTGTTTATTTTATATTTTTACATTCATATGTATACATACATACATACGTACATATGAATGTATGTATACATAAGCATACAATTTAATACCCTTCACATTCGTAAGAAGGGTATATATAAGTTTGCCATTTCGTTTGTAATTTCTATAATATAATTTTCCGACCTTATAAATTATATATATACTGGATCCTTATAGATAGCGGAGTCGATGAAGCCATGTCCGTCTGTCTGTCTGTTGAAATCAGTTTTTAGAGGACCTCAGATATTGGCGAGATCCGAATCTTCAATAATTCTTTTAGACATGCTTTCGAGAAGATCGCTATTTAAAATCAGCAAAATCGGTCGGTAAATAACGGAGATAAGAGCAAAAATCCGAGACAACCTCTTAAAATTTCATCAAAAAATGTCATATTTTTTCATGCTTTGTTAAATAAGCAACAACAACACTGTATAATGGATACAGATGTACACGTGTGTGTAGATGTATTTGGTTTTATTCAGCTGTGTATTTTGTTTTGTATGTTTGGATTCTGTTGGCGTCATTGATTTGTGTATTTTGTTTTTGCGAATTCTGTTCGTATATTTGGATGTATGTTCGTTTTATTGCGCTGTTTATTTTGTTTTTGTTTTTCTGTGTTTTTCGTTATATATGTTTAGCGTTGTTGTTGTTCATTTTGTTTAGCTTTTGCTGTAGTAATAATGTAGTCAGAAAAAATTTAAAATTTATAAAACTAAGAAGTTTAAAATACAATATGGTGAAGGGTATATAATAGGGTATTCAATTATTCGGGTTTTTGTCTTATTCGGTTTATTCAACAAATAATTATTTGAGGTTTTACGTTAGCCGGTTAATAATCGGAAAATTAAAAATTATTCGGTTATTCGAATAAAAGGAAACTGGATGTTACTATTGCTTTTTACAATAATTTTCTTCATATTACACTCTGTAACAATATTGAAAAAAGCATTCACACATGGAATTCATTCATTCCATGTGTGAATGCATTCACATATAGAGTTGCGTACTCCGATTTTAATGTCCTTACAAAAGGATTTCAAAGTTTAAAGGACTACAAACGAATATTTAAAATATTTATATGTATTTATTAATGCAAATATTTGTATCAAATGAAAGCTGGGAATCTGTACATTCTATCTATATTATTTACCTGTCTCACTTAGAGAAAAAACGAAAAAGGAATTATATTTAAAAAGGTTTCATTTTCACTCAAAAACTTTTTACTACTTTTTTGTGACAAATTTTCTTTATGATTTTCAATTCCTTCTTGATGATCTTGATGATCTTGATGATTTGAAATAAATAATATTATTTCGAAGCAGAGGAACTCAGCTTCATTTGAAATTAATATTAATACCAACTTTTTAATATAAATTCGGAATTCAATCTTTTGAAATTGGATGTCTTTTAAACTTTAAAGTCCTTTTAGAGGAGCATAAGAGCTGATTATGAAAAACACAGAGTTAATACTGGTCCACAGTTTCCTGTACGCATAGATTTTTTCATGTCTGAAAATAACTTTTGCACGGTTTATGAACATAAATATTATTTTCACTTCTTTCACTTCAATTCAATGCTTTTCTATATAAAGACATTACTAGTTCAACTATAACTGTTGCTGAAAACTTATTAGAAATACTTAAGAACACAACAATGTTCCCAAAAAAATGGTTGTAAAAATAAAAGCGATATAATTATTTCCATGTTTTCTTTTCAAAAATCATTAAATAAATTTGCTTTATTATAGAAAATTGATTAAGAAATTAAGAAAAGAAGAAAATTTATTATAAAAATATTAAATTTTGTAGAAAATACATAGTAATTTTGCTGCTAAATAGTGAGTTTTTCTTAAACGGTTAATTGATAGAAATTATTCGGTTTATTCGTTATTTGAAATATGACAATTTTCATTTATTCGAACGATTAATAATCAAAAATTAATCGATTAACCGAACGACGGTTAATCGTTTGAATACTCCAGTATATAAGATTCGGCACAGCCGAATATAGCACTCTTACTTGTTTAATGTAACTTTACACCTCTTTTGTTCTCCTGATACAATTAACACGAATTTACAAATTTGCGTTTAATATCTAAATGAAATTGTCATTATATGTAAAAACTTGTTTGTAGTTTTTGCATCCTCATCCTTTAAGTATGTATATAATTTTTTCTAATTATATTATCTTTTACAATCAATAAAAATACATACAGTGTCTCTCATAAGTATTCGAATTTAGGTATAAAATAAAAAGAAACTAAATTTAATAACATAATTTGTATGCAAAATTAATAAATTAATTTGTTAAATTCTCCTGACAGTCCTTAGCTTTGATATCACGCTTTTTAAAACTTTAAAAATTCACATTTACTTAAATTAGTTTAGCTTTATTTAAAAATAGTCCATAAAATTACCTCACAAAAGTATACGAATCTGTATTTCATATTTGACTATATTATACGAAACACAAAAATTAGAATCGAATGTTTTTTTTCTTAAAGTTGTTTTAAGAGGTAACTATCAACCGAATGGATATATATTTGGACCATTTGGTTCACAATTTTGGTGCATTTGTACCATCTTTTCATATAATATCATTAAAATTACGATTTTTGACAATATTTGCCATTTTTTCCTTTTTCCAAAGATAAAACCAAAATTTAATATTGGGATTTAATAGATTCCTTCAGGTATCTAAAAATAATAATCCATGTTATAAGGATTTGTTTTTAAACATTCCATGATATATTTTTGGTATCGTTCTTCTGTTTCTAATTGAATTTTCTGAATTCGTACCACTAGGATCGATATTTTCCGACAAAGTTGGCTAGTATATATAATTGTAGATAGTAGCATTAATGTATTTTAAATTTTCAAGACATCGTGGCGGTGTACAACTCCAAAACATGCCTTATCAAAACGTCATCCTATACAGTAGATTTTAGTTTTTACTACTCATAACATTCACGATTATGTTGCCCATTACAACAATACTGTATGTAAAAAATTTTGGGCTTATTTTGGTCCTAGTAGATAATATATAAACAGATATCAACATTTTTGAGATAGACCATAATGATATGGTGACATTCAACCTAGGGCCATTGGTTATAAAAATAATGATTTCTTCGAGGCATGCTTTGGAGTTATAAACTTCCACAATATATGAAAATTTAAAATGTATAACAGCTGATATCTTAAACAATATATAGAAGACAAGATTCCCCGAAAATGTTTGACCTTAGTATTATAAAAATGGACTTGAGTTCCAATAAATTGAATTAGCGATGGAAGAATGATTACAATAATATATCTTGGAACGTTTAATACAGATTATTTTAATAAAAAATATTATTTTTAGATACCCCAAGAGGTATATTAAATCCCAATAACAAATTTTGGTTTATCTCTGGGAAAAGGGAGAAAAAAATGCAAATATTGCCAAAAACCGCCATTTTAATGATATTACATAAAAATATGGTACAAATGCCCCAAAATTGTAGACCAAATGGTCAAAAAATATATCCATTCGGTTGATAGTTACCCCTTAAAACAATTATTAGCAAAAAAACATTCGATTCTAATTTCTGTGTTTCGTATAATATAGTCAAATATGAAATGCAGAAAAAATTCGTATACTTTTGTGAGGTAATTTTATTGACTTTTTTTTTTAAATAAAGCTAAATTAATTTAAGTAAATGTGAATTTTTAATGTTTTAAAAAGCGTGATATCAAAGCTAAGGGCTGTCTAGAGAATTTAACAAATTAATTTATTAATTTTGCATACAAAATATGTTATTAAATTTGGTTTCTTTTCATATTATACCTAAATTCGAATACTTATAAGAGACACTGTACATTTTAATACTCCACATACAAATTAAACATTAATTTAATATACATACATTCAATAATTCAACTCAAAAAATTTTCTAATTAAAATTTGGTTATTTCATGCGTGAATGAAAATATTAGTTATCCAATTTCCAAATTTATATTAAAAAGATGGTATTAATATTAATTTCAAATGAAGCTGAGTTCCTCTGCTTTGAAATAATATAATTAATTCAAATCATCAAAATCATCAAAAAATAATTGGAAATCTTAATGAAAATTTGTCACAAAAAAGTTTTTTAATCGAAAATGAAACCTTTTTATATTTAATTTCATTTTCGTTTTTTCTCTAAGTGAAACAGGTAACTAATATAGATAGAATGTACAGATTCATTTGATACCAATATTTGCATTATAAAATACATATAAATATTTTTAATATTCGTTTGTAGTCCTTTAAACTTTGAAATCCTTTTATAAGGATATAAAAATCGTAGTACGCAATTCTATAAGTGGAATCTATTTTCACATGCTTATCAACTTTTCCATGTGTGAATACTTTTTTCAAAATTGTTACAGGGTGTATATGAAGAAAATTATTGTTAAAAGCAATAATAACATCTAGTTTCCTTTTATTCGAATAATCGCATAATTTTTAATTATCCGATTATTAACCGGCTAACGTAAAACCTCAAATAATTATTTGTCGAATAAACCGAATAAGACAAAAACCCGAATAATTGAATACCCTAGTACATTCCATGTTTGTATATTACTCTTGCATGGCTTCAATTTTGTTGACTTCGAATAATATGTGTAGGAAAATATTTTTATGTTATAGGCAAGCAATATGAAAAATATGTGGGTATTAAAATATTTTAGCGAGTTGCTGCGTAATATATTGCTTGTAAAAACATTTTATATTTGTCTGTAATCTGCAATATGCAATAGCTTGTATGGGTAATATTTTTAGCAAAAATACTAAAAATATGTTGAACAAAGCCATATTTTAAATATGCATACTTTTAAATATGAGGTAAATACATATTTATTGCAGAGTCAAAAATAAAAATATAAAAGCATTTACTAATATTTAAACTCTGTGTCTATATCACCATGGTTAGATATGAAGTAATTGCCAAGGAAGCGGTTTCTCTTTACGGGCAAAGCAGGGCATTCACAGAAAAAACTTGAAAAACTTAACTCAAGAGCAGATCCTGTTCCCGCAATCTCATCTGCCTGTTCATTAGAAGGGTAATGTCAGACAGGCGACCCAGCCTTGACAGATCCTTCTGGCATTGTCTAACTAATAGGGAAGTGGTAGTATAAGATTTTAGTGAAAGAATTGCCGCTTGACTTTCTACAAAAATTCCTAAGTTGCCGCGAATGTTGAGGTCATGTAATACCCTACAGTCCGACATTATTGCTAATATTTTAGCCTGAAAGACACTACAGGTATTGGAAAGACGGTGGGATATTCTTACCTCAACTTCTTCACAGAAGACACCAGAACCAACACCTTCATTTTAGGACCATCTGTAAAGATTCTGATGGTTAATTCTCTCGGCAGATTACCTCTACAACCTGGAAGGTACTCTGACTTTGAAGACTTTATCAAAGTCCGTGTGTGGGGCAATATAGTCGGATGGTTGGTTCAAGTTTATAGGTAGCAAGCTTAAATACTTTGCATGACCACATATTCTTGATTTCCAACTTCCGATTGAGTTAAGCCTTACTGCGCTACAATCAGATATGGCAATTATATGTAGATCTATAGGTTGGATTTGCAATATAGTGTTTTATGTCTAAGAAGGCCCCCATAGTATATTGTTTGAATTCGATAAAGTGCATTTTTAATTAATTTTTGATTTTTTTTAATTTTTTAAAATGTTTTATATTGATAAATTTTATTGATATTTTATACATTCAACAGAATTTATAACTGTCTTAAGTACATTACTGATCAGAATTGGGATGTAAATATTTTAATTAGATTACAACTATTGTACACTTTCATAAAAATGCATTTCTAAACAATATTTTTTAAGATTAATGAATTTTTGATGCAAATGCATATTGAGTGCATTTTCTACATTTTTCTCCATGTTATCATATGTATATTGTAAGTGTATTATTGACAAATCTTTAATTTTTAATATAAAATTTTATCTTTTTGATCTAACTTAAACGAAAAAATAATTTTCAAAATATCATTCCTTTTATAAAAAATACTTTATATAATATAACAAGTAAGAGTTTTATATTCGGCTGTGACGAATCTTATATACCATTCACCATGATGTGTTAAAATACATTCAGTACGAATTTTATTACAAAAAATCAAAAAATACCAGTTGCAAAACGGTAAGGTACCAAAAAGTCCCCTTTTATAGGTTCACACTTAATCCAGACTCTACCTTTTGTAGAACGAAAAAGTACTTAAAAGTCCCCTATTATGTGTTCTCACCTAATCCGGCCTCTACAAACTTAATTTCATGTTTCTAGGTTTTGTAGAACGAAAAAGTACCAAAAAGTCCCTTTTTCTAGGTTATTACCTAGTCAAGGCCTTACATGCTAAATTTCATGTTTTTAGGTTCAATATTTTAAGAAAATCAAAAAGTACCTTTTGTAGAACGAAAAATTACCAAAAGGTCACCTTTTATGTGTTCTGACTTAATCCGGACTCTACATACTTAATTTCATGTTTCTAGGTTTAATATTATAGAAAATTCATAAAACGAAAAAAGTATCAAAATGTTCCCTTTTGTGTGTTCTGATCTAATCCAAGCTCTACATATTTAATTTCATGTTTTTAGGTTCTATATTATAGAAAATTCAAAAAGTACCCTTTGTAGAACGAAAAAGTACCAAAATATCCCCTTTGATGTTTTCTCGTCTAATCCGGACTCTACATACAGTGAATCAATTAAGTAATTTGTCTATGTAAAATTTTATAAATTTTAAGAAAAAACTTTATCTGAACAGTTATTTATAGCAAAATAAAGCAATTTGTTTGTTGTATGTTTTATAGAATGTTTTATATATTAATTTTCTACTATTAAAAGTAAAATCGTTATATTAATTAACGAGATTTTTGATAAAATATGGACGTATTGTTAATTTTCTAGGTCAATAAAGTATTTTGCTTTTTTAGGTTTTTTGTTATTTTTTCAATATTGCTGCATTATTTTATAAAATTTAATATTTTTATTACACCTTATATTAGAATAACATTTTTAGATATTTTAGCAGTGGAACGACATTTCTTAACCGATTTATTATCTTATATACCTATAAGAATTTATCAATAATTGATTTAACATTAAACCTATCGTTTCTTTGATTAAATTTCGAAAATAATAAGTAATTTTGAATTGGATACATGATATATTAGATAATCAATGGATTTGGACTTAGAAAAAATGTTTGGTCGGGTATAAATCTATATATTATAACAAAAATAATCTAGGTTTTTGGTCATTTTGTATTGATAAACAAAAAACTACTTTACGGAAACCCCATTATATTGGGGAGTACTGTGTAAATTTTATTTAGAATTGTATAATATTGATTCTTATTCAATAAATCTAACACTAAGTACCATCCTAGCCACTCTGAGTATGGGGACATCACCATATACCACTATAGAGCTATTACATCATAAAATCCTTATTTTCAACCTCACATTTTAAATGCTTTATTTTATGAATAAGATACAGTAGGCGTATTAGGATCTGGATAATTATTCTTGATTTGGGTTCTAAATATTTATAAGTAGCTGAAAATTTTTGCCACCTATATTTTAAAATATCTAAATTAGGTATTTTTCCTGTACTACAGGACACTTTACTTTACATAGGTTCCATGCATTCTAAGGTCCGTTTAGAGGTCTAAATTTAAACATAGTGTTCCTCCTAGTTCGAATATGGATTTTGGAGAAGCTAAATCAAGAGTCCAATGATTTTTCTTGGATACAAGTTGCCTTCCTTTGGCTGTTCAAGATTTTGAAGCACCACTCAGTGCGTTTTTTCTAATAATTCTTTGGATCATTTCATCAATTATTCTATTTTATAATTTTTAATGTTATTGATTAAACATCTCATAATTATATTTCATTCATTTTATATATTTTTAGAAATCAAAACAAATTTTTTATATCGAAATTGTCTCATTATTATCCTTTAAACATTTTTAAGGCAAATAACATCACATTTTCATACAAAGAGGATATGATTTTTGCAAATTACAATTGAAAACAAGTAAGAAATTATAGTCGGGCGAGGCCGACCATATAATACCCTACACCTTTGACAAAAATATAATGAGATTTAGTTGCCATAATAAAGCATTTAATTTGAATTGTACCTTGCCTTAGATATACATACTTAAGCCGTTTATTGTTGAATAAAAATGTGGACATTTAAGTGAAATTTTGATGGGGGCTTTTCATAGGGGCTAGGGTCATATAAGAACCTATTATTATGGAATTCGTGGGGGTCATCAAATCATGTATACAACTTGGTTATTGCAGCTTTTTGTCGAGGTATGAGTATATTAAACATAATTATGAACTTAAAAGCCCTATTCGGCGGGTTCAGTTGTATGGGGGCTAGGTGAAATAATGGATCGATGGTAACCATTTTCAATCGGCTTCGTCTACGGTACCATAAAAGATCATGTGCCAAATTTCATTGAATTATCTCCAAAATTGCGACCTGTAGTTTGATTACAAGGTTTACATGGACGGACAGACATATGATTCTGAGCCGATTGATACTTTAAGGTGGGTATAGGACCAATATTATTGTGCGTTACAAACATCAGCACAAACCCAATATACCCTCCCCACAAAAGTGGTGTAGGGTATAAATACTTAACTCTCGTCCTTTTAACAATAAAGGAATAACAATAAATAAATAAAAAGTATTTAAAAAATAATTTGAAAACCCTGACGAATTTAACCGGAATTCTCAATATGCAAAATATTTTATTGAAGTGCAAATTATGATGGAAAATAATAAAATGCAACAACAAATGCACCAAAGTTTGTATTTTAATATTTTTTCTTGGTTTTACCATTTTACACAAAATCTATTTTTTAATTGGAAAACATAAATTTACTTTTTACCAGTTTTTTTTTCGAATTTTATGTATGAATAAAAAACAAAATTCTTTTAAAAAAAAGGTAGGCAAAAAACTGAGTTGATTTACTGTACATAAAAAAAAAATTTGTCTGTAAGCTGAAATAGCTTGTACAGGTAAATATTTTTAGACATAGACATGTTTGCATTAAATTATTTACACAGTCCTCATCCGTATCCGATTCATTGAAAATTAGAGTATCGTCCGCGTATAATACTATCTCACATTTTCTTAACATATTTGGCATGTCATTTATATAAATAATAAATAGTAGAGCCCCTAAAATTGATCCTTGTGGAACCCCGTATTAATTTTCAATTTCAATTGATTTTATATTGTTATATTGTTTCGTTATTTGTTTTCTAATTGTTAAATATGATTCAAACCATTTCAATTCTTTATTTTGAATTCCATATTTAGTTTTTGGTATTTTTTCTATTGGAGTTATCATTGATGTTTTCCAGTTGTCCGGGAAGATTCCAGTTTCCAATGATTTATTTACAATTTTTAGTATATTACGACCAATTGTATTCCAATTATCTATTATCATTTAGATATTAATATTATTAAAGTCTGGTTTATTTTTTATTTGTTTACATATTTGTTTAAGTTCTATAATTGATATTGCACGAAAAGTAGATCTAGCTTTTATCACATTCATTTGATTATTATATTGCACATGTTCTATATTATCTCTTATATTCTTAATACTATTCACGAAGTATTCGTTGAATTGTTTTGATATATAACAGTTATTCTTATACTCTATATTATTAAAAATCACAGATTGTATTTTTTTCCACATTTGTTTTTGTTTTTTGATGTTGCTTTTTTCTAGTTTTATTTTATATATATTTCTAGCATTTTTATATTTATTCCAGGCATGATGTGTGTTTTCTATTTTTGCAATATTATACTTTATAATTTTTTCTTTTTTTAAAATCTGTAACTGTCTGTTAAACCATTTATTTTTATACCCTTCACATTCGTAAGAAGGGTATATATAAGTTTGCCATTCCGTTTGTAATTTCTATAATAAATTTTCCGACCCTATAAAGTATATATATTCTGGATCCTTTTAGATAGCGGAGTCTATTAAGCCATGTCCGTCTGTCTGTCTGTTGAAATCAGTTTTTAGATGACCCCAGATATCAGCGAGATCCGAATCTTCAATAATTCTGTTAGACATGCTTTCGAGAAGATCGCTATTTAAAATCAGCAAAATCGGTCGGTAAATAACAGAGATATGACCAAAAATCCGAGACAACCTCTTAAAATTTCATCAAAAAATGTCATATTTTTTCATGCATTGTTAAATAAGCAACAACAACACTGTATATTGGAAAAAGATGTACCCGAGTGTGTAGATGTATTTGTTTTTATTGTTTTATTTTGTTTCGTATGTTGGGATGCTGTGGCGTCATTGAGTTGTGTATTTTGTTTTTGTGAATTCTGTTTGTATATTTGGATGTAAAATCGTTTTATTGCGTGGTTTATTTTGTTTTGTTTTCTGTGTTTTTCGTTATGTATGTTGGTTTAGATGCCTTGTGTATTTTGTTTTTTATTTCCTTTAGCGTTGTTGTTGTTCATTCTGTTTAGTTCTGGTATAATAATAATGTAGTCGGGAAAAAATTTATAAAACTAAGATGTTTAAAATACACTATGGTGAAGGATATATAAGACTCGGCACAGCAGAATATAGCACTCTTACTTGTTAATACTTCTTTCATTTATTGTTTTTTTAATTGTTAGTCTCTTAATAGAATCTTCTAAAGCTTTATCAAAAATATTTACATTGTAGTTTAGGTCTTGGCCTTCATCAAGTTTTAGTCTGTCAATTATTTCTCTTTGGAATTTAGGTCTATTATATTTAAAGTATTCTATTTCTCTTTTATTTATATGATTAGTTTTCTCATCACTGATTTTTCAATTATATCATGATCGGATATTTTATTTATTTCACTATTATTTATTATAATGTTTGTTTTGTTCGTAATAATCAATTATTGTTCTTGAGTTACGCGTAATTCTTGTATAATCAGTTACTATTTGTTTTAATCCATTATCATTTATTATCTGTTTCAACTTATTCTTGTATATACTGTCCTTGGACCGATCTATATTAAAGTCTCCTGTAATAATTATATCCGTTGTTTTTTCATTAAGTTCTTCTATTGTTTCATAAAATTCAGGTTCTTGACTACTAGGAGATCTATAAACTGCATCTATTATCATTGAAGTTTGTTTATATTTAATATTATAAGCACTTATCCAGTATTTCGATGCACATATTTTTTCTTGTAATAGTTTCACTTGCCAATTTTTATTGAATTAAACTATTAATCCACCGGTTTTGTTGAGTTTGAAAGTGTTGCAAAATGTTGAAAATAATTATAATTATTATTTTTAGACATAGACATGTTTGCATTAAATTATATACACATTCCTCATCCGTATCCGATTCATTGAAAATTAGAGTATCGTCCGCGTATAATACTATCTCACATTTTCTTAACATATTTGGCATGTCATTTATATAAATAATAAATAGTAGAGCCCCTAAAATTGATCCTTGTGGAACCCCGTATTCATTTTCAATTTCAATTGATTTTATATTGTTCACTTTCGTTATTTGTTTTCTAATTGTTAAATATGATTCAAACCATTTCAATTCTTTATTTTGAATTCCATATTTAGTTTTTGGTATTTTTTCTATTGGAGTTATCATTGATGTTTTCCAGTTGTCCGGGAAGATTCCAGTTTCCAATGATTTATTTACAATTTTTAGTATATTACGACCAATTGTATTCCAATTATCTATTATCATTTAGATATTAATATTATTAAAGTCTGGTTTATTTTTTATTTGTTTACATATTTGTTTAAGTTCTATAATTGATATTGCACGAAAAGTAGATCTAGCTTTTATCACATTCATTTGATTATTATATTGCACATGTTCTATATTATCTCTTAAATTCTTAATACTATTCACGAAGTATTCGTTGAATTGTTTTGATATATAACAGTTATTCTTATACTCTATATTATTAAAAATCACAGATTGTATTTTTTTCCACATTTGTTTTTGTTTTTTGATGTTGCTTTTTTCTAGTTTTATTTTATATATATTTCTAGCATTTTTATATTTATTCCAGGCATGATGTGTGTTTTCTATTTTTGCAATATTATACTTTATAATTTTTTCTTTTTTTAAAATCTGTTACTGTCTGTTAAACCATTTATTTTTATACCCTTCACATTCGTAAGAAGGGTATATATAAGTTTTCCATTCCGTTTGTAATTTCTATAATAAATTTTCCGACCCTATAAAGTATATATATTCTGGATCCTTTTAGATAGCGGAGTCGATTAAGCCATGTCCGTCTGTCTGTCTGTTGAAATCAGTTTTTAGATGACCCCAGATATCAGCGAGATCCGAATCTTCAATAATTCTGTTAGACATGCTTTCGAGAAGATCGCTATTTAAAATCAGCAAAATCGGTCGGTAAATAACAGAGATATGACCAAAAATCCGAGACAACCTCTTAAAATTTCATCAAAAAATGTCATATTTTTTCATGCATTGTTAAATAAGCAACAACAACACTGTATATTGGAAAAAGATGTACCCGAGTGTGTAGATGTATTTGTTTTTATTGTTTTATTTTGTTTCGTATGTTTGGATGCTGTGGCGTCATTGAGTTGTGTATTTTGTTTTTGTGAATTCTGTTTGTATATTTGGATGTAAATTCGTTTTATTGCGTGGTTTATTTTGTTTTTGTTTTTCTGTGTTTTTCGTTATGTATGTTGGTTTAGATGCCTTGTGTATTTTGTTTTTTATTTCCTTTAGCGTTGTTGTTGTTCATTCTGTTTAGTTCTGGTATAATAATAATGTAGTCGGGAAAAAATTTATAAAACTAAGATGTTTAAAATACACTATGGTGAAGGATATATAAGACTCGGCACAGCAGAATATAGCACTCTTACTTGTTAATACTTCTTTCATTTATTGTTTTTTTAATTGTTAGTCTCTTAATAGAATCTTCTAAAGCTTTATCAAAAATATTTACATTGTAGTTTAGGTCTTGGCCTTCATCAAGTTTTAGTCTGTCAATTATTTCTCTTTGGAATTTAGGTCTATTATATTTAAAGTATTCTATTTCTCTTTTATTTATATGATTAGTTTTCTCATCACTGATTTTTCAATTATATCATGATCGGATATTTTATTTATTTCACTATTATTTATTATAATGTTTGTTTTGTTCGTAATAATCAATTATTGTTCTTGAGTTACGCGTAATTCTTGTATAATCAGTTACTATTTGTTTTAATCCATTATCATTTATTATCTGTTTCAACTTATTCTTGTATATACTGTCCTTGGACCGATCTATATTAAAGTCTCCTGTAATAATTATATCCGTTGTTTTTTCATTAAGTTCTTCTATTGTTTCTTCAAATGTTTCATAAAATTCAGGTTCTTGACTACTAGGAGATCTATAAACTGCATCTATTATCATTGAAGTTTGTTTATATATAATAATTTAAGCACTTATTCAGTATTTCGATGCACATATTTTTTTCTTGTAATAGTTTCACTTGCCAATTTTTATTGAATTAAACTATTAATCCACCGGTTTTGTTGAGTTTGAAAGTGTTGCAAAATGTTGATAATTATCGAGTAGTATTTCATTTTTGTCTATTTTATCTGTTTAGTGTGTCTCTGTTAGAATTATAAAATCAAACTTGCTTGTATCTGCTATTGCTTCCAATTGATTGAAGTTATTTGTTAGTCCTTGTATGTTTGAATGCATTCCTTGTATATTTTTTCGTTGTTAATCTAGCAAGCCCATTCTTCGTTTCTTCATTTTTAGCTTATTCTGGTATACTGGACTCTCCCTGCTTATGGTTGCATGATTTTCATCAAGTCCTAGGTTTATTGGTTCTTATACAGTTTATGCATTTATTTATATATTCTTTAGTACACTCTTTTGTCTTGTGGTTTCCATTACATTTAAAGCACACTTCCTCATTTTTACAGTTTACAGACTTATGATTAAATCTTTTACATTTAAAGCATTGTGTTATCTCTGTTCCATCAAATATTCTACATTTTTCCCATTAAATATTTTTCTATTATTGCTCTTAATTTCGTATATTTTTATAATTTCCATTTTGCTTCCTTCTAGAATTTTATTTTGTTTCTTCATTTTTCAATAAGTTCATTATTTTCGTATTTGAAACTCATATCCGTAACAACTATTGACTTTTCGATTTCATTTGGTACTTTAATTTCATATTTCTCACTCATTTCATTTTCAATTGAAATTTTTATTTTTTCTCGTTCATTTGTTTTTTCACTTTGTATCACTAAGGCACCATTTGTTCTATTTTCAATATTTGTAATTTTAAAGTTTACAGGGTCTACCTTTTTATTTAAATCATCTTTGGTTTTTTTGTTTTTCTTTTGGTTTTATAAGTAAAGGAACCTGATTTTTAACTTCTGGCAACACTATATTATTTTTAATGCATCTGAGAATGATAGTTTGTTTTGTTTGACACTGGTTTCTTTTAAAGTTTTTTTTATTTCATTATATATTTTGACGTTTGATTGTTTTATATTGTTACATACTTCTTGGTTTTTATTTTCATGATCTTTTATTGTGCCGTAAAGTTTTTTTATTTCTTCTATTTTCAATATTTGTAATTTTAAAGTTTACAGGGTCTACCTTTTTATTTAAATCATCTTTGTTTTTTTTTTCTATTTTTTGTTTTTCTTTTGGTTTATAATTAAAGGAACCTGATTTTTAACTTCTGGCAACACTATATTATTATTAAATGCATCTGAGAATGATAGTTTGTTTTGTTTGACACTTGTTTCTTTTAAAGCTTTTTTAATTGCATTACAAATTTTGACGTTTGATAGTTTTATATTGTTACATACTTTTTGGTTTTTATTTTCATGATCTTTTATTGTGCCGTAAAGTTTTTTTATTTCTTCAACGTTTTTTTCACATGATTTTTGTGTTTTATCTATTATTTTAAGTCTCTCTTCGTACCGTTTTTCAATAGCTTGCAATAGTTGTTTAATTTCGTTTTCATTTTGTTTTAGTGATGTCACAAATTCTCTTTTATATTCTTTTAGATTTTGTTTGTTTATCCTTACTCCGTCTTGTATCTCTCCTAAAACAAGATCAACATTCCTTATGTATTGCATGTAATCCTCGCAAATGAACCTTATAAAATTATTTGCCTCTAGCATTCCCACTCCTGAACTCACCTCTAATGGCTGACTTGCATGTATTGCAATCAGTCATTCCTGGGCTGTTTTTAAATTAGTTTTTTTATCCAAAATTTGATTTATTTTCAATAAACTAGATTAATTACTGTTGGGTATATAAATAATATGTATTTTAATAGTATTTTTTCTATTTTTTACACCTTATTATATATTTTCTTATTTCTTATCGTTTTCGCATTTCAAGCATGCATTAAAAAATTGGACTAGAAATTTTGCATAGATATTTTTAGTTAATGCAGTTTGTTTGGTATTTAAAATGGGCAATATCGGTCCACGATTTTGCCTAGCCCCCATATAAAGTCCCCTTCAGAAAATGACTTTATCGCCCATAACTGGCTAAAAAAGCCTCAATAGCGGCGAAATTTGGCACAAACATGTCTTATTGAAACTTAAATCTCTTTGTAAAATTTAATAAGGATAGGCCCATAATTGACCCTACCCCCCGTATAAAGTTCCTTCAGAAAATGACTTTAACGCTCATAAGTGTCTAAAAGAAACATCTATAGAGTTGAACTTCGACAGGAAAATATTTTATAGGAGCTTAAACCTCTTCGTATAATTTTATAAGGATCGATCCATAATTGTCCCTACCCTCCACTTAGGTCCCCTTCAAAAAATGAAGCATTTATAGCAATAAAATTCGACATAAAAAGTTTTATGGGAATTAAAACCATTTTCTTAAATTGCATGAGGATGGGTACATAATTGACCCTACACCCCATACATCGATAAAATTCTACATAAAGAAGTTTTTTGCTAGCCAAAAACACTTTATTGAATTTTATGGGGATCGGTCTATAATTGACCCCAGCCTTCATATCAGATCCCCATCAGGAAATAACTTTAACAGTCAAAAACGACTACAGCGAATTTTAAAAGATTAACCCTATCTTCCATATAAGGCCCCCCTTCAGAAAATGACTTTAACGCTCATAATTAGCTTAATACTGCGAGTACAGCGATGAAATTTGACATAAACAAGTTTCGAATGAGCCAAAACCTCTCTAAAAAAATTTTATGAGGCCAGTCTATAATTGACCCTTCCCTCCTATTATATCCCCTTCATAAAATGACTTCAACACTCATTACTGACTCAAAAATGTGATTACAACAGAGAAATAAACAAGTTTTGTGCTAACCAATTTAAAGGGGATCGGTCTATAATTGACCCCACTCTTCACATAAGGCCCCCATCAGAAAATAACTGTAAATGTCAAATACGACTACAGCGACTCCTACCCTACACCCCTGTTCCCACGACAATCGGTTCTTCGCACCGGAACGACTCGGAGTTCAACGAACAACAACGAAGGATTGTCAACCCAGCCACATCAACTTTACACGTGTCGCTGCTACAGCAGCGACCTATTTTTAGTCATTTTCTAATGGGGACCTATTAAGGTCCCCATTAGAAAAGGTCCATACTTAAGCTCTTATTAAAAGTCCTCTTCCAAAAATTTCCCTAATGTTCATATTAAAATATACATATGACGGTAAAATTCAACATAGATCTAATAAATAAGAAAATTGCATCGATAACATCAAAGTTTATTAATAAGGATGATTTGATGGTGGGTATAAAAGATTCGGCATGGCCAAATATTTGTCAGTTTTGTTTTTTAAAAGATTCTTTTTGAATTTTTGTATTTTCTAGAAATTAAGTATTTAGAGTCTAAATATAGAACTCTTACTTGTTTTTAAATAACTTTATAAGTGTAAGAAATCCAGTCATGCCACGTATAATCTTAAAAATATTATTTTTGAAAAATAATTAATTTGCCCAAAAATATGAAATTTTGACATTGACCCATTCCATTTGAAAACAATTAAAAAACTTACGAGTATAAAATTTAAAGTCTCCTTATTATCATTATTTCTTCCGCTCCTTCTGAATTGGACTTTTGGCCCAAATACTAGGCCCAGAATACTAGGTCTACAAAATAAAACTAATTTTCGTTATTTTTACAAAATGATACATTATTAAACTTTGCTGAAGGAAGTAAAAAATATAAAAACTATATACCATATTTTTCGTGCGCCCTCCTTGTATTTGAATTGTTTGAATGTTACTGTATAAGTTTGAATTGATGTAAATACTTTTTTATAATACTTTTTAAAACAACGTTAGAATCTTATAAAGCTCCAATTTATTGCAGTATACCGCTAACGGTGCATAAATATTATTTGCACCAAATTTCGTGCGTTTGACATTATAAATCACATTTGAATTGTCTTCGACTCAAACACTACGTGCATCTATCTATCTATCTATCTATCTATCTATCTATCTATCTATCTATCTATCTATCTATCTATCTATCTATCTATCTATCTATCTATCTATCTATCTATCTATCTATCTATCTATCTATCTATCTATCTATCTATCTATCTATCTATCTATATAAAAATGATTGTGTTTGTTTGTATGTTTATATGTTGGTATGTTTGAACGCTATAGACTACTAAACGGCTGAACCGATTTTCTGAACTTTCACAGCGTATTCCTGTATGCTTGGAATAGGTAATAGGCTACTTTTTAATTTGAATTTTCAAGGGGGCGAGGAGCCACGCCTACATAAAGAAAATATAAAATTCGTATATTTGAGATAATATAACAGTTAGAGTCCTCAAATTTTGTCGGAGGCACTTTAGTGTCAATATGATTATATGGGATAAAAAGTGTGCGGACTAGCGTTAGGGGGCGTGGCACCTCCCATATAAATTAAATACAAAAATTAGTTTATCTTGGAAACTATTACAGTTAGAATCTAAAAATTTTGCATGAATAACTTTAACATCCACGTAAACATTTTAAGTAATAAAGTGGCGGACTACCCATGAGGAAAGCGGCACTTCCCATATAAATTTAATACAAAAATTAGTTTTTCTTGAGATAATATAACAGTTAGAGTCCTAAAATTTTGTCGGAGCCACTTTAGTGTCAATATTATTATTTAGGATAAAATGTGAGAGGACTAGCGTTAGGGGGCGTGGCACCTTCCATATAAATTAAATACAAAAATTCGTTTAATTGGAATCATTACAGTTAGAATATTATACAACTAAATTCTTAAAATTTTGCACGAAGAACTTTAATATTCATCTGAACATTTTTAAGAAAAAAAGAGCAAACTTTCATCTGAGGGGGCTTGGAGCGCTCATATGAATAAAGTATAAAAATACGTATATCTGAGAAATTGTTAGAGATAGAAACATTAAATTTCACTTGAAAAATCTGAATATTTAGAGTATAACGAGGGAACTTTTATTGGGGGCTATGAACAAATACAAAATATTCTTTATCTATTAAAATATAGAACTAGATTCATCAAAATTTGCTAATATTACTTTAATATTCATCTGAACATTTTGAGTATAAACGGCGGACTTTAATCTGGGGAGCTTGAAGTCCCCACTAATAGAAAAAATCGTGTATCTAAGAAACTATTAGAGCTAGAATCTTCAAATTTTATATGAATAACTTTAACATGCATGTGGCCATTTACAAAATAACGGTCGGAATTTCAGTGGGGGGGGCTTGACACCACATATATAGAGTATTCAGAACCCGAAACGGAAATCCGGTTTACCGTTTTTTTAACATTTAAAAACCGACCGGTTTCGAATATTTCATATTTTCGAATTATTCGACAAGCTAGGTTTTTTATATCGAATAACCGGTTTTTTAATTTACCTTATTTTATATAATACATATATGTACAATTATATATTTTTTATAAAAAGCCGGTAAAATTACGCAAATATGTAAAGATTTTCAATAAATCGAATGAAAATCAAAAGGGCTCCAATATTTTGTTAAAAACCAAGGCGGTAAAGAGTTTAAGTTAATATCCCATTTTAAACACAGATGGAATGCATTATGATGTGAATATGGAAATTTATAAATCATGATTTTCTAAAATTTTCTTGAACAGCTTTTTCATCTAAAATAGCTTTAAAATAGTTATCTAAGGATTTTACTGAGTCCTTGTAGAGGGCGAAGCAATTAAATTAAATTGTTTTTCAAAAATTAAGGAAAATTAAAACACAATATGCACAAGAATTGTGTAACAGGTTTATGATAAGACTTAATGAACGCAGAATAAAGGTAGTAAACACCCTTATAGTTTACTTAAGTTCAAGAAAGCACCCAACTAATGACCACATTTTGAAATACTCCACCAAAGCAGAATCCAAAAATTTGCTGTGGATTTATATAATCGTTTATTTCCACGCAATGAGCTGTATGAAGAATTATAATTCTACAGGTCTAATTTGCGATTTAACAGCACAATAAGTAGTATGCAAAGTCCAAAAAAGACCAGAAAACAGCATTCATAATTATATGATAATTTTATATACCTGAATAAATGCAACAAAAGAACAGAAAATCTAGAAATCTTTTACATATAACTGCCTTTTAACAATCTGTCCAACTTCAACATTCAAAACAAACCAAAAAATCGATCTCTTTTTCTTAATATTTTTGAGAATGAATTTTAAAAATGTTTGTTATAAAAATGATTTTAAAATGAATGTATTTTTTTAGAATTTAAATGAAATATATTGTCATCAAGAGAAATTATAATAAACTTTTAAGAAAAATTTTATAATTTAGTAACAAAATAAATAATTTTTTTAATTATTATGTATTTAGCACACCGGGCATTAGCTAGTATCTATATAAAAATGAATGTATGTGTGTATTTATATATGTATTTATGTATTTATGTATGTATGTATGTATGTATGTATGTATGTATGTATGTATGTATGTATGTATGTATGTATGTATGTATGTATGGATGTATGTATGTATGTATGTATGTATGTATGTATGTATGTATGTATGTATGTATGTATGTATGTATGTATGTATGTATGTATATATGTATGTATGTATGTATGTATGTATGTATGTATGTATGTATGTATGTATGTATGTATGTATGTATGTATGTTCTTCTTTTTACTTCAAAATTTCAAGAGGGCGAGGTGCCACGCCCACATTCAAAATAAATATTTAAAGTAGCACCTTCCATATAATTAATACAAAAATTCGTTATCTGGAAACTGTTAGAGTTAGAATCTTAAGATTTTGCACGAAGAACTTTAACATCCACATAAACATTTGGGTAATAAATTGGCGGACTACCAATTAGGAGCGTTGCACCTCCCAAAAGAAATTGACAAAAAATCGTTCATCTGAGAAACAGATAGAACTAGTATCTACAAATGTTGCACGAAGAACTTTAATATTCATCTGAACATTTTGGGTGAAAAAAGCGGACTTTCATTTGGGGGCTTGGAGACCCCATATGAATTAAATGGAACAATTCGTGTATCTTAGAAACTATTAAAGCTAGAAAATTTAAATTTTACATTAAGAACATTCATGTGAACATTTAGAGAAAATTGGGCGGACTTTGCATCTCCAATATGAATTAAATACAAAATTTCGTATATCTTGGAAACTATTATATTATTAAAATTTTTCATAGGTTACATTAAAATCTAAATTAATGTTTGGAAGAATTGAGGAACTTGCAATAATTTGCGTGGCATCCCCAATATGTAAAAATTATATCTGATATCGGAAAACTATTATAGTTATAATCTTCAAAATTGTAAAGTGTTTTTCTATTTACTTTTAGGGTAGCAAAGCACACTGGGTATATATAGTTACTTATACGATGTAATATTTTGGTGGAAATAAAAAGAAATTTTCGTCCCTAATAAAATTAAATATTCTTTGTGTTATTTATTTAAAATCTTTGGAAACTTGTTGAAGCTAAACAGTTACAAAAAGTATTATTATTTTACATACCAAATTTATGATATTTGGACGTAATAACTGTTGTACTTTAATGTTGCTTAATTTATTATTTTTTAGGTGCAGTATAAGGAAATTGTAAAGTGTATAACATATCTTCAAAGTATTAAACGGTTAAGGTCGTTTAAAATTTGCAGACCTAATAGTGAAATTGGAAAAAATGCTAAAATTTGGTGGAAATATGCAGCGACGTGCCACGGATTTCATTTTCGAAGTAGCGACGAAAAGTGGAAAATCGCTAAAGACAACATACGTTATATCAATATATATAAACGATTACTAATTAATCCAACAGAAAATATATCAAAAGATGATAAACAATTTAAAATGGAAATGGAAAAACTTCGATGTCTTGAAGAACTTAAATTTCTTAGGGAGATTAGTTGTAGAAATGTTTCTGCAAAAGGACTGATAATAAGAAATCGAAACTTAAACCAAGGCAAAGGTATTTTGTATCATTGGTTTCCCAATTGGCTTGGTTGGTATGGAAACACAACGACAAATGATGATAACTATGAAAAAATTGAGGATGATATTTTGATTGCAATAAAAGAAACTATTGAAAATGACTCATTTTCAAATCGAGATGCATTATTTGCCAATTTCACTTTTGCTCTTTCTGAGGGTAGGATATCTTTGATGTCAAAACAAATCCATAAAAATATGATTGCATTAGAAATGGAGTTCGAAAATCTTATATCATTTATAGAAATCAAACCAAAATTTAGTTCATATTGCGTAGGAATATCATTAGGTTCAGTGTGTCTAAATGATAAATTAACGGATATGACGGAATTTCCGTATATAATAAGACCGCAAACTCAAGATAATCAGAAATCTCTGTATAGTAATTTTATAGGATTTTTTACAAAAAAAGGTATCATAGACGGTGATGAACCTTGGTTTCAATTGCAATATGAAAAAAGTCCCGCTGAACATAAATCGGATTACAGATTAACAATTAACTCAAAAAGTCTTGATGTTGTTTATAATGAAAATACATTCAAATGGCTGTTATGCTTTTTCACTAGACCAATAAATGATCTAAAAGTAAATATGTATATAATTTCTGAAAAAGACCCTAACGAGTCTCGTTTGAAATTCTTCAAGAACTGGAAAAATGTACTTATGGGACAAAAGGTAAATTAATACACAAATAAATCAGTAACTATCGTTTTAATTTGGATATTGTACTTTTTATTCAGGATTATAGAAAAAATTGGTCATTTGAAATTGATATTTCTGCGCCCAGAATTATATGTGTCGATAATTTTAAGGATAAAAACTCATCAGTTTTTGTAATAGATTTTGGTCGATTTCAGCTTTTTAAAAATGAACGTAATACTGATAGTATTAGTTTATTTAAAAATAATCAAGACGGGGAAAGTGATGACGAACTTTTTATGACGCCATGTTCAACACCACCGGGATCAAAAGTGAGTCCATCAGATTCGCCAACGACAATTCCATCAATCGGGCACGAAACTTCACACATCTCCAAATTTATTATAAACAAAGACACTGGTTTAGAAAATACTATGTATGGTGAAATGTATGATAAATACATAATAAATCTTACAGATTTACAAGTGCTTGTATGTAAAAACCGAGAATGTGCTTATGCATGTTCTAAAACTTCATCTAACTTTCACTTACTAGATAAATTTAATATATCAATTCAGCTAGAAAGGCGAATTGTTAACACAACTGACCCAGAATTTCCTGCGATAACATTATTCGGAAATTTGCATAAAATCGTCGCACATGTTAATGAGCAAAAAATATCGGAAAGTTTAAGAATTCTAAATCAAATTACACTGGAGATATGCGAACCAAACAAAAACTCGGATGTAAATGAACCGTTCGATGAAATAAATTTTGACGATAATAACGAAATTAAGGAAAATACAAATACAACAATTTTCCAATTTGTAATTGGCCAGATGATTCTAGATGTTCAGTCCAGGGAGAAAAGCATAGCCGAACTGCAGATTATAGGCGCAAAAGCAGGAATTACAAAAAAAAGTGGAGAAATAAGTATTAATATGTCCGTTCATGGGTTCTTGTTAGTAGATGCCATCCAGTCTTTTGGCCACGATTTTGAGTTACTAATTGCGAGTCATCGACATGTTGAGTAAGTTTCCTTATCTATCTATCTATCTATCTATCTATCTATCTATCTATCTATCTATCTATCTATCTATCTATCTATCTATCTATCTATCTATCTATCTATCTATCTATCTATCTATCTATCTATCTATCTATCTATCTATCTATCTATCTATCTATCTATCTATCTATCTATCTATCTATCTATCTATCTATCTATCTATCTATCTATCTATCTATCTATCTATCTATCTATCTATCTATCTATCTATCTATCTATCTATCTATCTATCTATCTATCTATATATCTCTATTTAAGGAATAAAAATTTACAATATTTTTCATTCGAGTAGTTGACTAAAATTTAAAAGTTATATATGTACATAAATAAAACTGAATAACACTATTCGAGAAATATATATACATGAAAAAGACACCATATTTTTGAAAGGTGCTTCCGAGTATTACAAGAATAATTTATTGAAACATGCCAAACACCTACAAAATCTTCATATAAATTTCTCAGCGTATTTAAATGTGAAAGCTGAGGCCTTTATAATGATCTAAATGACGTTTAACGAATCTGGAGAAATATGTACAGTGTCTCTCATAAGTATTCGAATTTAGGTATAATATAAAAAGAAACTAAATTTAATAACATATTTTGTATGCTAAATTAATAAATTAATTTGTTAAATTCTCAGGACAGCCCTTAGCTTTGATATCACGCTTTTGAAAACTTTAAAAATTCACATTTACTTAAATTAATTTAGCTTGATTTATAAATAGTCCATAAAATTACCTCACAAAAGTATACGAATCTGTATTTCATATTTGACTATATTATACGAAACACAAAAATTAGAATCGAATGTTTTTTTGCTAAAAGTTGTTTTATGGGGTAACAACCGAATGGATATATTTTTGGACCATTTGCTTCACAATTTTGGTGCATTTGTACCATCTTTTCATATAATATCATTAAAATTACGATTTTTGAAATATTTACCATTTTTTCTCTTTTTCCTTTTGTTATAAGGATTTGTTTTTAAACATTCCATGATATATTTTTGGTATTGTTCTTCTGTTTCTAATTGAATTATCTGGATCTTAAATCCCTTTTCTAGTGGTACGAAATCGATATTACGGATCGATATTTTCCGACAAAGTTGGCTAGTATATATAATTGTAGATATTAGCATTAATATATTTTAATTTTTCAAGACATCGTAGCGGTGTACAATTCCAAAACATGCCTTAATAAAACGTCATCGTATACAGTAGATTTTAGTTTTTACTACTCATAACATTCACGATTATGTTGCCCATTACAACAACACTGTATGTAAAAAATTTTGGGCTTATTTTGATCATAGTAGATAATATTTAAACATATATTAATATTTTTGAGTTGGACCATAATGATATGGTGACATTCAGCCTAGAGGCCATTGGTTATAAAAAGAATGATTCCACTATATTGAATGGCGTTTCTTCGAAGCATCCTTTAGTGTTATAAACTTCCACAATATATACATCTGATATCTAAAACAATATATAGAAGACAAGTTTCCCCGAAAATTTTTATGGACTTTTTTAAATTTACCATCCTTTCCCTGTCATCTATATCAAGGTTCGAACCCAGTCTAGCTAGTTCGTCCGCAACCTCATTGCCCTGCACATTACAGTACCCTGGCACCCAACACAATCTAATGACAAATAGTCTCATAATGTCCCTCAGGGCATTTCTACAATCCACAACTAGGCGCGAATGTACCGTGTGGCAACCCAATGCTCTAAGAGCAGCTTGGCTATCAACATAAACTGTCACAACCGACCCCGGATCGATATGATTCCTTATCAGTTCCGTCGCTTTCCAGATCGCTAGGATCTCTGCTTGGAAGACATTACATTCGTCAGGGAGTCGGAAAGACCGTTTTATGTTGATATCAGCGATATAGACCTGTTAGTGAAAACTGCTTACCCACCAAACAGTCTATCGGGTACAAGCCAATCATCCCTAGTTGGAAATTCTATCAAAGGTGTTTCCCTGAAGTCTAGGGTCGTGATATCATAATCCGTAATTCCATGAGGGAAATTACCTTGATCAAGCAGACCTACTTCGTACAACATTTTTGTATGATTGCCGCGCGAAGGTTTCACTAACGAAGACTCGTAGAGTCTTAGTAGATTCCTAGCCGCCACACCCGCTACAAAATGTTCTATAGGTGACAGGTTCAGAATGATGTCCAATGCCGCTTGCGGAGTACTTCTAATGGCACCAGTGATGCCAATGGAGGCACACCTTTGAGCTTTATTGAGCAACTTCCTGTAGCTGTCCTTTCTCAATGTCTCCCACCAAACAATACAACCATAAGTTAGAAAAGGCCTGAAATTTTCCTTTAACCAGTATCACCACGTCGTCTGCATAGGCAGCTATCTTCCTACCCTTAGATTCAAATAGCCTTAGGATACCGTTAACCGCTAGTAGCCACAGAAGAGGAGATAAAACACCCCCTGTGGTGTCCCCCTGGTAACCCTTCTCCTGATACAATGATCCCTAGAATAGTGTTAATAATTCTGCTGCTGAACTCCGAGCTCTATAAGCGACTCCCTAATAGCCTCAATCCTTATATTATTGAAGGCTCCCTCAATATCCAAAAACGTAGCCAGAGTATAATACTTATTCTTCAAGCCGTGCTCAACACAACTTACCACCTCATGCTGTGCACTCTTAACAGATTTACCCTTAAGATAGGCATGCTGAGCGCCACTAATGAGTCAAGTATCAATATTGCTCCTTAGATGTAGTTCTATCAGTCTCTCAAGTGTCTTCAAAAGAAAAGAAGACAGGCCGATAGGTCTAAAATATTTTGGTTTTGAGTGGCTTGCCTTACCGGCCTTGGGTATGAAAATAACCCTAACCTCCCTCCATCTCTTTGGTAAATACCTACTACCAAGGCATCTCCTAAATATCTTCAGCAGAAGAGATATAGCATCATGAGGTAAGTTCTTTAGTAGAGCTGGAAATATGTCATCCGGCCCGGGTGACTTAAAAGGATCGAATGAATTAACCGCCCATACTAGCTTTTCTCTAGTGACTATCTCCTCTATGCAACTGTAGGGCTACTTGACGCCACAGACTCGAAGTCCCGTTGGTCGTCAAACACATCTACATTTGTGAGACAACCAGGAAAATGTGTCTCCATTTCCAGAGCTAGGGTCTCAGAGCTAGACTCAGTCCATGAGTTATCACTCCTTTGTATACACCCTATGACCTTAGGGTCCTTAGATAATATCCGTCGGAATCTTGATAACTCGTTGACATTGTCTATGGATTCACAGTATTGAGACCATGAATTCCTTTTAGCCCGCTTTAGATCCGCTTTATACCCATTGAAACACAATGAATAGGGTTAACTATGGGCAATAAAATCCAACCTAAATCTAAAACTAGTATTTATCTGTTTTACTTGAAAATATTTTAAAAACGAATGCAATAATTTTTTAAACTGAAAGCTTTATATATCTAACATGAACTTTGCAAAATAATTTTTATATAAATTGCAAAAAATAGTTTTTTGCCAATTACAGCAAATCTTTAAATTGGTATTTCTTAAAAATTTTTTCGTAACTTCAGGCTGCAAAGACGCACACTTGGGTCCTGTTGGTCCCTTTGTGATACCTGTAAAGATAGTGAAATATAAAAGAAAGAGAGTAGAGGAAGATAGTTTAGGATTAAGTTATAGAAGAGAAATTGAAGTGGAGGAGAAGATTGAAAGGTCTGTCCTTGTGGACTGGTGAGTGCCTTAATTATGGCTAGATGGTCCTAAAACCAGTTACTGTGCCTGATGAAGGCATTTATATTATCCAGTCCTAGACTGGATAGTTCTGACAAATCATCAAATAGTCGTTTTCCCAGATATACGGTTCGAGTATCTGCTAGCGAAGGGCATTGACAGAGAAGATGTTCAATAGATTCTTCGTCCTCTTCGTCTTGACAACTTCTACAGAAGTCGTTGTGGGGAATTCCAAGTCTTCTTGCATGGTTTCCCACTAAGATATGCCCCGTAATGACAGCAACAAGGTTGCTGATATGAGGGCGGTTTAGTTGCAGAAGATATGACGTGCGTTTACTGACCAAATTTGGCCATATCTTCCTGGTATTGATACAAGTTGGTTCATTTCGCCATCTTGTCTGATAAATTTCAAAGAACTTTCCATCTATTATGGTCTTGCAGGCTTTTAGCGGTATTCCGCGAAAGATGTCTATGTCCCTGTCGGACATTGAGGCTCCAAGTTTCGCTAATTCATCAGCGATATAGTTGCCAGTCAAATCCCCGTGTCCCCGTGCCCATTTGAGCACGATTATTGAATGTTTCGCCATCCTGTTTAAGGATGCCCGGCATTCCTGGACTAGTTTAGATGTAGTATATACACCAATCAGGGATTTGATAGCAGCTTTGCTATCGGTGCAAATTTGAATATGTCTGTTTGATATTCTGTAGTACCAAAGCCAATTTGCTGCCCTTTTTATGGCTGATAGTTCAGCCTGTAGTGGACTACAATTATGTCACCTCCCACTTGTTCCCCTTTTTTTAGAACCATCTGTATATACTAGGAGGGTTCTTGGGGAACTAATCTCCTCCAGTGAAGAGTTTTCGGATATTGTGTATCCGAAGTCCCTGTGGAGAAAAGTTTTGGGTGTACAATAATCAATATTGCCCGGGAGGAAAGATGTTTTCTCGATAATAGCCGCATGGCCGTATGGCCTGTGTGTCCACGCATTTATGGCATCGAGTCTGAGGGCAGTGATGAGTGCCTGTTTTCTGGCTATCAGATCCGTTGGGATCCAATTAAGCATTGCGAATAGAGATTTAGTGGAAGTTGTTCTCAGTGCTCCTGTTATAAGGATTGTTATCCTTCTTAATACCTTATCAAGAAGTATACAATTTGAGTTGTTGTCCAGTGCTTTCCACCAGACAACAGCCCCGTAAAAGAGAATAGGTTTAATAACCGCTTCATGGATCCAATTTACCAGTTTGGGATTTAGTCCCCATCTTTTGCCATTGGCCTTCTTGCAAATGTACATTGCCATTAAGGCTTTATTTACCCTGGCTGCGATGTTCTCTTTCCATGATAGTTTACTATCAAGTATCACCCCTAGGTATTTCGCACTGTTCGAAAGTGAGAGTACGTCTCCGTTTAGTCGAGGTAGGGTAAAATTTCCGATCTTGTATTTTCTGGTGTAGAGTACAAGTTCGGTTTTACTAGGGTTTACGCTCAAACCACTATCAACGCTCCATTTACTTAGTAGATTGAGTGCTGATTCGAGTCTTTGAGATATCGTATTCAGATGGAAACCTGATACTGCTACCGCAACGTCATCCGCATATGCGACAGTCTTGTATCTTTGGGTGTCCAATTTCATTAGTAGGCAGTTTATGGCCACATTCCATAAAAGTGGTGATAGGACTCCACCTTGAGGTGACCCCTGATTGCCATTCTTTGAATATATGCCATTCCCATGTTAGAACGGATAATCCTATATTGAAGAAGGTCTTTTATGAATTTAATCACTGATGTCTCAATACCAAGCTCTTCTAGAGCTGATATGATGATGTCGGGTTTGATGTTGTTAAAGGCTCCTTCTATGTCCAGAAAGGCCACTAACGTGTTTTCACCAAATTCCAAGGACTTTTCTATATGTCCCACTAATGAGTGTATGGCCGTCTCAACTGATTTGCCTTTGGTGTAGGCATGTTGTGAGGGAGATAGGAGCATAGGATCTATTGACGATCTTATGTGGACGTCAATGATTCTCTCTAGAGTTTTAAGCAGAAACGATGATAGACTTATGGGCCTATAATCCTTTGCCTTAGTATGCGAGGTTTTTCCTCCTTTGGGGATAAACGTCACATTGCCTTTGGTCCATTGTTCTGGTACGTAAGACCATGTAAGACAGGCTTGAAATATTTCAAGTAGCCATGGTATAACTAATTCTGCATTATGCAGGTCAGCTGGAATTAGGCCGTCCGGACCCGGTGACTTATATGGGTTAAAGCTGTTTATTGCCCATTTTATCAATCCCTCGTCTATAGTGATCGGGGTTTGACAATACGTTTGTGGTCTTTCCATTTTAGTGCCCAATGGTAAGTTACCTGGAAAATGAGTATCCATTATTTTCTGTATGGATTCTTGTCCACACGTTGTCCACTCACCGTCTTGCTTTTGGATGTAGCCTTGAACGGTTTGTGATTTAGACAGGATTTTCAAAAACGACTTGTCTCTGAAGAGCTTTCGATGCTACCACAGAAGCTTCTCCATGAGCAGCGTTTAGCATTCCTAACCTGATTCTTAATTTTATTCAATGAGGCTTTATATGTGGACCATTCACCTGATCGTTTGGCCTCATTGAAAAGTATGCGACATTTATTCCTAGTATTTGCTATTTCCGAGGACCACCAAGGAGGTTTACTTTTACCCTTTGGTATCGAAGGTTTGCATGTTGTTGTTGTTGTAACAGCTCGACTGTGGTCGATAGTTCTTTCCTGGGGAAAAAACTTTCGTTGATACAGCTGTCGCTGGGTTGACAATCTTTGGCCGAGTATGACTCTGGTCGTTCCGGAGCGAAGATCCAATTGTCGTGTGAACGAAAGTTTGCATGTTCTTCTTGTTGCTTGTTTAAGAGAGCGTGTAAGGTTGTCTACAGCTCTGTCAATATCTGCTGTATTGTTTATTTCCGGCGTATTTTGAAGAAGACTTGTCAGGATTCGGTTTTGTTCTTCCCATCTTGTTTTTCTGCTGTTTAGAAAGGGAGTTCTCCTTTCCTGTGTTTTTTCTATCGAGAATACGAGATATCTATGTTCTGAAAAGGAACAATCTTCCGATACTTTCCAGTTTCGGATTATGTGCGAATGACTTGTATTTACAAGCGTTATGTCCAGTACCTCTTGTCTATTTGCAACTACAAATGTAGGTTCTGAACCTCTATTTACTACTTCAAGATTATGGTTTAAAATGAAGTCTAGTACAAACTCACCTCGTGTGTTGATGTTGGTGCTACCCCATAGTGTATGGTGTGCATTTGCATCTGCGCCTATAATAACAGGGATGCGTTTTCCGTTTGCTGCACTTACTGCCCTGACGACCGTGTTACTTGGCGGGGGTCTGTCTGGTCGTGCGCTAAATAGCAGGAGAGGATCCACATTGTGGATACCTCTGTTTCCCATGCTGCTGTTACTGTATCTTCATCACTGTAATCAGATAGAATGAAGATATTTAGGGTGCCTTTAGCAAGTATGCAATATCTAATGTTACCTGTGCCTTTTGCGTATAGTATTTTATAGCCTTTTACGTTGATTCCAAGTATGTTGCCGTTATGGGTCCACGGCTCTTGGATCAACGCTATATCCTCCCCTTGATATCCAAGGTGGAGGTGTAATGCAGCCGAAGCTGCTTTAGAGTGGTGAAGGTTCACTTGGATCACCTTCATCTTGGTCAGGGTCGTAGACGATTGTGATGTCGGCGTCTTCTGGGTCTGCTTTTAGAAGCTCGTCTTCGTCAATCACTTCGCCCTGGCTGTCAAATAGATTCCCAATCAAGTCTGTACTTGATTGGGCGTCCATTTGTTCGTCAGAGCTAGTGGTATCGTCTACCTTCCTTCCGTCCGTGCTTACCGGTTTGGGGTCTAGTTTGTCGTCACCCCGGTAGACGCGCAGCTTGATACTATCAAATCCGTAGTATACTTTGCCTTGCTTCTCTCGGAGTAACGGCAACGATTCCTTGTTAAGGACCACGACCGCCTTTCTGTTAGCACCTTCAGGTTCGGTGACCTTGACTACCTTCCAATTGTGGGTAGGTAGATCAGGGTTTCCGCTCTGAAGGTACGCCAGAATCGCCTCTGGTTCGTGTGGTTCCGCCGGAATAACCGTGATTGATCTTGGTCTGCGAGGTATCTCACTAACGGGGATCACGTCAAGTTTCGCGCCGGGCCACACTTCCCTATAGACGTAACCGCCAACCTAAGCAGGTTTGCTGAGCGCTCGTTCGTGCACGCCAGCAGTTTGATGTGGCCTTGGTACCAGCCAGCATCATCATTCTGCGGAGATGGACCGGAATTCTCTTTGAGAATTTTCTAATACACCTTCAGCATTTTTAGACGGATTATCAACCATTTGTCCTGGGAGATAGCTCCGTCGTTGACACTCTTGTCAACAATGGCCCTAACTAGCGGGTTTTCAGCAACTTCGCTGTAGGGTCTATTGACTATACGAGTCTCGAACTGCTTTTGACGTTTAGTCTTCGGCTGTGGGACTGCCTGGAGAGCATGTTCTTCCTCCGATCGCTGCCGTTTAGGCCCTGCAGATGTAGCTTGGTCCGCTGCATCTGAGGTTGTAGGAGGGTTAGAACACTCCTGCTGAGCCAGTGGGGTTTTAGCCCAATCTAGGGACGATTTTTCGTCCTTGGTAAGCGCATCGACCGACTTGACTCCAAGTCGCTCGACTAAACGCATGGCGGCACGCCTTTGAACAAAAGTCTTCCTAGATGGATCTTTGCGACTAGGGGGGTTTTCGTTAGCCGAGAGGGTGGTTGAGGGAGCATTTGTTGGACCCGACATCGAGTTCGACGATCCAACCTGTCCAGAAGTCGCGGGGGTCACTGCTTGGTCCGCAGTGCCCGAGGCAGGGGTGTTTGTTGGCGTACCAGCTAAGGCTTGTGCAGCTGATGAGGTGCTTGCCACTACGGACAAGATTTCCTCGCTGCGTTTAGTCGTGCTATCACCAGAAGGTTGGATAGCAGGCTGTTTGCAGTCCACCAGTTTAGGTTTCCTCAACTGGTTTTCCACGGGTTTTTTTGTTGTTTGTTTGTTTATTTTTTGTTTTTTCCATGTGATTCCCACAAGTAGGCGCGTAATGGGTGGACGACCCACGCAGGGACGGCGTACGAGGGCTAGGCTAAGCATTACAACCGATCCGTGCCCTTGCATCGGAGGGGAGCTGTTATCGACTAGTCCTCTTTAACCACTAACTAGCCATTCAGGTTCTCGGCACTGCTTCCAACCACCTTAACCTTACAAGTGGGGGATATGGGAAGGGGTTATTGGGATTGGATTGAAGAGGGATAAAACTGGGTAGATTGGGAAAATATGGGAATGGGGTTGACAGTTTTGGTCCGCGGATTTGTGCATGGGGAACAGGAGGAGTCCTGTTATCATTTATGACCGTCTGTTATCAGATGTATCATAAATCATAACAGCACTCTATCATCTCTTTGCATATCAGTAGACCATTTGTCAAAAATGTATCCACTGATATCATAAAAAGATTGTCCTGATTCATGCACTCATCTAGATATGACAGACTAGTTAGACCATTTGTCAAAAAATGTATCTAGTCAGGTCTGCCTTATCTCGAGCTAGCATCATCGATTTTGACCATTATGTCCAATGTGTCGAAAAAGACCATGCTTAGCTCCCCCTATCCGCCACCTGGGACGCGTCCGATGGGAGATCTGACAAATCCACACGGATTCGTAAGTAGTAACGTTAAAATAATATTCGAATATTCGATTAATCGACAGAAATTATTTGAATTACTCTTTATTCTAAATTTGCTATTCGTTTGAATAAATGCAAAAACTTTTTGGATCACAGAAGAGGAAGTTGAAAAAGATGCTTCAGGAAATCATTGTCAATCCCACAACACTCCAAAGGAAAAAATCACACTTTCTCACAAGATCTGAGCAAAGAGGATCAGATCTCCCGAGAAGTTGACAACTGAGAATAAACAGAAGAAAAAGAGGTCCCCGTCTCCAAATACACAGTCGAAGACAAGCCATACTTCACTTAAAGAAATCTAAAGTCAGAGTCTTCCGAATAAGGGTGACAGCATCAAGTCAGATATTCCGAAGACGTCGGAGTAATCAACCTCGAAGGTCCCAAAAATGAAGAAGGAGAAGCTGGTTGATGGTTGAAAAGGAAAACAGAAGCCATCATTAAGACAATCTCTGCTATGCAACTTACTGTATACTGGAAATGATTGGAGGTCACATGGAGTGGAAAAATGGGGTGTCTTTCACAGAAAAAACCTGAGGTAACTCTGTAATAAGTATCGAGCATAACTAAGTTACTAAGTTAGCAAATTACCACTAACTCCACAGAATAAAGTCCGAGGCTCTTTCCAAAATTGGGAAGGCGCCAAGCTGAAAGAGCTGTCAAAACAAGCCCCCAGATGGACACTAAATCATATAAAACGGTACCCAAAGCATTATTAGCAACTACTGGTAATGTTGAGGCGTCAAATCCTAAAAGCGAGGAAGTTACCACTTACTCGCCAGAAGACAGTGCTTTCCAAAGTATGGAAATTGTCGATTAAATAGACTGCTATTCCTGTGCTATGATAAACACCGTAGTGCAAACTGCATTAATGACGTATCGAAGATAACAAATTCCTATCCAAAACTCATGTCCAACCGGAATCTATGATCGATGACACAGACAGGAGAATGGAGGATTTGGAGGTGACACTCTCATTTTCCATCCATCGAATAACATAGATGAACCGATATTGAAGAAAGGGAAGGCTAACACGGAAATAGTTATTACATCTGACATGGTTTAGGTGGTAATCAAGAGCATTGCTCAATATAAAGCTGCAGGCCCAGATGACATTTTCTTGACACTTTTCCAGAAGGTTTGTCATAGATATTCAATATGCTTGAAATTGACATATACCCCAGTTTAATGGCAGAATGCAATGGTAATATTTATATCCAAACCAGGAAAACTAGCCAAGTCCTATCGACCATCCTACTAAAACCTTGTAACGGATAGTCAATAGTATGTTTAAAAGCGGTGTACCACACAAATACCTTAAATATGAGCAGAATGCAGGTCTTAGTCCTACTATGACAAATTAGCTTTATAAAAGTGTAATTAGACCAGCTGTGGCGCCATGTGTACTACTTCAACCGATATGAAAAACAACATAATTTACAAACAAGGAATAACTTGCAAAAACTCTTACACTTTAAAAATTTTTCAGAAATATATTTATAATTTTAAATAATATAAGTTTGATAAATAATTATGTAATCAAGTCTAAATATATCACAAACACATAGTTTTGTAATAAATAATTTTATATACAGTCATATTTATTAAGACATACTAAACATTTATGTATGCTTCTTATTAAAAGCCCATAAACCCAATTAAAAATTCATCATAGCCCAAATTTGTGCCTCGACAGAAATTCCCATTTTTTTGGTTTTTGTTTTTGGATGGTTTTTTGTATAATTATATGTGTTTAGGAAAAAAGATGGGGTTTTAATCAGCTCTATCTAAAGGAATAGTATCCCAGCAAAAAAAGTGTGGAAAAAATGTAGTATTTTCATCACAAAAAGTAATCCAAACTGCTTCAGATTCGGTTGAAACACATATGAATTTTATATTAGCGTGTCATTGGAGGGATGTTGTTAATTTTTGGCAGCTCTGAACTACATCTAATCAGAGTTTTAGAAGCGGTAAAAATCAGATATTTGGATGTAAAAAATAAAACAAATTCTCCTAATGACACGCTTATGAAATTTTCACTGGTTTTTCACCAAACCTAAATGTACTTCAAATGTGTTATTAGTAATAACTTTTCTATATCTCTTTTCTTACTTTTAACTGGGGTTTCATTTGTAAGGAAATATTTGGTTTATAAAAGTGAATAGTATGTAATCGCAAAGTATGTAATATATTTTTTGGGATAGGAATGATTTTTTGTTGCATATTACAAATGGAGAGTCGAAATTTGCTTTCAATTCGAAGCATATATAAATTTTCAGTATGTCTAAATAAATATGACTATGTCTGTATAATGAAGAACATACATCATATATATTGTAGTGCTCCAAAAAACTAAGTTGCGAATTTTGAACGCCCCCTCCTTCTAGAATTGTTCTCTGGGTTGTAAAACTATTTCATACAAAAAATTAGGCCTCTGAAGTTTCTAAGTGCAAAATATATTTTTCAAATTAGGCCATTTAGTAATAAATATTGAACTTTATATATATGCACAGAATAAGCATTTCAGAAAGATATAAAACACTTTAAAAACTTTTAAAGTTATTGCAAATTCCCCAGGCCATTACAGCACATAAATTCGAAATGTGACAAAAAGTGTTCGACCGAACGTTCGGGGACGGGTTCGGAGTTCGGTAAAAATTGATGTTCGGCCAATGTTCGGCGAAATTTTGACCGAAAGCCGAACTTTTTATAAAATGTTTATCATATTTTTACACAATCAAAAAGTTTTAAAAGTGCAGAAAATATGTTTACAGACGTAGAATAAATTTCCGATATACATGGGTATAAAACACCTTTTTAGCTGTTTGTTTTTTTCGGTTGATTTGAAAAACTGTTAACCAGAAAGTGAATAAAAAGCTAGGAAAAGTGAAACATTTAATTTAAATTATCTATATTATATAATTTTTATTTTTTTAGCAACTGTAATTTTATTGATTCGATAAAATTAATTTTGATTTTGATATTTATTTAAAACGAAATTTTGATCAACTTGGGTCAGAATATGTTATACATACAATATTATGATAAATACAAAAATATCATGATGAAATATTTTGAAGGTATTTAATCATAATAGGATATTTTAAAATTGTTACAATAACGATATGTTAGTTTAGGTTGATAGGAGGATGCATACTATATCAAATCCGAAGAAATACACCTTGGCCACTATCGGGCCTGTTGTGCGCTCCAATTCATGAAAAAAAAATTGTTCACTGAATGTATTATTTTTCAGAAACTCAGTTTTCTGGACGTAATTTCTAATGTTAAGAATGTTATTTCCGGAATAACATCACTTCCAAGATAGTTGGATCTAACTTCGACGAATGCCTGACAGTGGCAAAGAAAGTGCTCCACAGTATCACTGTCTTCTCCACATACTCTACATTCGTCTGAATCCACACTTACAATTTTGTATAGATGTGAACGTAATCCTGTGTGTCCACTCAGAATACGTATTTCTCGCCTTGCTTTCATCAGGGTCACCCCAGAGAATCTTTGTGGTTCTACCCACCGTTTCATTATTCCAAGAGGCCTTATGGGATTCTCAATATTTTTAATTCGGCTTTTGTTGCGTCGAATGGTTTTGCGTTTGTCAGCTTAACTATATCGAGCTCCCTTCCCTTTAAAGCTATTACATTCGCCCTTTCGTTGTCGACTACTCCCGAGTAGCCTGGTGCCCATATGATGTAAACCTTACCTCTAGGAGAGTATTCAGTTAAAGCTTTCTTACAATCCAATACGGTCTTAGATTTAATTCTATCACCTGATATCGCCCTAATTGCCTTCTGGCTGTCGGTAAATATGAAAGTGAATGAATGTGTATAACCTTCCAATGTGTCCAGTATTCAGTGATGACGTGTCCTATAACCGTTTTTGGCCAGTTCGCCTAAAGTAAAGAGCCGTTCGGCTGTACGCGCCGCCTCATATCTTATATATGTTTTAATGGGTGGAATATCTAGCAACGTTTCCGCAGCAGTTTGTAAGCTGAACTCCCTGTAGTAGTTTGATATTACACTTTTTGTCCAAATATATCCACCAGATTATTGAAGCATAAACTAGAATTGGTTTAATTACACTTTTATAAAGCCAATTTGTTATAGGAGGACTAAGACCCCATTTCATTCATATGGTTCTCCTACATATCGCCCAGCACCGATGTGCTTTGTTGATCCTATCCTCTATGTGGTGTCACCATTTTAATTTCCGGTCAAGTATTACACCTAAATACTTAACTTTGTCTGTCACCGGTATCTTCTTGCCCAAGTTCAGCTATATGTAGAAATTTTTATCTTTCATGTGAAAAGACAGATTTCCGTCTTCGCCGGGTTAACATTGAGGCCTCTCAGTTAAGCCCAGCTCAATATCTGTGACAGATGTACAGAAACCAATCCCGCCTCCATCTGCAAAAGTGCCGGGAAAATGCCATCCGCCCTGCAGCTTTATAGGGAGCAAAGCTCTTGATTGCCCCTTTGACCATGTCAGATGTAATTACTATTTCCCTGTTTCCCTCCCCTTCCTCTAATATCGGTTCATCTATGTTATTCGATATACCGGGTGGGAAATAAGAGTCCATTAGGAATTTCATTGTGTCCTCCATATCCTCAAGCCTTCTGCCCGTGTCATCGATCATAGATTCATGTTGGACATGAATTTTAGATAGGAATTTTTATCTTCGATACGTCATTTACGATATTTACCTTTTCATAGAAAAGTTTCAAGGAGTCTCGTTTGGCTTTTCCCCTGCGATTGGTGTTTGTACTACCCCAAGCTATATGGTGCGAGTTTGCATCACAACCTATTACAATTTTCTTATTTTTCCCTTGTGCTCTTCAAAGAGTTTCAACAGATCCGACGTTGGTAGTAGTGTCGGAGAATCGAAAGGCAAGTAAACAGATGCAAGGAATATGTTGCCACGACCTTGCTTCAGCACCGTTGCATCCGATGTTGATAATATTGTTGAGAGGAGAAAACATAAGTTCTTGTGACATAAGTTACATGTTCTCGGGCGAGACCCTGTTCATTGAGAAAAGTTGAAAATTTACGTGATTTAATCCAGAAGCCAGGTTGCGAATCGTCCAAGGTTCCTGCATTAAAGTTATATGTATTTTACCTGTGTTAATTTTAGCCATCAGAGCGTTGGTAGCTGTCTCGCTTCGATAGAGGTTTATTTGGATAACCTCAATCATGGTCATCCATTAAACTGTTTTCCATAGAGTTGGTGGTCACCTCCTCGCTCTTTGGATTTGACTCCTCCGGGTAGCCTGAAGTGGCTATTAATGCAGTGGGTACTATTGATGCCTCTGCAGTGTCCTTATTAGGCATAGGAATAGCAGTATTTTTAATAGACACATTTTCAATTCTGGAGAGTACTGCTGTTCAGTCTAATAGCTGGTGAGTGATTTCCTCCCCGCTTTTAGGATTTGACTCCGCAACATTGCCAGTACTGGCTAATGATGCTTTGGGTAATGTCTTAGGTGTTTTAGTATCCTTGTCGGGGCCGGTTTTGACAGCCCTTTCAATCGGCGCCTTCCCAATTTTGGAAAGGGCAACTACACTTTCTTCTGGCGAGTTATTGGTAAACTCCTCGATTTAAGGATTTGACTCCTCAACGTTATCTGTAGTGGATACTGATGCTGTGGTCTTAAGTTTTTTAGTGTCCTTTTCGATGCTTGTTGTAACAGCCCTTCCAATCGCACCTTCCCAATTTTGAATATTACAGCATTAGAGGCGAACTTTTTCGTAAGATGGCGGCTCTCCTTCTCTCCTCCGTCTAGCTTCTCCTTCCTCATTTTTTAGGGCTTCTTTTGAGATACCCTTACCTTTTAGGTTGATTTCGCCGACGTGTTCGTCTTCAGTATATCTCTCTTGGCGTTGTCACCCATACTCACAGGATTCTCACTTGAGGTTCCTGTGAGTGAAAAATGGTTTGGCTTCGACTGTGTATTAGAAGAAGGGAAGCTCTTTTTCTTCTTAGGTTTATTCTCAGTTGTCAATTCCTCGGAAGACCTGATCCTATTTGCCTCAGATCTTGTGAGTGAGTCCGATTTTTCCTTTGGAGTGTCGTGGGATTTACTAACTATGATTTCCTGAAGCATCTTTTTCAACTTCATCTGTGCTCCAGATAGTCTTTTCTTAGTAAGAGGTAGTTAAGCTATGCTTAACTACCTCTTAACTTACCTCTTTCACCATTTCTCTACTTTATCCTTTTTGGGATTTGCTATAATGGTATTATTATCATCTAAGGATTCAGAGTCGGAGCTCTCTCCGAGTACATCCTTCTCTTTCACCCCTATATTTTTGCCAGTGGCATGCTGTACACTTGACACCTTGTCCGCCACGGAGGCTAAGGTACCCACCTCCGTAGTAGTATTTTGCTCACGATTGCAGGATGACGACGACTCATGACTCGCAAGTAGAGCAACACTTGCCACCGATGCTGGGTTATTTAGCCCTGCACCGTAACTTTTATCTTTTTATTTTTATTTTCCATATTTGTTTTTTCCAGTTTTTTGGTCCGCGGGGAATATAATATTCCCAGGTGGTGGACAATCTGCCCTCCCTCAACTTAAGTGAAATTAATGCTGGGAGAGGATAGATGGTCCATCACCACCCTCTATCCGCCACCCGGGGACGCGCTCGGTAGGGAAAAATTTGAAATCTCCCCCGAGAACGATATCTTAAGACGACAATCATAATTTTAACCACAACAATGTTTTTTCCTCTGCGTGCTCTTACAAAGAATTTTATCATTGTCAATAAATCGTTTAAAAACCAAAAATAAAAGTTTATTAAAAATTACTCACTCTCTGGAATTCGGAATTAGTTGATAATTAACCCAATTGCTGATTAAAGACCCTCTACAAAAAAATCCTCCGAATGTTCATATTTTGGTTTTAAATGTTATAAATTTCTTACTTTTTAATCATAAATGCGTTTTTTATTTAAGAAAGTTTGTGTTGACCGAACTATGAAAACCGAACAAAGTTCGGGTTCGGCCGAACATTCAATTTTACCGAAATTTGTTCGGTACCGAACGAAATTTTGAGTTCGGTCGGACTCTAGTGACAAAAAAATGTACTTATTTTTGAGATGTATTCTAACAAAACATTTTATATTTTAAATATATTAACAATTACACGAATAATAGTTCTCGGCCAGTACGAGTTTAAACGATCTAAGTTATGTCAATACCACTCTAATACGTTCCTCGTTTGCAACGGGTGGTTGACGACCTCCCAGTATTATGGTATTGCAGAGGATTTTGTAGGTGATATTTTTAAATTTCTCGAATGGAATAAACTGGAAAGATCACAAAGGTAACTGTTTATCCAACCGAAAAGGTCATCAATACTATTGCCCGTGGCCAATATCAAGCAGTCAGCGGCGTAAGATATTATCTGGACGCCGTTCGGGGGTGTTGGAAGTTTAGACATGTAGAAATTAAACAGGATCGGCGGAAAAACTCCACAATGAGACTCCACAAGCGGCTTGACAAACATACTTTTTTCATTTCTACACACACTACACAAACATTGCTAGTACAAACGCCGATTTTTTTACGTTTTTGTAGACTTGCAAAGATACAGATGTAAATTTTTCTTCGAAATATAAATTTTGTAAAAAATTGGTTATTTATGAATATAAACAATACAAACGGTTTGACAAATATTCAATATGTTTGTGTAAAAATCGAAATTTTTTAATTTTTGTACAAGCAAACCGCAAGTATTTGTACAAACACGAAACACCCTCATACACTACACAACAGGCTTGCACTAACGTAAAATACTAGTATATTTGTCAATCCGCTTGTGTAGTCTATTTGGCCCTTAATTCTACTGTCGTCCGCACATGCAATTCACTAGCCATTTCTTGGTGCTGTCAGAGACACTAGATGCTAGAATATCTCTGAAGAGACTGGCGTGATTGACCGTATCAAACGCCTTTGATAGGTCGAGTGCCACTGTGCTCGGAATCCATGTTGATGATCTGCTGTATGAAGGTGTTGTTGTAATTCCGGGAGGAGTAGTGCCTCAAGTGCCTTGGCAATTGGAGACAGGAGCGAGATAGGCCTGTAAGATTCTCCCTTGTTTGCACTTTTCCCTGGCTTCTTCAAGAGAACAACGGGTATTATAAGGGTTGACATCGACAAATTGAGGACTTTTGTAAGGTTCCAAATTTTTCAGCATCATCATGGATATACCGTCTGGGCCAATAGCTTTCGATGGCTTAGCATATCTGATGACCTTCGTAACCTCGCTCGTAGTAAAAATAATATGGTCTGTCACCGTCTCGAAGATCGTGTACCTTCCTTACGATGCTTTTTTTCGACTTGTCTCTGTCGGGGTGCTCTATAAATTGACGTACAAAATAGTTCGAGCAGCGCTTGGGGTCGGATATGGTGTTTCCATTGAAGGATATCGCGACCCTATTTGGCTGGTTCCGCTTGTAGTCGTTAACCAACTTGCTGATCTCCCGGTTGAGCTGTTAAATTCTGGGATCGCTTGGGTTGGTTCTTCGGATTTCGTCTTGCTCATCTGCTAATTCCGCTGTTGCTGGGAAATTTGGTCTTATAAGCGAGATTCTACCAGCAAGTATTTTACGAGCAGCGGCAGTGAGGACGATTTTCCGGAATTCCCTTTCTGCGTATAGTTTAAGAGCCCAGCACTACAAACTGCTTTATCTGGAAAGCTCGTGCAACTACCCATAATTCTGGTGGGGCATCGTCATTCACTGTGCAAAACGTGGAGTGGTCATCCCCGAGATTCGAGTGCCAGAGCTCGTGATGATCATTGAAGTCTCCCATCATGACACGGTCATCACCTTCCAGGAGGGATTTGATGTCAGGGTGATAGCCTGCAGGTAAGCTATTGACTGGCGGAATGTGCACGTTGTGCAGCTCAATTTCAGCAGAATCTGACTTAACTGCAATCCCCTGATGCTCCCTGTATGGATTTGGGTTATTAAGATCAGGCGAAATGAGTTTGTACTGCACAGAGTTGAGTACGATGAATGCGATGCCTCCACCACCAATCCTTGTGTGATCCATTCGCAAGATGTTGTAATTATTACAACGCTGTAATTGGCAGCTGGACGTTAATTTGGTTTCTTGGATCGCTGTGATCTGGACTTTATGATGCTGCATAAAGTGAGTTAGCTCTCTGATCTTACTAAGGAGGCCGTTACAATTAAAATATATATATATATATATATATATATATATTATATATATAATATATATATATATATATATATATATATATATATATATATATATATATATATATATATATATATAAATATATATATATATATATAAATATTTAGTAATATATAAATAATATATATATATATAATATATATATATATATATATATATATATATCCCTCCACCACCATCAGTGGTGATAGAGAGTATATATCAGTTTGTCATTCCGTTTGTAACACTAAGAAATATTCATCTAAGACCCAACAAAGTCTATATATTCTTGATCCTTATGAAATTCTGAGTCGATCTAGATATGTCCGTCTGTCCGTCTGTATGAAACACGCTCAAGTTAAAACGAAGCAATGAAACTCCACAAAATTCACTCAAAATATTCATTGTTATCCTAAGCAGTTTGGTATTGAAAATCAGCAAGATCGATGAAATAGTATTAGAGTTATTAGTAAAAATTTAAGACAACCTCGAAAAAATGGCGATTTTTTACATATTTATTTGTATTTTTTACAAAAACTATTGCAGATGAATTGAATTTTGTCAGAGATACGTCTATTGGTGCCAGAATTAACATTGTAAAAAATCGTAAAAATCGGTTCATAATACAAATGTACGTATTCCCGGAAACTGTTTTTATTGTTAATAACTCCCGTTACAATATCGATATCTTCACAAAATTTAACAAATTAAAGTTTTATGTCAATACAATTCATATCAAGGAAAAATTTTCCATCGGTCCACAATTGGTCATAGCTCCCATATAAGGTCCCTTCCCGAAAATCACTTAAACGCTCAAAACTCATTAAATAATTAAGATATTTATACAAAATTTGCTACATATATTACTTTTATATACATAAATGTTACCGTAAAATTTTCATCCGATCGGTCCACAATTGGTCATAGCTTCTATACAAGGTCATAACCCGCTACCTAATTAAGATATTTATACTAAATTTGGTACAAATATAATTTTTGTCTACATAAATGTTACCGTAAAATTTTCTTCCGATCGGTCCACAATTGCTCATAGCTCCTATACAACGTCTCCTCCCGAAAATCACTTAAACGCTCAGAACTCGCTATCTAATTAAGATATTTATACAAATTTTTAGCACAAATATTACTTTTGTATACATAAATGTTACCGTAACATTTTTTACGATCGGTCTACAATTGGTCATAGCTTCTATACAAGATCCCCTCCCGAAAATCACTTAAAAGCTCATAACTCGCTACCTAATTAAATTATTTATACAAAATTTGGCAGAAATATAGTTTTTATCTACATAAATATTACCGTAAAATTTTTTCCGATCGGTCCGCAATTGGTGGTCATAGCTCCAATACAAGGTTCCTTCCCGAAAATTACTTAAACGCACATAACTCATTATCTAATTAAGATATTTATACTAAATTTGGCACAAATATAATTTTTGTCTACATAAATGTTACCGTAACATTTTTTCCGATCGGTCCACAATTGGTCATAGCTTCCAGACAAGGTTCCGTCCCCAAAATCACTTAAACGCACATAACTCTTTACCTAATTAAGATATTTATATAAAATTTGGCACAAATATAATTTTTATCTACATAAATGTTACCGTACAATTTTCTTCCGATCGGTCCACTATTGGTCATAGGTCCTATACAAGGTCCCCTCCCGAAAGTCACAGAAACGCTCATAACTCGCTACCTAATTAAGATATTTATACAAAATTTATCACAAATATTACTTTTGTATACATAAATGTTACCGTAACATTTTTTTCGATCGGTCTACAATTGGTCATAGCTCCTGTACAAGATCCCCTCCCGAAAATCACTTAAAAGTTCATAACTCGCTACCTAATTAAATTATTTATACAAAATTTGGCACAAATATAATTTTTATCTACATAAATGTTACCGTACAATTTTCTTCCGATCGGTCCACTATTGGTCATAGGTCCTATACAAGGTCCCCTCCCGAAAGTCACAGAAACGCTCATAACTCGCTACCTAATTAAGATATTTATACAAAATTTATCACAAATATTACTTTTGTATACATAAATGTTACCGTAACATTTTTTTCGATCGGTCTACAATTGGTCATAGCTCCTGTACAAGATCCCCTCCCGAAAATCACTTAAAAGTTCATAACTCGCTACCTAATTAAATTATTTATACAAAATTTGGCACAAATATAATTTTTATCTACATAAATGTTACCGTAAAATTTTTTCCGATCGGTCTACAATTGGTCATAGCTCCTGTACAAGGTCCCCTCCCGAAAATCACTTTAACGCTCTTAACTCGCTTCCTAATTAAGATATCTATACAAAATTTACTGCTAATGTTACTTTATATACATAAATGTTTTTTCCGATCGGTCTACAAGTGCTCATAGCTGCCCAAAAGTCGCTTCAACGACTATAACTCATTACCTAGTTAAGATATTTATATAAAATTTGGCAAAAATATCACATTTATAGAATGTAACCGTAAGTTTTTTCCGTTTGAACCACAATTTGTCATATACCTAACTCATTATCTAGGATAGAATTGTTACTTTTATGCATATAAATGTCATTGTAAAATTTTGATCAATCCACAATTGGTCATAGCTCCCGAACAAGGTTCTCTTTAGAAAAATACTTAAATGCATGAACTTATTGCCAAACAATGATATCCATGCAAAATTTGGCACAAATGTTACTTTTATATACAGAAAATATACTTGAAATTTGTTTAACGATCATCCAAAATTGTTCGTTCATTTTCAAAAATTACGTAAACACTTTTTAAACATTACCAAATAGAGTTTTTAAAAAATAAACTTTTTTACTTTAGAAATGTTACTCTCAATTTCTTTATCCGATCGTTTCATCGAAAGCCATTTACACAGTATTAATCTAGTTGCATTATCATAACTATAATTATAAACAATTATCTCCTTATTCATGAAGATATTAGTCGCTTATTTTATGTTTAGTATGCAAATTTTTCAAACAAAATTTCTAAAATAAACCTTTAATAACTCTATTAACCATTTTACTCACATGCAAATTATTAAATATCGTTAATAACATATAAAAGAAAATGGTGTTTGTAATGTTCTTTCTATTAAAAATATGAGAAAACTTATTTTCACAACTATTGCACCAAATAAAAAATTATTAATATTAAAGTAGCTGGTGGAGGGTATTTAAGATTCGGCACGGCCGAATATATCACTTTAACTTGTTCCCCTTTCTGATTTATGTTTCAAAAAATACATATTAATGCTTTCCAAGAGTCGTTGTCATAAAAAGGCGTAATTGCATCAAAAAATGTATCAAAAATACAAATATTTCCTTTGCAATTTAATTTGTCAAATATATTGATATTTATAAATTCAAAATTCACACAAATTCCAAAACTTCATATCATTTAAGGATTACACAACAAAATTCGTTCCTTTTATATGTAAATTTTTAAGTATTTAAATAGAAATTATTTTTGTTTCTTCATTTCAAAAAAATAATAATTTTATCGCGTTCCGTATTTCGTCCTTTTTTGATTTTTGGAATAATGATATAACCAATTGAAACTTCTAAGTAAATATATATTGCTGTTTAAAATTTCTTAAAGTCGACCCAGCCATTTAGGTGTGGACCTTTTGAAAAACACGAAACTCCCCTTTTTATCCATTTAAATTTATTTTTTCTATAATATATCTTTTGGCTGATTACAGCTAAATACTTCCGAAATATTTGCATATTTCCGAAAATGTACCTAAACTACACATAATTACCCGTTAAGTTTGAATTACCCACATGTCTGTTAGTTTTGACCAAACTTTCAAGGGTGACGACGGTTTCTCACTATTACATAACTTTTGATTTTAGACTCTATCATAGATGTAAATTGATGTGAAAATAAGGTGATTTCCATCAAACAAGTGCTAGGCAAATTCAGATAAAAACAAATTTTTCATGTACGTTGTTTTGCGTTTCATTTCATGAAAATTTTTGGTAAAATTTCGCGTTTTGTATTGCAAAAGTTTACTCTTGCAAAGGTTTTGTTAATGATTTTACTTCTTTTTTTCTTTTAATTTATTGGGATAATTTTTGTAGTAGCAGTAGTTATAAATCAGTAGCAGAAGAAATAGTTCTAAATAAAACATAAACTACAAATTGGGTAGTAGCTTAAAAATATAAATAATTTTATTGCTACTTTTAATAAGTAGCAATAGAAATCTTTAATACTAGTTGATCGTTCTATTGCTACCAAATAATTGAGGTTCTATTGCTACCAAATAATTGAGCAATAGAAATCTTTGCTACTAGCTGATCGTTTTATTGCTACCAAATAATTGAGGTAGTAATAGAAAAAATTGAAAACTTCGACGACAAAAAATAAACTAACAAATAAACATAACCCAACGGGAAAAAGGTTCAGTAAAGGGGCATTCTTCTGTAGACACTTGTACATCCAGCCGTTTAAATTTTACATGCTTACTTAATAAGTCCCGTATATGGTCTACCGTTGGATGCTTTTTAGAAGATTACCAGTCGAAGGATTGGTTAAATGTCCTTATAATGAGTTATATTAATAATCATATTGACTTATTCATTAGAACTTTAAAAAAATTGTATTAAGCAAATGTTCATACAACATTTGACACATAACACCGTCCAACAATATTTTGCACACACGAAATATTTATGTTGAGTTTTATTTCAATTGCGACATATTGAAGAAAAACTAATTTTCTGAAAGTGGGCTAGAGTCAAATAGAGATTAAAGGCCTGCTCAAGACAACAATAATGCAACAATTTGTTAAACAAATATCGTGTAAGCCATCATAAGCACACGAAATTTTTAAACAAATCGTCGCACTATTGTTGTCTAGTGCAGTCCTTTAATATGTATATCATAAAATTAAGAGGAGAGATTTATGTTTACTTTAATATCACAATGTGTAATTGGTAGATATTTTGTCTGAAAACTGTCAATTTAACGTTAGGATAAAAAATTAACAGACATTGAGATAATGGGTATAGGTAATTGGTAT